>NW_012100876.1:2389104-2457062 GCF_000951045.1 Mandrillus leucophaeus | reverse complement strand
GGCACTATTCACAATAGCAAAGACTTGGAACCAACCCAAATGTCCATCAATGACAGACTGAATTAAGAAAATGTGGCACATATACACCATTGAATACTATGCAGCCATCAAAAAGGATGAATTCATGTCCTTTGTAGGGACATGGATGCAGCTGGAAACCATCATTCTCAGCACACTATCGCAAGAACAGAAAATCAAACACCGCATGTTCTCACTCATAGGTGGGAATTGAACAATAGGAACACTTGGACACAGGAAGGGGAACATCACACACCAGGGCCTGTTGTGGGGTGTGGGGAGGGGGAAGGGATAGCATTTGGAGATATACCTAATGTAAATGACGAGTTAATGGGTGCAGCACACCAACATGGTACATGTATACATATGTAACAAACCTGCACATAGTGCACATGTACCCTAGAACTTAAAGTATAATAAAAAAGGAAAAAAAAAATTTTCACTGCCTAAAATACAAGCCCTCTTCCCCCCCTTTTTTTTTTTTTTGAGACAGGGTCTCGCTCTGTCAGCCTGGCTGGAGTGCAGTGGCTCAGTTACGGCTCACTGTAGCCTCAAACTCATGGGCTCAAGTGATCCTCTCACCTCAGCTGCCCATGTAGCTGGGACCACAGGCACTCACAACCACACCCAGCTAATTTTTTTATTTTTTTCTGTAGAGATAGGGTCTCTCTGTGTTGCCCAGGCTGGTCTTGAACTCCTAGGCTCAAGCGATTCTCCCACCTCAGCCTCCCAAGTAACTGTGACTACAGGCATGTGCCACCACACCCAGCTAATTTTTGTATTTTTTATAGAAACTGGGTCTTGCTATGCTGACCGGGCTAGCTTTGAACTCCTGGGCTCAATCCATCTGCCCACTTTAGCTTCCCAAAATGCTAAGATTACACGCATAAGCCACCGCGCCCAGCCAGCTCTCTTACTCTTCTCTGTATGCTCTGACACGGAAAACAAGCTTATATTGCTAGCTACCTGCGCAGTTATCAATGTCCACCTCTTCATGAAACCTCTTTAATTCATGCAAATAAGAGAGAGGCTTTCCCCATTCTCCATCATTTCCACCATTACATTTGCTTTTGCCTCTGCATGTGTCAGTGGCGGGAAGGGCATATTTATACAGCTGTCTCTCAGTTAATAGAACACATTTAACTGGGAATAGAGTTCCTAAATGTAATGCAATCACATTTCAGAATAATGCAAACTTCTTAAGATCATACAAATAATAATAATAATACAAAAATTTAAATAATACAAAAATTTTCAAGTATATAATGTTATTTTAAATGTTAGCAATGAAATTGATGAAGTAGTATCTATCTGCTAGGTTTCTAATGTACTAAGGTATATTGTTAGATGCTGCACAAGTTTTTTTTAAGTTGAAGATATAGATCCTATTTTTAAAAAAGGTTTATAATCTAGTTGGGAAGATAAGTTTTAAAATATACTCAAATTAAGTGTAAGAATTAAATATTAGAACAGTACCAAGATGTCTACTAAGTCCAGAGAGTTTAAGGGATGGAAAATAATGAGTGTAAATGTTAGACTTTATTTCAAAAGTGCTTGGGGTTGTTGGAAAATCACCAAGGCTTTAGGAATTTCTACCTTTCAGCTAGAATCACTGTGATAAAGGGTAAACTTGATGGCACTACTGTCAAGAGTTTCAGTTACTGTGTTATGTTTGCGGTATTTTTAATTTTGTGCTTTATTCTAAACATAGTATGACTTATTAAAATATTATATTCTTCCTTATCCAAGTCCCAAAAGGGTTTCCACTAATTAATTAATTTAAAGAATTTCAACTAATTAAGGAATATCTGTACTGTTCAATTGTATTTCATCTGGTTTCTTTTATTTTAAGAATAGTCGACATGATTATTGCCTTCTCTGGGTTCTCTAAAGTCTATAGTAGGTGCTAAAGAATCACAAACACATTCTGTACCTAATAAATGAATAAAGACGTTGTTTGGGAGAAGTAGAGATTCCATTTTGTGGATGCTTTAATTAACAACTGAACTTGTAACTTTCGTTCAAACAAAATAGAAATCTTAATTGCTAACCAAATTAACTCTTAAACTTGAGTTTTAAAACGGCATAGTTTGGGATTCTTCGTTCTCTTTCCCTTCATCTCTAATATACAAAGAACCCAAAAAGGTATAACACCTAGAAAGGGCAAAAATTGACCGGGCGCGGTGGCTTACGCCTGTTATCCCAGCACGCCTGTAATCCCAGCACTTTGGGAGGCTGAGGCCGGAGAACGGCTTGAATCCGGGAGGCGGATCTTGCAGGGAGGCGGAGCTTGCAGTGAGCCGACATTCCGCCATTGCACTCCAGCCTGGGCGACAAAGCGAGACTCCGTCTCAAAAAAAAAAAAAAAGACAAAAATCAAAGTTGAACATTTGGATTCAAATTGCAGAGGAAGAAAGGGAATATTTTAGAAAATCGCAAGGGATATGCCTGCTGTTATTGCTTTAAATCAGTTCGAGCACACACTGCATTTTAAGTAGTTGTTTGCCTGGTTTGTGTTTTTTTTTTTTTTTTATAAATAAACATAAAACTACAATCTTAAATGCACGGTGAGAACCCAGATAATTGCTTTTAGTTTTATAATTGGGAGTCGGCTGTGACTCAAAACAGAGAATCTGAAAGCTACTTCTGGAGATGACACTATATGCATTCAAAATGATGCGGGTGAAGGACTTCCTGAGTGAAGCAACAGAGCACCTGTGGTCACTCCAGCCGTCTTTCCAAGCTTTTGTTTCATCCTTTGAGAGCTTCTAGAAACAGGGATTCAGATGTTTATATGTTTAGAAAATGCAGGATCAATTCTTTTGTTGCTAACTATAAAACTAAATTGTCCCCAAACTATTCAACTTCACACTTACATACATAAATTATAACATCATAGTTGAAAGCTTCTAAGCCTAATTACTGTGCCCATATGAAGATTATAATGCACCCCATTCTTGATTATTCGAAGACTAATTATCTAGGCCAGGCACTTAAGCTTGTCCTTATTCCCTTGGTTTTCTGCCATTTGGTTATTTTAAGGTTCACTGGCCTCTTCACATGCAGGGCAGAGGAAATTAAAAAAAACATGAAACTCAAATCAGTAAAATTTAACTTCCCACGTGATCTACTAAAACTTCTGGGATAGAGAAGGCAGATGAAATTAATGGTTAACATGAAGATGGAAGTTCTCAATGTATTTGATTTATTCACAGCGCTCTCTCGCGCACTCTGTCTCCAGTAATAAGCTGACCAGATGTCTTGAATTAAGTACAGGTAAAATAGAACTTGATGTTGACTTTTTGACCTTCCTGTTTTTTCACTTGGTTGATGGATTATGTCTCTCAGCTCTTCCTCCCTTTGTCCTTCCTTCTCCCTTTCCTTTCTCACTGTTAGCAGGAGTTACATTCATTCACTAAATGACAGTCCTTTTATTTTTGCCTTTGAAGGGGGGAATCCCTGGGATTTCCAGGCCTTTTCTATCACACTTTAGTAGCTTTGCTAAGCCAAACCCCAGTTCTATATGCTTATATGCTATCCCTAGTAGATAACTGGTTACAGTCCTGTGACCCCTCCTGGGCTGCAAGTTTTATCATTTCTTTAATCCCCTATCTGAAATCTTGTCACATTAGCTATTTATGTAGATATTAAAATGACCCAATATCCAGCCACCCAGCTCTCTCTAACCCCGCTCCCACCATGTTCCTCTGTACATGACAAAATTCTTAGCCAATAGGATATAAATCAAAGCATTACTTGTTTCAGTTCTGCCTCCCACTCCATGGGTTGTTCATCAGCCAAAGCTACAACAGTTTCCTGCGGCTTAAACTGTTAAAAATTCTATCAAAAGCTCAGACCACAGAAAGGAAGGATCCCCAGGGAACAGTATGCCTATGAATAAGATCCCCCAAACTCATAGGATTCATCTTCCATTAGCTCTGTGGGGGCACTAAAACCCCTGTTAAGCCTGTATTTTTGTGCCCAATATTAGAAACCACCGGATCCTAGACGCAGCCCTAAACCTGAAGGGTAGTGACCAGCTGTTCTCTCCACCTCCTACCAAAGCCTGAAAGGTTCATCATGGTTCCAGGATAATGAAGGAAGAGTAGAAGAATTCGAGTCACAGGTCACAGGCTTATGTTCAATTACAGCCTTTTCTAGTCTGATCTATGTGATGTGATGTTTTATGTTATATTGTGACTCCCATATCTTAGGTCTATATTGTTATCTACGTCCAACAGACTCTAAGCGTTTCATGTGCACCATCTCTAATCATCACAGCAATCCTGAGGTAGGTACTATTAATATCTATCAGACATTAGAAACTGAGGATAGCCCTGCCAGGAAATAGCAGAGTTGGATTCAAACCCAGACTGACTCCAAAGTCCATGCACATTCTACTACATTATTTCACCACCCTAGTCCTGACCTATTTATCTAGTCTTATTCTCCCACTTTCTCAAATCTCAAGCTGCCACCAATTGAATCTTGTTATGAGCTAGTCTACAAAGAAGCCCAATCTGTGTTCTTAGTAAGGCCTCATTCCTGTGTAACTAACCAGGCCTTTCACTTAAGACTACTGTAACTTCATCCCGGCCCTGCCAGGGAGGTTATAGCTCCTGCCCAGGATTCCCCAACCAAGGCCAGTGTCCCCACTAAGACTCTTTTCCATGTAGACTTTTTACAAAATCTACCATGAAGAGCAAGGAGGATGAAAATGAAATTGTATGAACTATAGAAATGTAAATGGCATATGGGAGCATAGATTACTAAGAAATGGAAATAAGGATTAAGATAATCTGGAAAGTTAACACCCATCTAATACGAGGTTGATAAATAATAAAATATACCAACAATTGACACAGAAATTAAAATCAGTAAAATAAAATAGCATACATTACTGAAAGACACAAGGTAGACTTGAACACAAGCAAAAATATCCTCTATTCTTGGATAGGATGATTCAGCATCACATATATATTGGCTCTTCCCAAGTTAATTTATAATTGAACTCAGTTCCAATAAAAATAACAACAAGCCTTTCTAAGAGTTAGACAAATTGAAACTACAGTTCATATGGAAAAACAAACCTTTAAGAATAGCCAGAAAAATGGTGAAAAAGAGAAACTATGAGGGTGGAGTGGGGAGGGAGAAAGAGCCCCATCAGACAGTCAAACATACTATAAAGCCTCCAAGTTCCCATTTAATCTACAGGTTAAAGAAAGGCTCTTAACTATGATTCAAAACCCAGCAGCAATAAAAGATTAATAATTGTGACTACATAAAACTTTTTGTATGGCAAAATAAAAAAAAAAACCCACCCTAAGCAAATCAAAAGACTCTGACAAACTAGGAGAAAATATTTGCAGCATATACCACAGACAAGGTGCTAATATCCCTAATAAATAAAGAACTATTAAAAATCAGGAGACAAAGGACCAAAAGTTGAGCAGAAAAATGGAAGGACAACATGAGCAACCACACACACACACACACACACACACACACGCATGCATGCACAATCTAAAATGGCTCTTAAATGTATGAAAAATAAACTCATAGAGAAATGCAAATTAAAACAACACTGAAATACCATTTCTCATTTATTAGATTGGTAAAAAAATTTCAAAAGCATGGCAACACATTCTCTTGGGAAGGTTGTGGGGAAACAAGCACTCCCATATACTGGTGGTAGGAAGGCAAGCTGATGCCACCCTTCTGGAAGAGAATTTGGACATTATCTAACAAAACCACACATGCACAAAACTTTTGATTGAGTAATCCCACCTCTGGGAATCTAATCTGAACATATACCTCCAATAAGACAAAAATACATATTCTCAAGATTATTCATTGCAATATTGTAATTACTAAATGTTGAAGACACTCTATCTGCCCATTCACAGGACAGTAGTTGAAAAAACTATCATGAAATACTGTATTATATATAGCTGCAAAAAAAAGAATAAGGAAGATCTCTATAAATTGATATAGAGTAATTTCAAACAACAACAAAAGTGCAAAAAGAGTATAGGAAGAGCATAGGAAAGAAAGGGATTTAAGAAAATACCTGTCATTTTGTGCAGAAGAAATACAGGAAGGATAAACTGGTAGCTAGTGAACATGGTTACTTTACAGTTGTAGGTGGGAGTAAGGGGAAAAAAGCCATGAGAAATAGTAGTAAGAATAGGGGAGCAACATTCCTCTGAATATACCTTTTTTTTTTTTGAGATGGAGTTTTGCTCTTGTTGCCCGGGCTAGAATGCAGTGGTGTGATCTCGGCTCACTGCAACCTCCACCTCCCGGGTTCAAGCGATTCTCCTGCCTCAGCCTCCCAAAAAGCTGGGAGTGCCCACGGCCATGCCCAGCTAATTTTTGTATTTTTAGTAGAGATGGGGTTTCACTATGTTGGCCAGACTAGTTTCCAAATCCTGACCTCAGATGACCCGCCCGCCTCAGCCTCCCTAAGTGCTTGGATTACAGGCGTGAGCCACCGTGCCCGGCCTGAATACACCTTTTGTACACCTCGGACTCTTAGAACCATGGTAAAGCTTCATGGTAATACACAGTTTGGAGATCACAAGAACCAGGCTTTCCACTGTCTAAGAAAGAAGTTACAAATGAGGAAAGGAAGCTGGGTGTGGTGGCACATGCCTGTATGCCTTAACACTTTGGGAGGCCAAAGCATGAGGATTTCCTGAGGCCAGGAGTTTGAGATCAGCCTGGGCAACATAGCTTGACTGCATCTGCCTCTCTACAAAAAATTTTAAAAGTAGCTGGGTATGGTGGCACACGCTTGTAGCCTCAGCTACTTGGAAGACTAAAGCAGGAGGATCACTTGAGCCCAGTAGTTCGAGGCTGCAGTGAGTTGTGATTGCACCACCACCCTCTAGCCAAGGTGATAGACAGAGAGACTGACTCTAAAAACAGAGATAAAATAAAAAACAAATTATGAAAGGAGAATGGCTAGAACAAACCCTGTGGTGTTAAATTAGAATTAGAGGCATCACAAAAACTCATGAATTGTAAGATAGATATATATACACACAGATGGATACATATATCTATGTGTATATGCATGCATTTGAATGCATACATATGTTTCCTTGTTCTGTCCACTTTGAGAAAGCCTAGAAAAAGGGACACCAGTAGCAATAAGAATATCTGGTGCCCAAATATTGGTCTCTAAACAACATTTTCCAGTGAAAAGTACAAGGGTTCCTTGGAGAAGTGGCTGGTTCTAGAGCTGGGGGAAACGTACAAATGAGCCTGGAATATCTTGGGGTGCCAGAGAGTAAAGAAGTGCTCAGAAAAATGATGGGCCTGTTGAAAGGACACAGAAGCCAACTTGAAGGAGCTCCCCATAGCTGAGTAATGGCCAAAGCTGACAATCTGAGTAACAATAAAGATGATAATAATAGTATTAGATTATAATCCACAGAATAAAATAGTCATGAGTCCATGTTGATCTAAATAATTAATTAAATAAATAGGGTATAACCCCATCACAAAAAGATAAACATTGAATTATTCCTCTTATATGCAGTATCTGGAGTAGTCCAATTCATAGAAACAAAAAGTAGAATGGTGGTTTCCAGGGACTAGGGGAGGGAGAAATAGCAAGTTAGTGTTTAATGGGTATGGATTCTCAGCTGGGGAAGATGAAAAAGTTCTGGAGATGGATGGTGGTGATAGTTGCACAACAATGTGAATGTACTTAATGCCACTGATCCATACACTTAAAAATGGTTAGAATGGCAAAAGTTATGTTATATATATTTTACCATAATAAATTTTAACAATATTTACAAACAAATAATACACAGGGGGAGGAAATAGCTCTTACTTATAGTAGAATTCTAACTAATAAATACAGAGAAAATAAGGCAAAAATATCAAATCTCCAGTAGGCAAACATCAGAGTACTAATTGCTGCAGCAAAAACTACTGATGGATGTTAAAATTATTGGGCATATGATAAGAAACAGGATATTTGCATAGAGTCAAAGTCTCTCCCCCAAAGGTACTTACTAATTACAAAGGGAAAAATCATAATTTTTAAGTAGAGAAACTTTGCAGACATCTTAGCTATGTGATGAAATTTACCACTGGTAAGACATTTTGACATGATTGACACAGCATTAATTCTGTGATACTCCTGCTAAAAGGCATCACCTAAACCCAATCATGAGGAAACATTAGACAAACCCAAACTGGGAAACATTCTACAAAATAACTGGTCTACAAATCTTCAGACACATCAAGATCATTATAGTTAAAAAAAAAAAAATCTTTCATACTGAAGGGGATTAAAGAGATTTGACGACTAAACACAACACATGTTTCTGAACTGGATCTGTTTTCTATAATGGACATTATTGGGACAATCAGTGAAGCTGTAACAAGATCGGAGGATTAGGTGGTAGCAATATATCCGTGTTAATTTCTTTATTTTGATGATTGTATTGCAATCGTGTAGGAGAAATGTACGTGCTGGAAATATACACTAAAGTATTCTGTGGTAGCAGGGCAACAGATCAGCAACTTATTCTCAAATTGTTTGGGAAAGGGAAGTTACTTGTACATAACTTGCACACAAAAATTCGAGAATGTTTCAAAATTAAAACATAATAATTATTATAAAAAGATAGAGGGCCAGAAAATATAAAAGAATGGGAAGAGCTCCAACATATATCTTATGTAATTCCAGAAGCAGAGAATAGAGGAAGGGTCAGAGAGGCACCATCAAGAGAAATAATGGCTGAGAATGGCCAAAAATTTTCCAGGCTGAGGAATAAAGACAGACATGAGCCCTCAGACTGAATGTTTATATCAGTTGCTGAGACAGAAAAACAAAAATAAATCCACCTCTAAGCATATCATATTGAAAATTCAGAACAGCAGGGATAAAGAGAAAATCCTAAATACTACCAGGAGGGAAGACAGATTACCTACAAAGAGCCAGTCATTAGACTGAAAGCTTACTTCTCATTGATAAATTGACACCAGCAGACAGTGGGGAAATAGCTCCCAAGTAATAAGGGAAATAACAAGAATTGTATATGGAGCAAAACCAGTGTTTTTCTGACTATAGTAAGTCATGAAAGGATATACTTCAGCAAGAAGAAAAATGAACCCAGAAGGAAGGAGTGGGATATAAGGAGCATAATTAGCAAATAAATTAACCAAATATATCAGCATATCTCTTATGTATTGGTTATTAATAATAACAACTGATTTTGTGCCTTCTAAAATAGGTAAAACTAAATTCTACACAACAATAAAATGGCAGATTAAAGAAGGGACTCTGGATAACTCAAGTTTGGTACCTGGTAAATTCCTTGTTTTGTTCAAAAGAAGAATAGAGAAACTAAAAAAACTATAGATAAAGTAGAAAGCTTAGAGTATATGTTAAAAATGTGAAGAAATAAAAAAATAGAATCTAAAGTTGTCAAACCACTGGGGTAGAGGCAAGGGAAAGGATAATAAAAATGTATAAATCCAAAACAAAGGAAGAAAGAGTGAAAAAAGAAGTAGGTAAAAAGCTTGATAAATAGAAAATAACATAAGATTGTAGAAATAAGCCTAACTATGTCATTAATCATAATCAATGGACACAGATTAAACTCAGTTAATCCAGAAAGTTCCCATAACTATGGATAAAAAAGCAAACACCAGTGACGGGCTACTTTCAAGAGACACCCCTAAAACAAATACGGAAAGATTGAAAATAAAAAGATGAAAAAATATAGACCAGGCAATACCAGCCCAAAGAATTCTAGTGAGCAATATTAACAGCAGATTAAATGGAATTTAAGGCTAAAAGCATTATCAGAGATAAAGAGCTTCACTTTAAAATGATTTTTTAAAGTCTACAAGAAATATAACTATCATTAACTTGTATGAATCTGCTAATACAGCTTAAGCATACCTAAATGAAAAACTGATAGAATTACAAGGAAAATTGGATAAATTCACATTCGCAGTGAGAGATTTTAAGACAACTTTCTCAGACAATGATAAATAAATCAGATGAAGAATCAGAAACACAATTAACAAACATGATCTATTGGACTTATACATCAAAAGAATACTACACCCCCCAAAATAGAGAATATACGTTTTTCATATGTATGTGGCATAATTACAAATATTAATTGCTAAGTAACAAAGTAAGTCTCAACAAAATTCAAAAAATCAATAGCATACAGTTTGCATACTCTGCTTATCACAATCTAGTTAAATTAGGACCAAACAAGAAAAGAGGGTAAAAATGAAAACACCCCTATGTTTGGAAATAAAAATTGCATTTTTATACAATCAAGAATTAAAGAGGAAATGATAATGGGATTGTAAAAGATTTAGAACTGAATTAACAGTGAAATGCTCATTCTGAAAGTGTTCTTTTAAAACTTGTAGTATGCAGCAAAGCCAGCCCTGGACTTTTCCCCAACCTATCACCCAACCCACTGACCTGGAGCCAAGGCTAACAAATTTCCTTTCTGCCTATCTTCAGAATAGAAGAGGGGTAGATATTTTTTCCAATTTAATCACTGTATGGGTCATTTTTCAAGGTCCTGTACTTATCCTGAAGATCTTCAATCCAATTTCCCACTTTGCTGGCGACCTCAGCTTTGTCTCCTGCTCCCCATTTAAGGTCTATGAAAATTGAAGCTCAAAGGATGAAAACAAGGGGATCTGAGGCTTTCCTCAACTTTCTCTCCAGGTTCACCATTTATTTTAAGATTAAAAAAAAATTTATTCAGCATTTTAGAAGTTTCAAATTGGGAGGCTTTCTTGGGATAAGTAGTCTACCATTTTGTCCAAAAGGAGTGCCACCCTTAGGCACATTACCTATCCCCTCTGTGTCTTAGTTTCTTCCTTATACAATGAGGATAAGAATAAAATCTATAAGTTTGGTGGGGGTAGTCAATGAGGGACTGCATGAAAGCCCCTGGTGCTAGTAAGTACTCAATAAAGGCTGATTATTAGAGGCAGCAGCTGTAGTGAACTTAATGCCAATAAAGAGAGTACCAAAAAAATCAATATTATAGAACAATCTCATCTACGAATATAAATGGAAAATTCCTAAGAAAAGTTAAGCCAATGAAACCCAGCAGGGTATAAAGAATACAAAATGGCTAGGTAAGTTTATCCCAGGATGCCAAGATAGTTCCTCATCAACATATATTTGTGTGTGTGTGTGTGTGTGTGTATGTGTGTATACACACACACACATATATATATATATTTGACCATACTAAAATTAAAGGAAAATACTACACGGCATGATCATCCTAATAGTCGATGCATAGAATTTAACCTTCATTCATTGTAATTACTCTCATGAAAGTAGGAGTAACAGAGACCTCCTCAATCTAATAGAGTAACTACATAACACCAAAAGCAAACCTCAGAAATACAGATGAATCTGCAGAAGGATTTCCACTGTAGTCACAAAACACAGAAATCTACTTTCACCATGATTATTCAACATTATACTGGAATTTCTAACCCCGTGCTATCCAATAGAAGTGTATTAAGAGTTAAGAACTGCATAGGCATTTTTAAATTTGCTAGTAGGCAGATTTTAAAAAGTAAAAAGTACCAGAAGTTAATCATAATAATTTATTTTATTTAACCTGATATATCCAAATTATCATTTCAACATACTATCAATTTCAAAATTATTAATGAGATATTTTACATTTTTTTCATTTTAAATCTTAAAAATCTGGTGTGCATTTTATACTTCCAGCACAACTCAAAGCAGCTACATTTCAGATGCTCAGTAGGCACATAAGAAAATGTACTGAACTTCATATGTAGTCAGGGAAAAGCATCAGGTTGGTAAACATTAAAAAGTCTGAGAATGTCAAGTATTGGTAAGAAGGAAGATTCTTATATATTGTGGGTAGGAGCACCCTACCATTTGGAGAACAATATGTAATAAATTTGATGTAGATAATATTCAGTCCAATAATTCCACATCTAGATATATACTTTAGGAAAATTCTTCCCCAAGTGTGTAAATAAATATTTTTGATGGATGTCCTCATAAGCTTTGCTTGTAATAGGAAAACCTATTGGAAACTCTAAATATCCACAGGTAGAAGAAGGAAAGAGAACTTGAGGTAAACACACACAACGGAATAATACACCACAGTTAAAATGAACTAAATGTATATGCACTAAGATGGATCAAGCTCAAAAAAAAAGAAAAAAAAAGGAGAATTTGTATATTATGATAGAATTTATGTCAAATTTTTAAAATGTATAAAAGCTACATATATTTTAGGCATATTCTATAACTAGTAAAAATATAAAAGATATAGTGGATAGCTACACAGCATAATAATCATAATGGTGCCTCTCAGAAAGAACAGAGGGAAGGAAATGAAAATGAGAAAGGATGGGATCAAAGATTTATCAGTAAAATATTACTTTCTTGATTAAAAAAATGAAGCAAATGTAACATGTCATCTGGAAATTTTATTTGATGGCTACGTAAGTGGTACACAGTATTGTCCCTAGCACTTTTCTGTATTTTTTAACATTTTCACGATTATAATCATATAATGCTTCTTGTTATCTGCGTATCATGGATGAAAAATTCTTACTTGCTACACAGACTGAGTCTTTTCCATTAAAAGGAAATTTAGAGGAAATGAAGTCCTACACATGAATGATCTGTGTGTACACCAACATATGGATGCACATGCGTGAGTGACAGGTCCAGTCTAGTATCTAGATACTTGATCTGTGTCTAGAAGAGTGTCTGGAACATAGCAGTGCCTTAATCAGCACTGAGTCCATGAATGCATGAAGTGTGTTGCACTGGTGGACGGGACCTTCAAGAGTCAATTTGCACCAAGGGAGGTTTGCCACGCTTGTGCTGTGATTAATTAAAACCATGCACCTTGTTTTCCAGATACATTCAAAGGATTAAACTGGCCATGGGAGGCAGAATGCGATACCTGACCCAGGTATTGATTTTTGGTCCAACTGGGGTCTTGGCTTTACGGAAGGAGAAAGGGTATCTAGGCTACAGAGGAAGTGCCTTTTTCCCCATGTTACTCTGAACACAGCAATTCCACTTTGGTAGCCAAGTGACAAAGCATGTCACAAGCTGTCATGAGCAGGAGAGAATTGGAGGAAGGATTTTTCCCTAAGTCCACAGACACAGCATGGCTTTAGTTCAGCAAGGACTCCAGGAGACTCTGAATTACGGATTTGCCACAGAAAGCTATTATGTATCTCTACTAATGAAGCTCCATGGTAACTTGACCTACCATTATATAGGTTTCCATGTCTCCAGATCAAACCACTTTCCCACATAAAACACGTATGTACCACTAAAGCTGATCTAACAGCAATTTATAGGAAGACAGATGAATAGATGAAAGATAACATTAGATTAAGATAGATAGATAGATAGATAGATAGATAGATAGATAGATAGATAGATAGATAGATAGAACTCCTTTTCCCTGTCTGAGAGTTTCACTCTATTAGATAAATTTAGCTGCAAAAGGATTGAACAAATATGCCAAAACTCATGAGAATTCTCTGTTTTAAAAAAAGTAAGATCTTCAGGAATGTTTTTGCAATTAACTATGCTCCATGTATAACAAACCTAAATACGAGAATTGGCAACCAGACCTACAGATACTGTAAAGAAGGGAGTGCTGAGCACTTCACATTGTCTTTTGGCACCAAGTTAAAAAGACCAGGATGTGGTTTCAATTTTGGATGTGCTAATTATGTTTGTCAATTGTGAGTTTTGCTTAATTAATTAGTCATACAAATTTAGCTTGAGTTTTTTTTTTTTTTTCACATCTAAATCATTACTATAGCAATTAAAAAGCTGCTTTGATTAGCTCCTTTCACAGTATGTAGCACAGCATACTCTTGTCAACTTCCTTTTGACAATCTAGCATTTGGGTACTGTTTGGAGAAAATATATTCTATATGTTTGGGGAAAAATAAAAACCAAGGCAGGTAACAAGAAAAGTGGCCCAGCAGAAGATAAGTCAACAACTATTGCCACCATAAAATCAGTGAATACAGACTGGAAATTGTAATAACACATGTTCAGGAGGAATACCCAGGGGTGGAGTGAGAGAGTGCTGAATAAAACAGGGACATATTTCTTTTGGAAAATTAAGGTGGGGAGACGGTAACAAAGATAAGTCTTTGACTCCCAATCAATGTCAAAACCTATAAAATACTATAGGAACCAAGCTTGTCTTTGAGACACCTAGCCTGATTCTCATAATCACAAATAAAGGCTATGGGTAGGGGGCTTCTGCCACACGAATCTCTCCCCATGGCCATTTCATACACTAACAAGCCCAACTGTCAGGGACATTGTGTGATACTAGGTTGAATTTCCTCTTAATTGATACATAGGCATTATGAACCACCCGTGGATGCTGTATCACTCTCCTTTCTGCAGAGTGAGAACTTGACACATAGTGAGATTTAATATATTCCGCCATACCACACTGAAAATTAGAAGCAAATTCAAGAACAAATACAGGATTTTAACTTCCATTCAGAACATTCCGTCAACCAAACCTTCCCATGCTTGCTCCTCACCATTAGCCCTGCAGGCAGGATGATAGCAGGCAACAGCTAATAGGTTATTACATACCCATGATGTTTATAAAACACAGAACCAACAGCAATTATTTAGAGAATATAATGCCATTTCTCATTTTAAAGTCATCCCTAAGGCTAATAACTTTACACATGTGGTATGTCTCAAAGGGTCGCCAACATCTTTAATAGAATCCAACTGTGGAATAGAAAAAATATTTCATCTAAGAAGTGGATCCTAGCTGTCAAATAAAAAGTCGCTGTTGAATACTGTAAAGTACATTTTTACACCCATGGAACTCATGGAAAAAATTAGAGTTAACATGGATAAAGGGATTTTAAAAGGCGAGAGAGGGAAGAGTTTCTTCAGGAGTCTCCAATGACAAAAATGTGTGCATTTTCTGAGACCTCCAGAATGAATTACTAAGGTATCCTCAAACAAAAGTGGTTTTGCTATTCAGAAATGCATATGTTCGAAATAAAGAAAATTAAAAATTAAAAAGACATGATTCAGATTTTGCAGTTTTTTTGATACCCAAAATCCTACAGCACTCTAAAAAAATTGAAATTAATTTTCAAACTTTACTCAATAAATTTGTCTCCCAAAATATCCCAAATAAGTGCATATTTGGATACATGTACATATATATATGCTGAATATATTCCTATTAAATTCTCATATATTTAGGATTTTTCAATATGACTGGTGCTGGGTAAGTCCTGAGATCCGGCCCACATCTTCAGGGATCTCCTTTAGCAATTACGTGCACACACACACACACACACACACACTCTCTCTCTCTCTCTCTCTCTCTTTCAATTTTCTGTCCTTCTGGATCCCTCCCCTGTGCATATTGATAAACTCATGCCTCCCACTTCAGCATTTTCTCAAGCAATCATGCTCTCCCTCCTTCTGCCTTCACAGCCATTCTCCTAAAGGAGATATCTATTCTCACCATCTCCACTTCCTCGCCACTTACTCACTTCTCAGCCCACTGCAATCTGGCTTCCACTGAAACTGATCCTGCTGAAGTCACCCAAGCCTCTCGATTTGCCAAATCAAGTGAAAACTTCCCCCCGTCTATTTTACAAAGTCTCCCTGAATCGTAGACACTACTGATCTCTACCTTCTTGAAACTCTGCCATCGAGATAACACTCTTCTCTGCTCTCTCTTGCACTCTCTCACTGTCTCTCACTGTCACCCCGGCTCCCTTTTTTCAGTTTCCATCACTGCCTCTTCCTCCTCCAATATCTCCCTAATTGTTGAATGTCCCAGAGGTTCTTCCTTACCCTCCTCTCTTTCTCCTAGATTCCTTATGGCAGATGCATTCACACAAGCCAGAAGCCTGGGACTTATCCTAACACAATGTCATCTTCATCTCCATATTCACCTCAAGTCCTATTGATTTTGTACTTTCATTTTCTGCCCAGCCTCTCTGCTCTTGAGCCTACTGTCCACACTGCAAACGGAGAGAGATTAAGAAGTAAATCTGGTCATATCACTCTCCTGCTTACCACCTTCCAGTGTTTCTCCCTCACCTATTATTGTGGATTTATAAGTTTTTTAAAAAGGAATCTTTAGGCCTGATCTGTAGCTCACACTTTTGATCAGAGCACTTTGGGAGGTCAAGGTAGGAGGATTGCTCGAGCCCAGGAATTGGAGACCAGTGTGGGCAACACAGTGAAACCTCATTTCTACAAAAAACAAAAAACAAAACAAACAAACAAAAAAACTTAAAAATTAGCCCAGCATGGTGGCGCTTGCCTGTAGTCCCAGCTACTTCAGAGGCTGAGGCAGGAGGATTGCCTGAGTCTAGGAGGTCGAAGCTGCCATGAGCCATGATTGTGCCACTGCACTCCAGTCTGGGTGACAGAGCAAGCCTCTGTATCAAATTTTTAAAAAGGCATTTTTTTTTTTTTTTGCACTGGGAGGTAAGCTTTGTGCAGGTTTTGCCCGCAAAATGCTTGGCACCTAGTATGTGCTCAATAGACCACTGTTGGGTAAAATGAAATCTTACAATGAAGTCCAACTTGAAGCATGCACACAGTAAAACTGAGAAATTCCCATTAAGACAAGGGTAGGAGCAGAATCCTCCCTGCTTGCCCTGAACATACCCCACCAGTACCCCAGGTACCTCTGTGAACCCGCTACTGATCTACAGCATATCTGGAAAACCAGAAACCCATGTGATAAAGTGTAAGCTTCCTAGTATGGGATAGAGACCCTTGACAAACTAATTTCTACCTACCCTCCAACATCATTTCTGATTGATCTCCGTCTTTGCCCTTCACTCCAGCCTTGATAGGCTGAATTACTGCCACGCCTGGACATGCAGGGCTTTGCACATGTGGTTCTTTTCTGCCTAGAATACTCTAACCCTCCTTGACAGCCTAGAAAACTCCAACTTACTCCTCAAGAGCAGCTCAAAGGTGAAGATTTTCTGATTCCACAAGCAAAATGTATTACTCCCTTAGTGCCATAAATATACCTCATACATATCTTTATTATAAGTCTTTTCACACTCTATATCATTTTTTGTTTACAGGTTTACTAACTCTACTGGGCTATGAAGGCACGAACTCTTTCTTATTTATTTTTGAAACCCAGGGATTAGCTAATGCCTAGTACCCAGGAGATACTCATTATATGTTTGTGTAATAAATGCAATTCTACTGGAGTGAATCTTTTTTTATCTCATATCCTTTTGGTAATGTCATTTTGCATGTCACAGTGTCCCATGTTAAAAACTGACCAGTTAATCTTCTACTATCTATGTTTTAGCAGAAATGAATAGGGATGAAGACTTATAGATTCAAATAAATATTTAGAGATAATGTCTTTTTAAAATTTTACTTTAAGTTCCGGGATACATGTGCTGAACGTACGGGTTTGTTACATAGGTATACATGTGCTATGGTAGTTTGCTGCGTCTATCAACCCATCATCTAGGTTTTAAACTCCACATGCATTAGGTATTTGTCCTAATGCTCTCTCTCCCCTTCCCCCCACTTCCTGACAAGCCCCAGTGTGCAATGTTCCCCTCCTTGTGTCCATGTGTTATCATTGTTCAATTCCCACTTATGAGTGAGAACATGCCATGCTTGGTTTTCCATTCCTGTGTTAGTTTGCTGAGGATGATGGTTTCCAGCTTCATCCATGTCCCTGCAAAGGACATGAACTCATTCTTTTGTATGGCTGCATAGTATTCCATGGTGTGTATGTGCAACATTTTCTTTATCCAGTCTATCACTGATGGGCATTTGGGTTGGTTCCAAGTCTTTGCTATTGTAAATAGTGCTTGTGAGTCTTTTTAATTGAAATTGAGATATCTGAGATCTAATGGGTTATTACAACTGTTCTTCTCCTGGGCACTGCTGAAATAAGGTCTTGCTTCTTAGGTTTTATATAATAAGATAAATAAGATAGGAAAAACATGTGGGTCATATTTATTCAATATGAGTGAGATCAATAGAGTATAAGAATGTGATCCCTTAACAGGTTCAGAAGGGGGCCATCTCTTTAATGATATAAAATCGAAAATGAGAAACATCAGATGCAGAAAAGAAAATTTTAGTTAAAGAAAATTTGATAGCAAATTTAACTCAAGCTATGTAAATGAGACTTCCCAGGGAATGAAAAAATATCTCCTCATTCTCTCCAGCTGGTCTCCAGAGTCGATGTTTCTACAACAATAGTTGCATCAGTTTCCTCACAATTCTGAAACATTTGGGTGCTAAATGCAAACCAGAAAATAAAACTCGGTGTGTTGGTCTCCTGGTAGATGATTTTTGTTTTCCACTTCCAGGGCAGTTTTGCAAATCATGTAGTGAAGAATCATATTCATCTTTGATATATATATCTCAATCAGATTATGGTAACCAGTAATTTACCTACCATCTTATTAGCCAAAAATATCTGGTATTACTCAAGACTTCTTTCTGTATGTACCAATGTAATATTCTTGATGTTCACAAAGATGGTATTGCGGGACCCTGAAGTACCCACTAAATCATGGAAGAACAATGAAATCCCTTGAGTTTCAAATCCAAGTGTACCTTATTGTATGTATTCTAATTCTCTGAAAAATAGGGACTCATGTAGAGCATATATGGTTGTTTGTGTGTGTGTATGTACCTGTGTGTGTATGTATGTAGAATATTTGTTTGTAACACACCCAGTCCACCACCCATAACCCATAATAAAAAACTTACACTAAATCAGTGGTCCCAGCTGGTCACAGTGCCTCACACCTATAATCCCAGATATTCAGTAGGCTGAGGAAGGAGGATCACTTGAGGCCAGGAGTTTGAGACCAGTCTGGACAACATAGTGAGACCCTACCTCTAAAAATTTTTTAAAATTAGCTGATCATGGTGGTGTGTATCTGTCGTCCCACCTACTTGGAAAGCTGACATAGGAGGATTGCTTCAGCCCAGGAGTTCAGGGCTGCAGTGAGCTATGATTGCACCACTGCACTCCAGCCTGGGGAACAAAGCAAGACCTAATCTCTAAAAAAATTTTTTTAAATAAATACGTAAATCAGTGGTCCTCCAAGTATGGTCTAAAGACCCTTGAGGAACCTGGAGAATTTGTCAAGAGTTACACAAGGCCAAAACCATATTTATAATAATGCTAAGACATAATTTGTCTTTTTCATTCTCATTCTCTTGCAGATTTGAGTTTTCCAAAGGTTATATGACATGTGATATTGGAACAGGTTGAATGCAAAAACATATATGAGAATCCAACAGTATTCTACTAAACTAGACATTAAAGAGGTTAACAAAAATGTAAAACACCACCACTCTTCTCATTAAAAGTTTGTTTTGGGAAATATAGTTATATTTCATTAAAATGTCTGATGTATGCTGAAATGCAGTGGGAGAATTTGAGATTTATTGTGCTTCCTGAATCTAAGGATTCATGTCTTCTACCTATTCTGAAAAATTCTCACCAATTACCTCTTTAAATATTTTTCATATCCCCTCATTCTCTTTCATCCATCTAGAATATCAGTACAACATATATGTGTTCTCCAAATGCTCACATATTCAATGTTTTTTATATTTTTCCATTCTTGCAACTCTGTGCTGCACTTTAGGTACTTCCCTCAGATCTTTCCAGTTTGCTAATTCTTTTTACAACTGAATCTATTTTGGTTATTTAAGTATTCCATTGTATTCTAAAATTTGATTATCACTTTTTTATTTTTGGAAGTTCTACTTTGTTTTATAAAATCATCAGGTCATGTTTATGTGTGTGTTCTTATTTATAGTTATTCCTGATACTGTTTCCTTAAACCCTTTAAAAATATAAAACTCGTTCTATATTCTCTATCTGATTGCTCAGTTATCTGAAGTTCCTGGAAGTCTAATAAAGCTGTTTTTACTGCTTGCATTCATGCATGGAAATCTGTTTCTTTTGGTATGCAATTTTGGATTGTGAATTTATGTTCAATCAAACCTTTTATCCATGGGAATTATCTTAAGTCTGTTTTCTGTTGCTTATCACAGAATACTGAACCTAGGTAATTTATAAAGAATAGGACTTATTTCTTACAGTAATGGAGGCTGGGAAGTTTTAGGTCAGGGGGCCACATCTGCTGAGGGACTTCTTGCTGGTGGGGACTCTGAAGAGTCCAAAGGTGGTGCAGGGCATCACATGGTAAGGGGACTGAGTATGCTAGCTCAGGTCTCTTTTCTTCTTATAAAGCCACCAGTCCCTCTCCTGTGATAACCCATTAATCCATTAATCTATGAATGGATTCATCCATTCATAAGGGCAGATCTCTTATGACCCAATCACTTCTTAAAGGCCCCACCTCTCAATATGACCACATTGGGGATTAAATTCAACAGGAGTTTTGGAGGGAAGAATATTCAAACCATAGCAGAATCTTAAGTAGCCTAGGATGAAGACAGGAGTCTTTGGAGAGGATTTGCATTTGCCTCTGTTAGGCACCCAAGGTGTCCCAAGGTAGTATGTATTAGAACTCCTATCCCACTTGAGGGCAGGCCTGAGGTTATAAATTCTCAGGACATACTTTTCGTTTTTATTCTGTATGCCCAAGCCAAGCCAGACAATTTGCCTTATTATCTCCTTTTGCTAGTTATTTTTTTCTATCCATCTTTTAGTGCTTGAGGGTTCCAGATTATTGTGAGGATCCTGGCTCCTCTCTACACCTTGCTGGGTCCAAGGTCTTATCTTCATGTGGCTGTTGAACACCAAGCATCTTGATTACCTGCAACTATAAATGCCCCAGGGCATCAGTGGCTTCAATGTCTGCTCCTCCCTTGGTTTTCAGCTTCTTCATTTTTTGATCCCTGGAGATTTGCCTTGCTTTTTTGCAAGCTTAGTTCTATATATGAGATATTTGTTACATATTGTTTAATATTTTAGGTGTCTTTTAAAGGGGATTTCCAGGTTATCTTGTTTGCCATATTGCTCAGGAATATAAACTGATACAAATTTCTGAAAGATGAAATCCATATACCATGCAACCAAGCAATTTTACACAAAGAAATTTATCCTTTGCATGGAAATTTGGCAACATCTGTCAAAATTTAAAATGTACATAATTTTTAATCCAGCATGTCTACTTTCTAGAAATTTATCCAACATATATACTCACACTTATACAAAATGCCATATGAAAAATATTATTTGTTGCAGCAGGCTTTGTGAAAGAATAGAAATTGTCAAATGTCCATCATTAGAAGACTAGCTGAGTAAATTAAACTACTTCCCACAATATTCTGCAATTGTTAAAAAAAATGAAAAACTTCCATATGACCTGATATGGAAAGAGGTTTACGGTGTAAGTTGCATGACTTCTTTACATAAAAAATATAAAATATTAGAAGATGTGCTTGTATATTCATTAAAAGCTGAAAAGATACACAATGGTTAAGGTAGTTTCCTATAGGGATCAGGACTAGGCCATTGTTATACAAAACACTGCACCTAAATGAGAAATTTGCTAACTTAAAATTACTTTTACCCATTTATTAATGGGTAAGAAGTACCTTACTACATTATTAGTAGTAGTGTTACTAAAGGCTTTTAAAAATAAAGTCCTTCTCCCCAAAGTGTTCTGCAACTCTTATCATCTACTACCTGCCTGTCATTCCTTACCTGTCATTTAACCTACCTGTCCTCTGCTGACTTTACTAGGACATTCATTACCTAATGCTCTAAATATAATTTTATAGACTGAAATAGATAGATTTCATACTTCCATCTGTCCTGAGAAGGAATGGTTTACAGTGTACATAAAGGAGTTATATTTTAAATGCCACACCACTGCAGAGGGAAAGGAAGGGCTCACTGAGAATTACTGAAAAGCCAGCCCTATTGCTTTGGCTACGTCACAGTTTGATCAGCAGGAGAGACTGATTTCAACATCTGAGCCCAGCTGTAGCTTCTGGCTGGAACCCTTGAATTTTCAATGAGCTGCTTAATGTCCAAGGACTAGAAGCTGAGTTAGGCATTTATACAGCTGGGGACATCTTCTGGCATGAGGTTGAAGGTTTTCTTTTGAACATCTTCATTCCTTCATATGATGAACTCCTGGAGATGACAGTGCACAGCTTGAGTTATCTAATTTCCCATTAGATTTAGATGTGCAAATATAACAAAGCCCATGTAATTTCATATACATTCATAGCCTTTCACATACTAAATTGCAACTCTCTTTACTTCATTCTTCTTGAAATAGGCTTCACATTAGTGCTGTGATGAAAGCCAGCCCAGATATTATTCTAAATTTTGGATTATAATTTTCACCATATTGTAAGGTTAGGGCATAAGTTACTTCAGATATCTTTGTAGTAATTGGTTGCTTTGTAGATATGGACTTTTTGTGTTTGTTTGAAAAAATGAAGAAAAAGATCAGAAGAAGAGAGAAATTTTCCTTTTAGAAAAATAATTATTTCCTTTTTGAGTTTTTATTCCCATCAAAGTCCATAAGAGTTGACACTGAGCTCTTTGGAAAATGTAGATACACATAAATAGAAATAGCAAAGATGGCAGTTTCTGAAATAATGTAATCTACAGGCACAAGAATGGAATATTTCTTGATTATTGGCACCCCAAAGTATCTTTCTTTTGTTATTATACTTTAAGTTCTAGGGTACGTGTGCACAACGTGCAGGTTTGTTACATATGTATACATGTGCCATGTTGGTGTGCTGCACCCATTAACTCGTCATTTACCTCAAAGTATCTTTCATAACAGTCCTCTTCAATGCCATGAGTTTCCTCATTCTTTGTATTTCTCAATCCTCTAATAAAACGCAAACATTTTAGAAAAGACGATCTTTGGAGGCCATGTTCAGTCATTAAATTCTATATCCATCATATCACTTTCCAGTGTGAGAAGCTGAGAAGGACTTAAACACAAGATAGGTAACAAGAAGGTAGTAGACAAGTATGACAGGGAGGTCCATCAGGGTGGCAAAGGAGGAAGGACATTTAGCAATAATGGACCAATACCTATGCATTGAAAAGGTGCTTCACTGAAAAACAGTGAAAATAGAGTTACGAAATAATAGTATCCAGCTATTTAATTTCCTAAATATGGCCAAAGGTATAGCGCAACTGGAAATCATATTAGGAATAAAAACAAATGGGTTTCGTAAAGAAGGTTAGGATTCCAATTCTGCACATACGATGCTCTAAATAAATATGAAACTGTTTCTTACATGACACACATATGAATTCTGGGTAAAATATTAATCCTCCCAAAATTTAACAAATAGCTAAGCTTAAAAGAAAGTGAGAACTCCCCCAGGTGATGGGAATACAATGGGAACATAAAGCCAGGGCAGTAGGGGAGTGCATGGGTAAGCGATTTAAAACCTAGGAACAGGTTCTGGAGCCTGGGAGCTGGGATTTCACCACCCACAAAAGGCTGCTTCGGGATAGAACAGGCTTGTCCAACCCATGGCCTGCAGGCCACATGCAGCCCAACACAAATTTGTAAACTTTCTTAAAACATTATGAGACATTTTTGTGATTTTTTTTTCAGCTCTTCAGCTATCATTTGTGTTAGTATATTTTGTGTGTGACCCAAGACAATTCTTTTTCCAATTTGACCCAGGGAAGCCAAAAGATTGGACACCCATGGGGTAGAAGGAGGAGAGGCTCTGGAACTGAGGCTTCCACATAAAGCCAAGGCCCTTGAAGGGCTGCTCAGACTGGCAATTATCTGCTGTCAGCTGTGAAAATGCCACCCACCAGCTCAGCAAAGCAGTAAGGCAGTTTTTACCTGCCTGAAACGTTGAATAGAGAAAATGCCCCTGTGAGACAGCAAGCCATTCAGATACCTTGGCTGGAAGAACTACCTGAAGGTACACTTCAGGAAAATAGGTAACTGAACCCAGAGCAAAGATGAAGTGTGAGAAACAATGAGGAGGTAAGAAACTGGTAAAACACCAACACCAAAATCATTAAGATATGACTCATTTCATGGATATTAAAACAAGAAAGAACTTCAATACTGGACATGTGAGACTCGGGTTGGATTTCCAAATAAAATCCAGCTATACGCTAATTCTAAGAGCTACAATTAAACCAGAATGACACAGAAAGTTTAAGAATAAATGATGGGGAATTTTGCATCAGAAAAAATGTTAACCAAGGTGCATTTATATTAATATCAAGCAGAAAAAAACTCTAAAGAAAAAACAGTACAGTATCATTAGGAATACATAATGGTAAAAGAGTAATTTACTGAAAGACGTAATAATTCTGAATTTATATAAACCTAGCAACATAGCCCCAAAATATATGCAAGGAAAATAGAATTAAAAAGATAAAGGGAAAGATCCACAACCATATTAGATTTTTTTAACATGCCACTTTTATCACAGATAGATCAAAAGACCAGAAATAAGTGAGACTATAAATGATTTGCTAACCCAATTAAGAGACTCCATGCAATGACAATAATTATATAGAATACGACATCCAACATTTTGAGAACTAATATTCTTTTTTCAAGCAAAAATGGAACACATATTAGCACAAAGAAAAATTTCAAAAACTACCAAACAAAATATCACACAAACCAAGATGTCTACTCAAAATATAATAAATTTAGGAAACAATAACAAAAGGTTATTTAAGAATTTTTCATTTTGAAAATTTTAATGTATTTCTAAATAATCTGAGTCAAAGAAGAAATCGCAATAAAAATTATAAAATATTTAGAACTGATTCACAAAGAAAACACTATATTTCAAAATGTGTGCAGCTAAATGAACTAATCCTAAAACTGAAAATTAATGATGTAGGCAACTCAAAATAATAGGAGAAAGTTGATGAAATGAAAAACTAAATATTGGAGCAGAAGTTAATGAAATGAGAAACAACAGAAACAAATCTTAAAGTCGCTTTTTAAAAGAAATTAACTATTTCGTTATCAGGGCTAATCATGGGGGAAAAACACAAAACATAAACAAAACAGATCTGAAAGTAAAGGGTGAGCTAATCACAGATAGAATAGACATTTTTTTTTATATATCACAAGAGAACAGGCTGAGTAACTTGATACCAATAACTGGAAACAAAAAATTGAATAATTCTCTAGAAAAATATAACTTACCAAAACAGACTCATGACAAATTGAGAAGTTGAACAGCTCTATATCCATTAAAGAATTGGAATTGATCATTAAAAATCTATATCACCCTCTATAATAAAAAAAATCACACCATGCTGGATGGTTTTATTGGAGAACATGTCAAACTTCCAATAATCATCATTTTAAAGTTTTTGAGAGAGTACATAAACACGGAAACTTCACTAACTGATTTTAATAAGACTGACATAACTTGGCACCATAACTGAAAAAGTACCATATTAGAAAGGAAATTTGGCCAGGTGCAGGGGCTCACACCTGTAATCCCAGCACTTTGGGAGGCCGAGGCAGGGGGACTGCTTGAGCCGAGGAGTTCAAGAAAAGCCTGGGCAACATGGCAAAACCCTGACTCTACAAAAAATACAAAAGTTAGCTGGGCGTGGTGGCAGTAGCCTGTAACTGCACCTACTCAGGAGGCTGAGGTGGGAGGATTGCTTGAGCCCAGGAGTTTGAGGCTGTAGTGAGCTGTAATTGTGTCACTGCACTCCAGTCTGGGTGACAGAGTAAGATACTGTCTCAAAAAAAAAAAAAAAAAAGGAAATTTGTAACTCAGCTCATTTATGAACATATTTGCAAAAGGGCTAAATAAGATACTAGCAGAGCAAAACCAAAAATTTATACTTAAAAAAAAATACGTATCATTACCAAGTAGAGTTTATCCCAAGGATTCAAGGCTGTGCTAACATTAGAAAATATTTTAATGTAATTTAACATATTTATAAAGGAAAAAAATTATCTTATTGCATGTACAAAAAGTATTATTAAATGTATATGTATTTATAATTTTTTAAACCCTCAGAAAATCAAGAATAAAAGGAAATTTCCTCAACCTCACAAAAGCATACTTTTAAACCCTATAGAAAATATCATCATAATAATGAAACTTTATTAGCATTTCCTTCAAGACAAGAAAGAAGAGAAAAAAAATGTTTGCCATCAGCACAACTATTCGACAATGTGCTGATAGTCTTAACCAGTGGAATAAGACAGAAAAATAAATAAACAAAACTTAATAACAAAGTAATCATTGCTTTGTAAGCAATGATTTGTAGGCAGGTTCAAACTATTTTTAAGGCCTTTGGCGAATTTTGACATTTCTGCACAAAGTCTACCTTTCTAAATTAGAATCCCAAAAACTACAATTTCCAGGTTCCTTTGCTGTTTGGTGTAGATTTGTAATTTTGATTTTCCCACCAGAGGCACCTATTGGAGGCTTTGATCCAAAACTGGGTTGTAAGTCAGATGTTGTTATAATTATTAAAAACACTCCCTTTCAGACTCAAAAGAGTCCTGAGTTGAACAATAAATTGTGCATTTGCTCCATTACATAGACAAAAAGGCAACATGTAGAGATATATTTGACTGATGGAAATCATGACAGAAGCGGCATGGATCTGGAACTCTTAGCAGTGGAAGCCTGGATTTAGCAGCTTCTGTATTACGGTAAAGGACGTGTAGTCCTGGTGCCAGCAACCTGTGTTTCAATAAGCATTGAAGGTGACTCTGATGCATGCCTAAGTTTGAGAACTAATGCTCTAGAAAAATTCTTGCCCGTGTGTACAAGAATAAATACATAAGGATGTTTACTACAGCACTATTTGTAATACAAAAATAAGTGGGAACAACTTTAGCATCATCAGTAAGGGAAGGGAATTAAGTAAACTGGCTTAGTTGTACAATAGATTCTATATAGTTCTAGTTCAAATGAATGAACTAATCCCCATAGATAAATTTCAAAAACCTAATGCTGAACGGTAAAAACAAATTGCAAAAGGATATGTATGGCATGATAACATTTATTTAAAATTTTGAAACACATAACACCAGAAATTATATATTTACGATATTTACATGTGCTTTTTTAAAACACAAAAACATTGAAGGGATCACACATATCAATTTCAAGACAGTAGTTACTTCTCAGAAGGAAGGGGAAAAATGTCTTGGGGGCATCCTTTAATATTTTATAGAGCAAATATGATAGCATTTTGGACAAAGATTCATCATTTTTTGCCATTTCTCTATGCTTTTCTTCATATTTGAAAAATCATAAGTTAAATGGTAAGATACAGGTTTGTTCTTTAAGCTCACTTTCACTTGGTAAATTTGGCAGATAAAATGGTTTTATAAAACATCTGGTAATGTTGCAGTGCTTCATTTCCAGAGGCCTATTGCCAGATAGAAACTCGGTCTATAATCAAAGGTGAATACTGTAAACACCTCAGTAAATATATATTTTTTGGTTCAGTTTATATTCAACTAAATCCCTGGAATTGCTGGCATTCATCAATATAGGGAAGACAAAATACATCAATCCCAAATGAAAACTACAGGAGTAACACATCTTCAGGACTATCTATATATGAAATACTGAGATCTAACGTTCCTTAAATGAGGAGTCTGGGCAAATCCCTCTGTAAAATAAATAATTGTTTTTGAACCTATTTGTAAGTTCCCATTTTCAAATGTTTTATTTTCCCGATAAGTTATATACCTATAACAGTTCAAAAGTAGAGAACTCAGTTTTCCAGCATTGTTACCTTTCCACAATACTGAAAGAGTAACTCAAGCATGCTTTGGAGGAATAGAGTTGAAATCTAAGACTAATCTGTCTACCTATCTATTTGCTCACATATCTACTATTTTTTTCCATCCATCTGATGCTCAGGTAATCCTCTGAGATGGCTTTCACGTGTCCATTCCAGACTGTTCCAGCATTTTGTATTCAAGTGAAAATCCATGACTGTTAATTTATAAACACTGCATTGACAAATGACAGGTAAGAAATAACAATTTGTAAGAATTGCATTATGTCTAGGATTTTATTAATCTTAAAAAAATCAACTTAGAATTTCTACTAGGTAACATTAAAATGTATCTGCACACTTACTAAGAACCAGGTTAAAAACAAAAATAAATAAATAAAGTATCACCCATGTGAACTTAAAACAAAAAAGCATTTTTACTAATTTTATGTGTATTAAAATTTTATGTATTGCTAATATTTAGCTATTAATACCTACTCAAATATATCAACATTTTGAAGAAATGCAAAAGCTGCTAAAGTGTTAAGAACTCTGAGAAATTGTAGGAAAAATGCAAATGAGACATCAGAGAAGAACTCACAAAGACTAGGAGATTGAAATGGAGCCTTGGCAAAGGATACGAACAGACATTTCTCAAAAGAAGACATTCATACAACCAACAGACACATGAAAAAATGCTCATCATCACTGGCCATCAGAGAAATGCAAATCAAAACCACAATGAGATACCATCTCAAACCAGTTACAATGGCAATCATTAAAAAATCAGGAAACAACAAGTGCTGGAGAGGATGTGGAAAAATAGGAACACTTTTACACTGTTGGTGGGATTGTAAACTAGTTCAACCATTATGGAAAACAGTATGGCGATTCCTCAAGGATCTAGAACTAGATGTACCATATGACCCAGCCATCCCATTACTGGGTATATACCCAAAGGATTATAAATCATGCTGCTATAAAGACACATGCACACGTATGTTTATTGCGGCACTATTCACAATAGCAAAGACTTGGAATCAACCCAAATGTCCATCAGTGACAGACTGGATTAAGAAAATGTGGCACATATACACCATGGAATACTATGCAGCCATAAAAAAGGATGAGTTTGTGTCCTTTGTAGGGACATGGATGCAGCTGGAAACCATCATTCTTAGCAAACTATCACAAGAACAGAAAACCAAACACCGCATGTTCTCACTCATAGGTGGGAACTGAACAATGAGATCACTTGGACTCGGGAAGGGGAACATCACACATCGGGGCCTATCATGGGGAGGGGGGAGGAATTGATTGCATTGGGAGTTATACCTGATGTAAATGACGAGTTGATGGGTGCTGACGAGTTGATGGGTGCAGCACAGCAACATGGCACAAGTATACATATGTAACAAACCTGCACGTTATGCACATGTACCCTAGAACTTAAAGTATAATAATAATAAATAAATAAATAAATAAGTAAAATAAAAATAAAAAAAAGAAATGGAGCCTTAGGAAAAAAGAAGTCAGAGAAGGAAGAAAAAAAGGAGCTTCTGAAAATGAGAAGAGTAACGTGCTGAAGGGCTCATCAAAGAAAAGTCCCAGATACAAATGCTTCACTAGCTGTAAATGATGAGGACCAGTTTATCATGTAAAATGAGAGTACTAACCTGTAGACTGCATTTCATGGTACTGGGAACCAAAGTTAAGCGCATCAAATAAATATATTAAATGTCACAGTGGAATATTTCACTGAAACATCTACTCAGTTATGAGAGCTGTTTTTATTGCACACACGAGAAGCAAAAAAATGTGAAACAATTTATATACAAGAGGGCACAAATATGAAATCATTGTCTGTATTTAACAATAAACCATGTAACTATTTTGAGTTTAACAATCATACCAATTATGTGTTGTATCTAAGATAGCTGATTGTTTATCATGAAATATAAATGAATATGAATAAAATGTGTTGCTATTTATGAATAACAGAAACTGCTAGAACTACATATGTTCAGTAGTTTATGTCACTAATCTCTAGATATATCAAAAATCATAATGCAAACTTCCACAGAGTATCACAGATTTGAGGCATAAACAGAGCTTCCCAAAACTTAAAAGTAGAAGGAAGATGGTATCATCACAAGCTGAAAATCAATGTCTATTAGTAGTTGCTTTTCAGCCCTAAACAGATTCATATGTCAGTTTCACTAAGGATATTGACTATGGCATAACCTCATAGGTTTGACTACGTAAAAACCTTCTCTCCCTGAGTTTCTTCCAAAATTAGATGGGAAGCAAATGTGAGAAGTCTTGAACCAAGTGAAATATTAATTAGGTTCATATACAGTTTGAAGTGTTTGGGGTTTGCTTGCTTTTGTTTTTTGCTAGTGTAATCCTTTAAATACATACACATTTGTTTCTAAACAAACTGATTTATTAGGTGAATTTTAGTTTTATTTTTGTTGGAGACAGAATGTTATTAGAAAAAAAAAAAAAGCACACACAAAAAAAGTTGAGGTTACATTCCACTCCCCAGAGGAAAACATTTTCAAATATTTTAGCTGTTTCTCTTTGTGGTTATCTTCATATTTCTAAATAATATGTTTAAACTTCTGTATCTTGATTCATCAATTCTGGGTGTTTAACTATTGACTTACCATACCATTTTCCACTTACATCCATTTCCTATCCCCATTTTTCCAACATAAATATATCTATTTTCTTTTTTAATTAAAGCAATATTCAATTTGTATTTGCTGGATATTTAAATATCACTCAGTGCTGAGTTAAGTGGTTAACTATGATTACCTCTCCTTTTTGTGCAACTGGTTTTTTTTTGAGTTAATAATTGTTCCTCCTTAAAATCTGCTGAGACTTCTAGACCCTACTACCATTAATAGCAATTCAATTCACTTTCCACATGTTAAAACCAATCAGAAGATTATTTTGCCCTAGAGTCCTCCATCCCCCACTTCCAGTTGGGACTAGTTGCTCTCTAGGCCTAAAGTGTAGTTGTCATCCTGGGGTTTTCCTTCAGCATCATCCTGAGAATTTGCTACACACCTTTTTTCCTTCCTGAATCCCGTGCCTCCTTTTTGTTGTTTAGTCCCTCATTGTGGTGGAGCATATCATTCTTCAGCTTCCTGAGAAAAGACAAATGGATAAGGAAGGGAGCTGAAGGGTGTCACCATTCAAAATGCACACTTTAACTGAACCCTCCTATTTCCAGTCCAACATCTCACTCCCTTTCCTTCTTCCTCAGTTTTTAACCTCTTCATGATAGGCTCTGAAATAAAAATTATTTCAGAGAAAGTAATTGTCAAAACTAAAATATATTTCATTTGCAAAAGATAGGATTTGTTGTAGGAAAAATGAATTTATAGGTCCAAAGCTTGGAGTAGTCAGAGTAAAGGGTCTTTACCATAAGTCATACAGTAGGAAGGATATAAGTTACGAAGTAAGGGCATTTCTCAATACATAGGGTGAAAGTAAAAGCCCTGTCTGAGTTCCAGGAGGGCATCTTGGGCAGGGGGAGGGAAACAAAAAACAAAACAAAACAAAACAAAAAACAAAAAGCAAAACAAACAAATAAAAAAGAGAGTAAGAGAGTGGAGACGCAACAAGAGCCTACTTTCTCCCCTGCCATCTTGGAATCAAAATCTCAGGGAATGATGGAGACTCACAGACAGGCATTACGAAACAAGTGGGCATGCTTGTGCTCCACTTCTCAAAGCATAGCCCAAGAAGCTGCAATACAGCAGAGTGGCAAGGTAAAACATGCTGAGAGGAAGACAGTGTGTCATGGCAGGATATCACTACATGATACTTATGACTATGGATCCCAGTTACACCCAGAAGATGCCAACACACAATGCCCAAGGCAGAAGGGAAGTCAGCTGGACTGCTATACTGCAATTGCGTGTCAGAACACAAAAACTAGATACTCTTCCCCAGGAAGTATCAGAAACCACCTAGGAACTCAGATCATCCTGTAGGTACTCAGGAGACAGGTGAGGAGATGGGAGGAGTTTCTCCTCCAAAGAGTCTGAGTTAAACTGAAAGAAACAGTTTTAATCCAGAATGACTATGTTACCATGAATGGAGAGTTACAAGTGCAGAAATGCAGGTTAATGTACAAATTGAGTTAAGCTATAGAAAAAAGAGAGGATAACATTTCTGCACATCCATCTGGTAGTGTGTAAATTGCAAGCTGCTAATTAACATTAGTGGTTTGGTCTAGGGTTTAGCAAGAAGTCATGCTCACTTTAATTTATATCCCTGGTTGATGGTCACAGGCTATTTCCTTGTAGCAGTTCTCTGCCTTTGAGCATGGGACTTTTATGTCACACACAGAAAGCCACAATGCAGTGACGGGACAGCATCCTCTCACCTCTATTTCTGTACACACTGCATGTTAGCCATATCTACAATAACTCAAAAATGGCTGTATTTCTTACAGAGCCCTTCCAAACTGAGACGATTACCCAGAACTTGGGTTTATTGGCAAAGGGAGAGGCTGGTGGCTGGCCACTATCTTAGGGGAAGAAGGAAGAATTGCCTACACAGTGAAAGTTTTAAGACCACAGATCTCAAGCCTTAGTTAGCATGAAAATCACCTGGCAGGCTTGGTAAAACACAGATTATTGGATCACATTCCCAGAATTTCTGATTCAACAGGTCTGGGGTGGGGACCTGAGAGTCTGTACTTGTAATAAGTTCCCAGGCAATATTGATGCTGCTTGTCTGGGGACCACACTTTGACAGAACGACTGCCTTTAAAATATACTAGAGGCTCAGGTCAAAATCTCCCTTACCTATCAGACTACTAAAGCAAAATAAGTACGGTGTATCTGTCCCTTCCCCCTTTCTGTGCCCAACTAAGCTACCTGTAGCAGTTAGGAATGCATTCAGCTGGAGCTAACAGAAAACCCTTCTACCACTGTTAATCAGGATGGAAGAGCACAGTGTGTCATAGCAGGATGTCACTGTATTATATTTATGACTAGGGATCCCAGTTACACCCAACGGATGCCAACACATAATACCCCAAGGCAGAAGAGGCTGGCTGGACAACTTCACTGCAATTGGGAGTCAGTGCACAAGGACCTGATATTTCTCCCCAGGAACTAATAAGGAGATAAAGAAATATATGGCAATGGACAATGCAAGGATGGCACAGTTTCTCAGGGAGATCATAAAGGCCCCATGTTCCTGCTAAACTCTGCTCTGCCAATGGCGTTTTGCTGTGTCTAAGAACTAGCTCTCTAGAAAGAGTGGGAAAAACCTGATCTGCAGCATTTGCCAATTTCCATGGTGAAAATATTCCCACCATGGTGATGTCACTGAAGGTAGAGTTAGAGAGAAGTGGGCACAATACCAGCTCCAGCAGCAGCTCTACCCTCTTTAGGATATAGCTTTGATTCTCGAGGTCTCCATTTCATCTCTCAAGATGGCTGCAGCAGGTCTTGTTATTAAGAAAATCAAAGGTTTTCCAGCAGCCTAACCCACCAAATTACTGCCTATGTCTTATCAACCAAAAGATAGCTGATGGCTTGTTAGCTGGAAGATGACTAAAGGGAGGGAGGTTGGAGCAGCTAATAAACAGTGTCTGTCCCCACTTCTCTGATACAATTTTCTCTTCAAGGTTGCCCTTAATATAAATCTGACTTCACTTATATAAAGAGGGAGGAAAACACACAGTGATATGCTCTGCTCTCTATTCCTCCCAGAAGTGGCCTGGAGTTACACACCACCTCGGGATAGCGTAGTTACAAGCAGTATTTTATGGGAGTAGTGTCAGGCTGAGCCAAAGCCGGGAAGTGTACCTGATTTGTTGGTCAGTGTTGTGAAGGCGTGGTGAGCTCTTCCAGGCTGACAACACATAGCTGACGTGGCTGAGGATGTAGAAGCTGAGTATGATATAAGACTGTCCATGAAGGGCCATTTTCCTGTTCAGATGATCCCTTTTTACTGTACCTCACTGAAGTGAAACTGAGTTATTCTAGAACACAGTGGACCAAGAGCAAAACTGTCAGCAGGACTCAGGCAAACAAACTCCTGGCATCCTCCTCAATAAGTCAGACATCCATTCTTTTCCCAGAGCCCATATGAAAGGTCTGAGACTCTGAGTGTGGCACCTATTGATTATCTGGTAGCAGAAAAAACAGTTGGACTGAAGCTTGCAAGAGTGGGTATTAATCCCATTCTTTCAATAACTATCTCTGTGACCTCGAACCCGTCACATCTCTTCTCTCAGCTTCAGTTAGCTCATCTGTAATTGAAGGAGTTGAACTGTGTTTGCCTTTGTCCTATGGGTCATCTGAGCATTTAAGCAGGAAAAGCAGCTAAATATTTTTAGGAGGGTGACAGGGATAAAAATTAAATTTCAACCACACTGCTGTTAATATTAAATGGCTACCTAATCAGACCTCTCTTCCAAATTAATCTGTAATGATTTTGATCATAACTTACAGTTTGTGAAGTGCTTGCTTCTATATTTTTCTCCCATCAACCAATTTGATGTAAGTAGGGCAGGCATTTTTATCTCCATTATTTTCCTCCTCAGGGTAATGTACAATTCTCACTCTAGGATTCCCATAGTCTACAGCAGCAATTCTCCAAGCATGGTCATAGGCTACTTGCATAAAATCTCTGCAGGACACCTATTACAAATTCCTCTTCCTGGACTCTATTTCAGATCCACTAAATCAGAATCTCTAAGGTTGAGGCCCTGAGATTTGTTTGCACTTTTGACATAACATCTCCATGTGATTTTTATATAACCCAAATTTGAAAATCACTAGTTTAAAAAATGTATTTGGGGGTACAAGTGCAGGTTCCTTGCATGCATATATTGTGTGGTGGTGAAGTCTGGGCTTTTAGTGCACCCATCACCTGAATAGTGAACCCAATAGGTAGTCTTTCAATCCTCATACCCCTCCCACCTGTCCACTGTTTAGAGTCTCCAATGTGTAAAGGAAGCTAGCATTTGAGGCCTATTATGTGTCAGGCACTATACTGGCTGCTTCATATGAGCTCTTTCATTCAATACTCATAACAACTCAATAAAGTGCATATATATATATACGTATATACTACATATCTATATACAGTTTGTCAATAAACTATTTTGGAGTACTTTTATATTTATGGAAAAGTTGCAAAGACAGCAGTGATAACATACCCCTCACCCAGTTTCATTGTCCCTGTTGTTATTACCTTATGTTACCTTGGTTAGTTTGTCAAAATTAAGAAATCAACACAACATTGGTACATTACTGTCAATTAAACTCTCAATTTTATTCAAATTTCACCAGCTTTTTCATTAATATATTTTTGTATGTTCTATAATCTAGTCCAGGATACTACATTACTTTAGTTGTCCTGTCTCCTTTGTCTCCTCTGATCTGTGACAGTTTCTCATTCTTTTCTTGTTTTTCAACACCTTGACGGTTTTGAGGAGTCCTGGTCAAAGTAGTACAAAATAGTAGAATGTTCCTCATGTTTGGTTTGTCTGATGGTTTTCTCATGATTAGACTGGGGTTATGGGTTTTTAGAGAGAATACAGCAAAGGAAAAGTGTCTTTCTCATCACCTAATATCAAGGGGTACATAATATCTATATGATATCACCTGATGATGTTAATAAAATCTATGCTTGTAATCCCAATTCAACCAAATAGGAAACAAGTTTATCAAGCCTAGTGTTCCATAACTGCTAAATGGCAGAACCAGGATAAAGTTTAATTTCTTTTCTCTGCCATTTTGGTTGCAAGTGACCACTCTAGTTTTATTCTCTTCCCATAAAACCCTCCATTTCAGCTCAATTTGCCATTCTCTGTGTTTCTTGCTCTACTCAACTCCCCTATGTTTTCCAAGTCTTTTTCAGTGTTCAGCTCAAATCCAATCTGCTCATTGAAATCCTCCATGATCCCCAACACACTCTTCTTTCATGAAATTCTAGATGCTCCTCTAATTTTCCACTTGGCACATATTGTCTTAACCGCTGTCTTTCCAAGCCAAAATGAAACAATGGGGAGAGACCAGCCTATATGTGAATCCATTTGCTCCTGAGCTGAATAACATTGGTGTCTTACCTTCTGTAGTCTTTCACACTGTATTCAGAGGAATGCTTCTGTTAAAACAAACTAAATATGGCCTGAGAAGGGCTCTGTACTTCTATATTTGAGTCCTTGTGGATGAACTGCAGGCTAACTTAACAGGCAGACAAGACTGAAAACCTAACTTAGGAGTATGTGCCTCTAACAATCGCTGAGTCTTGGCCAATCCCAGCAGCCATACTTCAACCAGTCAGACTGCTGAGTGTTTAAACTGTGTTCAAACTGTGTTCAAATAAGGCAGACATCAAGCTGTAACCAATCCATCTGTTTCTGTACCTCACTTCCGAGTTCTGTATGTCACTTTACCTTTTTTGTCTATAAATTTGTTCTGACTACGAGGCATCCCTAGAGTGCTTTGAATCTGCTGTGATTCTGGGGGCTGGCCGATTCACCGATCATTCATTGCTCAATTAAACTTCTTTAAATTTGATTCGGCTGAAGTTTTTCTTTTAACATTTCTAAATTGCAAATCTATACCATTACCATGCTTAAGACTTTTCAATGACTCCCTATTATTTACAAAACCCAAATGTCTACCCTTAACATATAAGGCTCTTATGAGTTAAGCCTTGCCCATTATTTCATTTTTATCTCTAGCCATCACATCACACTCCACTCCACAATATCCTGCATTCCAGTCATGATGAACTACTGGCGATTTCTAAGTGCCCTGTGACTCTTCTGAGCCCTATGCCTCTACACATGCTCTATTATCAGTGAAGAGACCATTATAGAAGACTCCAGTTCACCCTGGCTGATACAACAGGGACAACGATAACATTATGTCATAGGAACGTGAAAAGTAGGGAAGTTGTCCAGCAACTCAACAATGCCATCAAAGACCCAGAGTCTTTGTATCCTTTTGCTTTGCCATCCTCAGAAAATGTGATTTGTCCTCAGGTTGGCTCCCTTCATAGTCACAACATGGCTATGGTAGGTTTAAGCATTCCTTCCAAGCACAGCAATGCCTACAGACAAAAATAAAAAATAAAAATAAAAGAGCTACCTCTTCCAATGTTTCCCTCTTAAGGTCAAGAGACATTTCCAAAGCCCTCCCAGCAGACTTTTTCTTATATCTCATTGGCCAGAACTGGTTCATATGCCTACTCCCCTAAGGTAATCAAACAAGAGGAATGGGCCTACCATAATTATCTTAGACCAATTAGCGCTTATTCCTAAAGGCAGGGATAGAGTCACTCTCCCTTGGGTCAAGCAGAGGAGGGGACACTTGAGCAAAATCTCAACTCTGCCGAAAGGAAGGTAATTGGTATTTGGTGGGCAGCCAGAGGTATCTGCCACACTGCTGTTACTGCCTTATCCTTCTTATCTACTAGGCAAACTCCTTCTTATCCTTTAAGACTCAGCTCAAATATTACCTCTTGCAGGAAGCATTCTCTGATATAACCAAGCAGAACTGAATGCTACTTCTTCTGATCCCCCATATTACTGGGTTCGTAACTCTGTGATAGCACTTATTACCTACCTATAATTCTGCTACCTTTAGAAAAAGTGAAACCTCGGAAGAAAGCACCATTTTCTATTCATGTTTGAGTCCAACTTTGTTGAAGGAAAGAGAAGGGAAAAGAGGAAGAAATGAAGGCAAGAAAAAAGGAAAAGAAACTCTCAGGCTGTTCATCTGTAAAATAGGGATAATTTTACTTTCTAATTGTTGTAAAGATTAAATAGAATAATATACAGAAAGCATTCAATAGAGTTCTAACACACAGAGTCCTATATATATTTTTAACAACATGGACCTCATTTTGTATTTTTTAATACGATCCTCCCACCCTTTACACACATTTCCTAGCACAACGCTTTGTATAAGTATAGCTGCTCAATAAATATGTTTATAGTTTACCTCAATCTAAAAATAAATTGAAGATTACTGAACAAATTAAGCAACCAGCTCAGTTTCCATATCTTGCTTTCCTTTATTAGATTGCCTTAAAATTTTTTAATAACATTTCCTAAATATTCTATTAACAGAACTCTTAACAGAAGCTTTCCTGCAACCATCCAAAACCTTAGATCTGCACTCCCCTCTTGGGCAACCTTTCACTGGACACTCTTTTGTTTTACAGTCTACTCTCATCAGTATTCTGGGCTTCATTTCATATCTGTCCTTCTGAGGTATGCTTCCCTCCCCTTCCTAACACTTCTTTGTTGCTAAAAATAAGTGATGTCCCTTCAGAGCAAAAACACTTGGCAAATCAGTTAGCTTTTATAGGTACAGCTTTATACTGGTCTCTGTGAGATTGGGGAATGGATGAATTAAATAAAGGAAGAAGCTCACCACCATCTTCTTCTCTCCATGTACTCCTGCATTCCTCAAAGGACTTTACAAAACCCATGTAAAAATAGCAATGCCACACTCATCAAAAATGCAAAAGCTAAAGGATGCTAACTGAGATTTTGCATAACGCTAAAGAGTAAATAAAACAGCCAGTTCATAAGATCGCCAGAAAACATTTTGAGGAAGCATTTAATTAAAGGGCCCCAGGCCCAACTCAACAAAGTAGAGCTGTTGGTGACGATGATTTAACAACCACGCTTTTCCAAGGAAAACCGTAGCATATAACATAGCCAATTTCCTTTAGATTATAATGAATATCTTTCGGACTTCTCTTACCTAGATTATCTCTTGGTATGACACTGTCAGCTTGTGTTCTGCCTGTACTCAGTTCCTTATATATCCTGTGTTGCTTTTTGACATTAACCCTGAAAGTAGCATTGATATATTACCTAAAATATCCTTTTCACCTATTACATATTCAACTACTTGAGATACTCTATTTCCCTACAAGTGAAAATTTTCCATTAAATATGTTTAATAATCCTTACATCTGGTATATGTATAAACATATTCATGTGGATGGATCCATATGTTCATGAGTATCAAGGCATGAACATGTTGCATACATGTATATACTCAAGCACAAATTTGTATATGTACATACCCGAAAGTGAATGTACCTGAAAACGAAATGTGGTTTGACCACTTTGAACTTCTGAAATTCATCTCTGGAGTTGCATTGTCCTAATTTCTTTGAATGAAAGTAGTGAAACTGCAGCACAAACTAAAATTGCTTAGAGGCCTAAATTTAAAGGTAACCAGCTCAATTTAGTACTCAATTAAATCCTATTCTGTTTAATCTGTTGGCAGTTGTGTCAACCTGCTTGTCAACTACTATCTTCTGATTTTTTTTTAACCTCACCTCAAAAATCATTCTACCTTCTCTTTATTTTCTTGAGTTCATACCAAGTTCCCTACCTGCTATTCAGTATTTCATACATATCCTTAGGGCCATGGTTCTCAAAACCTGATTTCTAGGCCTCTGGTTATTAGCCATGGTGGCGGGTGCCTGTAATCCCAGCTACTCGGGAGGCTGAGGCAGAAGAATGGTGTAAACCCGGGAGGCGGAGCTTGCAGTGAGCCGAGATGGCACCACTGCACTCCAGCCTTGGTGACAGAGCAAGACTCCATCTCAAAAAAAAAAAAAGCTTCTTTAGATGTATAAATAATTCAAAGAGTGAGTCACACAAAAATGGAGATGGGGGGTGGTGAAGAATTAGAAGTATTCTCTAGTGTAGATGGATATTATCACAGAATCATAGAACAGAAAGAGTACATCAAAATCTCAACAAAGTTATAATTGATGGGGTATCCAGCTATTAACTTAGTATCTTCAGTGTTGGGAAACTGATAGCCATCCAAAAGCATGCCTTCCAATCATAACAATGCTGTCTCATACATCAAGGTACTAACTGTCTTCTTGCAGTTTCTACCATTCAAATATTTATCATAAGCCTAGTAGAGTGATTAATCTACAGTAGCATTGAGCCACTGACCCCTTTGGGAATCTAATAAAAATGATGGGCCCTCTTCATAGAAAACTACACATGAAAAATAATTTTTCTCACAATTTCAGAAAGCTTACAAGTTATGTGAAGCCCCTTCATCCACGGACCCCCAGGTAAAGACTCCCTCACTCCTGTTTTTTACTGAGTAGAGAAATGGAGGAGAAATAAGCCATGGTTTCCTCCTTCAAGGACCTTACTCTCTGATAGCAAATGCATGTGAAACAGTTAATAGTAATAAGGCAGGATATGGTTAAGTACTAATCATACACTGAGAGACAGAAAATTCTACTTCTGACAACACAGCAAGATAAAATCCTTGCAAATGGCCATTGTACACTCACATTCCATAATAGAGATAAAGTTTTTGTTGAGTTCTCGTCTGATAGCACAGCACCAGGGAGCAGAAGAAGGTTCTGGTCATGGTCTGGTACATGATACTCAACAAATTTTTAATGAATAAATAAACCACCATTTACTTATCAGTTGTTTAAAATGCTCCCTGACCTTCCTGAGAAGAAAGTTGAAAAAAACAATAAAATAATTTCACTACCTCCAAGCTTCTTTAGGAATAGCATTTCCATTCATCCCACCTCTTAATTCAAAAATGTCAGTCTTTCTAAACTCAAAATAAAACTCTATGAGACATGTTTTAGGTGAGTTGGGAAAGGTTAAAAGAAATGTGTCCAAAGTTACAAAAACGACACTACAGAATAGAATCCAGAAGGTTCTCATTCCAATAGGATCTCAAGAAGGAAGCACTGGTACTTCCATTTTAATGTCTTAGTAATGATATCTTCTAACAGAGTAATTGGACAGCTTTAACAAGTGGTTAATTTTCTCTGAAATCCAGATGTTACCCTGCTTTCTTTATATGGGGAGACCTTGAAGATCGGGTAAGGAAATACCATCAAATAAGGTAACAGGAAAAATGGCCAGTTTATAATCATTTCTTTTTTTTTTTTTTTTTTTGAGATAGAGTCTCGCTCTATTGCCCAGGCTGGAGTACAGTGGTGCAATCTCGGCTCACTATAAGCTCTGCCTCCCGGATTCACACCATTCTCCTGCCTCAGCCTCCCAAGTAGCTGGTACTACAGGCGCCTGCCACCACACCCAGCTAATTATTTTGTATTTTTAGCAGAGATGGGGTTTCACCGTGTCAGCCAGGATGGTCTCGATGTCCTGACCTCATGATCCGCCCACATTGGCCTCTGAAAGTGAGCCACCACGCCCGGCCCATAATCATTTCTATTTGCTCTCAGAATTGCTCTGTAATGAAACACAAAATATTTTTTTCTAACCAGGATTGTTGTTCTTTTGTTCTTCACATGCATATTATGTATTATAAGGATGGTTTTGTTTGGTGTCATTTTGTTTAATTAAAAGGATTTTAACTGAAGGCAAAATCTTGCAAGAGAGTCAAAGGAGTTAACACTCTACCAACTATAAATGAAATACATAGCTTCATTTAACTCCTTATACTGTTTTTTCCCAGATAAATCAAATAATTAATGTAATATAAAGAGGGATCAGAATGTATGTATTCAGGTCCCACCTTTACCGTCCAATCATTACATGGTCTCAAATCAAATCAAATCAGACCGAGGTCAGTCTGAGCCTCAGTTTTGCCACCAGTAAAATAAAACTGATAGGATAATAAGACTTGCCTCGTTGACCTCCATGGTTGAATTGAGGTTTTTGTGAGATTATTCACATGAAGACAGTCCTTTAAAACTCTGTATCAGTGTTGAGACAATACAGTTTCAACCAGAAGAGATGCTTAGTTGGTTAAGTTGGATCTACTGGCGATAGTTGGATCTACCTCCACTTGTGTAGTGTCAGAGCCTTAGGGGTCAAACTGGAGTAGTGGGTATAGGAGTTAAGATCACTGCCATACATACTTTTCCTTCACCTTCAACTGTACCTCAGCCCAGTACTACTAGGATTCTAACTAGCTAAACAGCATCTGAGTTGCCCCTAATTTCATGAACATTCAAAGCTATTTTGGGGAAAGGTAAGACACATTTAATTACTTTTCCAAAGCCTGATGGCAGACTAAAAACAACAAGTGAATTCAGCAACTCCAGGGTTCCAGTTTGTTATTCAATTGCCACTTAATTGTTATTAATGTATACTACAATATAAGTATATCCTTATGACACAGTTGATAAATGAACGTGATAAAAGGGGAAAACAGTCCTTATTTTTTAAACTAACATTTACAGAGTCAGGAGAGTTCAGAAAAACAGCAATTCAAAAGTGTCATCCTGAACAGATGGCTGCTCTCTACATGCTATCTCTGAAGGGGATTTTTTTCAAAGTAAATAGAAACAAATGTTTTGGTGCATTGTGTACCAAAATACGTATCTTACGAGAAGCATTTTCCAGAATGAGATGAGTTTCTTATTAATCACATTTTTACGACAGAGACAAAAACTGATTTTGGAGCTAGTTTAAGACATTCGCTGTTATTCTATGATTAAATTACTATTAATAGATAATATGTTTAGTTACTTTTAACATATTTAACACATTTCATTTTAAATCTGCCCATTCTATCCTCTTGTCCCCTCCTCCACCCCCATTTAGTTTCCAACAACCTTAAGCCAAAAAGGGAGTTTGTCTCTCTTTAAAATATTGCTTTAACATCCAATAAAATATGAATGTCTTTAAGAGAACAATACAGATCGTTCTTTCATTAACTCATTTATTCAATAAACATATTTCAAGGATCAACATTGTGAAAGGGAAAAGTACTTACGAGCCCCAATTCTGTCACTGATAATATGACATTAAAGACATCTCATAATTATTCCTTGCCTCAGTCAGCCATTACAATATTTGACCTGCCCACCTGGCAAACCCTTATATGAATGCTCATTCATTCATTCAGCAAATATTCACTGAGCCCCTACTCTGTGCTGCTCACTGGCATGGTGCTGCAGATATGGTAGTAAACAAAACAGACACGGGCCTGACTTCACGAGTTCAGTTTAAGAGAATTAACAAACGGAAACAAAAACAAAAGGTTCTACTTGAACAGGAAGAGTCAGAGAAAGACATTCTAACTTGGAGTCTTGAGGATGTAGCCTCCTTTTGCCCAAGCTACTGGTGAGTAGAGAAATGGTATAGATTACAAGAGAAAAACGTCATTAGATGTGCAAAAAGGAACCACCTCATCACTGCTTCATATCCATGTTGGCTCAAAGTATGAGCTAAAAATACAATCCAGAAGTTTCTTCCTTCCTCTAGGTGTGCTTTTTCGCCCTATAATAGCTCACAGTGACTTTTTTTTGAAGGGAGGTATTATGCTATAAATGTAAAGATATGACTTTAAACACAAATGCACAAATAAAAGCAGCATTCTAAATAACACAGGAAAATGTGACATCTTCTCTAGTCCAGTATTTCCCCAAATATGGTATGTAGACCACTGAAAGACATGAAATTATTTTAGGTGGTACATAGATAAAGCTTTCTTAATAGTTATGTGTTCATTTTAATGTGTATCAGAAAAAAAAATATACCCTGAATATAAAAAACATTATTTCACTGACATTTGGGTTTAGTATGAGGCTGAAGTAGGTAGCACTGTAATCATTTACTTTACGTAGCCTACATGAATTACAGGGGCAGGGCTCAGGCATGCCTATGAATGTTTTCAGCCTTCTGCCATAATTTTAGAGACACAGACAGCATAAGTGCTATTAGTACAAGTATACTAGCAATTGAATCTCACATCCTGTTCCATGTGTATTGCTGCAATCTTGTCTGGGATAGGCCATTTGTTACTGGAAATAACAATAGTTCCAGAAACAGACTTGGGAAAGGCCTCACTGGCTCAGTTTAGGTCATGTTCCCATTAAAGCAAACATTGTGGCCAGTGGGATGAGTTTCTTAAATTGGCCAGGCCTCAGCTTCGTTGCCCTCTCTGCAATCTGGGGTTGGGGGTAACCCTACCTAAGCCATACGGATAAACAATAGAGGAGATGTGGTTCCACAAAAGAAAACAGAGGGACTGCTCCACATTTGTATAATGAGGATAGTATCTCTTAAATCATAGTACTGAGGTGAAGATTAAATGAAATAAAGTATATATTGCCTGATGGATACAATGAGTGGCCCAAAATAAGTGCTCAACAAATGGTGGTACTAGGAGTAATAATAATTTTTATTATTGTTTGTAAATAGGATGATTTTTGTTGCTGTTATAGTAGTAATTTTCTGAAACAGTTTTAGGGTCATATTTGTTATCTTAATTATTTTATTAGCCTATAAGTGAAGGATAATTATTTGAATATAATCTTTGCAGAGCTATTATGTAAAGGTGGCACTTTCTCCAATTATATGCTTAATTTGTTTATTATCTCCATGCCTAATCAAGGTACTCTGAATTACCACAATAAAATTTTCTATATCTCACCAAACAGCTTTTTGCTTCACTCTTAAGTGACACATAGTTTAATCATGACATCATCTTAAATAATTACCGAACCAATAGTGTTAATAATACTATATTTGCAACAATAAATTGCAATATATTTTTCATAGAACCCATATGATTTTGTGAGTTAATTTAGTATGAAACTTACATGAGTTTCAAAATTAAAAGTGGTGATATTAAAAAAACAACAATATCAGCAGGAATTTACTAATGTTGCTAGAATCTTTATTTTTTAAAAGTATATAATGTGATTAGGAAGAAGAGTTAAAACAAACATGAAGACTAAAACATAACAAAATAAAATCATTTATTCCTCTTTGGATCAAGAATATTACTGTGTGTATCCTTTAAATAACACAGTTAGTTGAAGATTTATGATAGACTAGCATAAATTCAAAAGTTAACCAAAATATTTACAGTAAAACAATATATGAATAACATATATTTGTTTCATAATATTACGAGTAAAGATTATCATCAGCTGGGCATGGTGGCTCATGCCTGTAATCCCAGCACTTTTAAAGGCTGAAGTGGGTAGATCACCTGATGTCAGGAGTTCAAGACCAGCCTGGCCAACATGGTGAAATTCCGCCTCTACAAAAAAAACACAAAAATTAGCCAGGTGTGGTGGCACACACCTGTAATCCCAGCTACTTGGGAGGCTGAGGCAGGAGAATCACTTGAACCTGGGAAGTAGAGATTGTAGTGAGCCAAAATCACGCCATTGTACTCCAGCCTGGGTGACAAGAGCGAAACTCCATTTCAAAACAAACAAAAAAAATTCATCTATTATGATTATTGCCGAGTGTGGTGGCTCACGCCTGTAATCCCAGCACTCTGGAGGCTGAGGCGGGCAGATTGCCTGAGGTCAGGAGTTCAAGACCAGCCTGGCCAACATGGTGAAACTCCATCTCTACTAAAAACACAAAAATTAGCCAGGTGTGGTGGCACACACCTGTAATCCTAGCTACTTGGGAAGTTGAGGCAGGAGAATCGCTTGAACCCAGGAGACAGAGGTTGCAGTGAGCCAAGATCGCACCATTGCACTCCAGCCTAGGCAACAAGAGTGAAACTCCATCTTAAAAAAAAAATTATTATGAAAAATTCATAGGCAATATAAAGCACTGAATAAGTTTCTTCAATATATTGAGTCCTCAGCAAGATATAAAATATAAACCACACCAATTTTAAAATGTAGATATGGTATATTTATTTTACCTTCATTTGTATAAAACTTAACGAGAGTTCGAGAGAAATAAGACAAAGGTAAGTGAAATATTGTCTAAATATCATAAATTAAAAATATTCTAGTTTACAGTCCCACCAACAGTGTAGAAGTGCTCCTATTTCTCCACATCCTCTCCAGCACCTGTGTGTACATGTACCCTAGAACTTAAAGAATAATAAAATATATATATATACACACACACATATCTATATATATACACACAGTCTAGAATAGTCACAGAGGAATTTAAAATCCTAGGACTAAGTGAGGTAATAACTTCTGATATTAGAAAATATAAAAGTGATTGCCAAAAGAAACAAAGAATTGAGTTTACCTTAAAGTTAAATCCTATTCAGACTGTCAAATAAATTAAATGATATATTAGCAGAAATGACCAGATTCCTATCTACACATAGTGAAGGCAGCTGAAAAAGCTCCCTGGGGACAAAGCCATTTCTGTTTGTGGCTTTTTTATGTTCTAGTGCTTCCTTACACTGAATCAGTTTCTTACAAAAACATCAAAGACCAAAATGCATATCTATAGTATATACTTTAGTAGAAATATAATGTGGCTTTCTACCAAAAACCTCAAATGAATTAAGAGAGGCATTGGGGTTTGCTTTTAGTAAAGAACTATGAGTTCCTTTTTCTTAGAGTTTTTGCATCTATATTCATGAGGAATATTAGTCTGTAATTTTCTTTTATTATAATGTCTTTGTCTGATTCTGGTATCAGGGTAATGCTGGCCTTATAGAATGAAGTCAGAAGTATTTCCTTCTCTTCAATTTTCTAGAAGAGAAATGTTATTACTTCTTCCTTAAAAGGTTAGTAGAATTCTCAGTGAAGTCACCTGGGCCTGTCATTCTCTTCATGGAAAGTTTTTTAACTATAAATTCAATGTCTTTAATAAATATAGGATTATTCAGGCTATCTATTTCTTCTTGAGTAAGCTTTGTTAGTTTGAGTCTTTTAGAATGAATTTGTCCATTTAATCTAAGTTGTTGAATTTATTGGCATAAAGTTATTCAAAATATTCCCTCATTATCCTTATTAATATCAGTGTAATCTGTAGCAGTGTAACTTCTCTCATTATTGATATTGGTAATTTGTGACTTATATTTTTTTCCTTATCATTCTGGCTAGAGATTTAGCAGTTTTACTTATCTTCTTAAAAACCAGTTTTTTGTTTCATTGATTTCTCTCTACCGTTTTGTTTAATATTTCACTGATATCTGTTCTGAAACATTCTGGTATGTTATTATTTCCTCCCTTTTTCATACTTTGAGATTCACTTACTCCTCCAGTTTCCTTTCTTTCCTCCTCCTCCTTTCTTCTTCTTCCTTCTCTTTTCCTTTTTTTAAGAGACAGGGTCTCACTGTACTGCCCAGGCTGCAGTGCAGTGGCTATTCACAGGCATGATCACACGGTGGCCTCAAACTCCTGGGCTCAAGTGATCCGCTTTCCTGAGCCTCCTAGGTAGGTGAGATTATAGGCATGCACGACTGCACCTAGCTTCTTCCAGTTTCTTAAAATGGAAAGTTAGGCTATTGATTTGAGACCTTTCTTTAATGCTGTAAATTTTCCTGTAAGTACTGCTTTATCAGCATCTCACAAATTTTAGTATATTTTCACTTTCATTTAGTTCAAAATATTTTCTGCATTCTCGTTTGATTTCTTCTTTGATTATAGTGACTTAGAAGGATGCTATTTAGTTTTTTAAAATTTGGATATCTTCCATACATCTTTCTGTTGCTTATTTCTCATTTAATACCACTGTGGTTAGAGAATATACTTTGTATTGTTTTAATTTTTAAATGTGTAAAAGTGTGTTTTATGCCCTAGAATATATGCTTGAAAAGAACATGTATTCTGTACCTCATGAGTAAGGTGTTCTATAAATGTCATTTAGGGAAGTCTAGTTGACAGTGGTTTTCAAGTCATTTATATTTTTACTAATTTTCCATTTACTTGTTTTATGAATCACTGGGAAAGCAGTGTTGATCATTCCAACTATAATTGTGGATTTCTCCTTTAACTTCTGCAGTTTTTGTTTTATTCATTTTGAGGCTGTGTAATTAGGTGCATAGATGTTTGAATTGTTATTTCTTCTTGATGAATTTCTCCTTCCATCATTATGAAATTACATTCTTCATCCTTGGTGATAGTCTTTGCTCTGAAATTTACTTTCTCTGATATTAGCCACTCCAGCTTTCTTTTGATAAGCGTTAGCATGGTATATCATTTTTCTTCCTTCTACTTTTAAACTCAACTGTGTTTCTTGTAGACAGCATATATTTTTTATTGTTTTTTATTCAATCTGATAATATCTTCCTTTTAATCGGAGTGTTTATCCCATGTGCATTTAAGGTTAACCATTGATATGGTTAAATAAGTCTAACATCATGCTATTTGTTTGCTATTTTTCCTATTCTTGTATCTCTTCTCCGCTTTTTCAGTATACTTTTGGATTATTTTTATTATTCCACTTTATCTCCTTTGTTTATTATCTAGAACTTTTGTTTTGCTATTTTAGTAGTTGCTTTAGGGTTTATAGTATACATCTTTAACCTATCACAGTGTAACTTCAAGTGATACTAGTTTATATAGAAGATCCCTAAATTATATACTTCCATTTCTCCCCTCCTATATTTTTTGGTCATATATTTACTTATGATACGCTGTAAACTCCATTTTGTCATATATTTTACTTATAATACTCACTCCACAGCATATTATATGGTCGATGCAAAAGTAATTGCAGCTTTTACTAACAAAAGTGATGGCAAAACCTAAAAACTGAAATTGCTTTTGCACTAACCTAACATTATTTGTTGTCTTTTAAAGAGGTTTCAATAATAAGAAATGTAGTTGTCATTTCTGGTGTTATTTCTTTCGGTAGGTACCTATTTCCACTGGTGCTATTTTACTTCTGCCTGAAAGACTTTCTTTAGAATTTCTAGTAGTGTAGGTCTAATGTCGATAAATAATTCTGTCTTCTATGTGTGAAAAAGTGATTATTTTGTCTAGATTTTTGAGAGAGATTTTCTCTGGGTATAGAATTCTAGGTTGATATATTTCTCTTTTGGTATTTTTCAGGTATTGATCCAGTCTTATCTGTAGCATTTCCAAAGAGAAATTGGTATGAATCCTTATCTTTTTTCTCTGTACATAATGCATCCTTATTCCATAGCTGTTTGTAAGATTTACTCTTTATCATTGGTTTTGAGCAGTTTCATTATAATGACACTTAGTGTAGTTTTCTTCAAATTTCTTGTGATTGGGGTTCACCATTGATATGGTTTGGCTCTGTGTCCCCACCCAAATCTCACCTTGAATTGTAATAATCCCCACATGTCACAGTAGGGACCTGGTGAAAAGTAACTGAATCATGGAGGTGGGTCTTTCCCATGCTGTGCTCATGATAGTAAGTCTCATGAGATCCAATTGTTTTATGAAAGGGAGTTCCCCTGCATGAGTTCTCTCTTGCCTGCTGCCATGTAAGACATGACTTTGCTCCTCATTTGCCTTCTGTCATGATTGTGAGGCCTCCCCAGCCATGTGGAACTGTGAGTCAATTAAACCTCTTTCCTTTATAAATTAACTAGTCTCAGGTATGTCTTTATTAGTAGCTTGAGAACAGACTAATGCAACCATCATCCTTGGATCTATGGATTTGTAGTTTTCATCAAAATTCAAAATTTTTATTATTATTTCTTTATTGACCCTTATTTTTTTCCTGATTTCCCTTTGTGAACTCTAATTATACATACATTAGCTGGCTTAAAGTTTTCCCTCACTGCTCTTTATTTTTAAGCAGCTTTATCAAGATGTAATTCACATACCATGAAATTCATTCAGTTAAAGTATACATATTAATGGTTTTTAGCATATTCAGAAAATTATGCAACCATTACTACTACATAATTTTAGAATGTTTTCATCACTGAGAAATCCCATACTTACTTCATTAGTTTTCCATGGATACCACAACAAATTACTGCAAACTTAGTCGCTAAAGCAATACAAATGTATTATCTTAGACTTCTAGAGTCAGAAGTCTGAAATGGTCCCACTGGGCAAATACCAAAGTGTCTGCAAGGCTGCATTCCTTTCTGGAGGCTGTTTAGAAAGACTCATTTCTTTGCCTTTCCTAGTTTCTAGAAGGCACCCACATTTCTGGGCTGATGACCCCCCTTCCTGCATCTGCAAAGCCAGAAACACTGTATCTAATTATTAACATTTCTCTCTCTGACCAAACCTGGGAGAGGTTTTCTAGTTTGAAGGATTCATGTGATTAAATACTCAAGTGGATAATTCAAGATAATCATTTCATCTCAAGACCTGTACACTTGATCACATCTGTAAAGTTCTTTTTGTCATGTAAGGTAACACATTCACAGGTTCTAGAATTAAAATGTGGACATCTTTGGGGACTACTCTTCTGCCTACCACACCCACTAACAGAAACTCCCTCATCCTCCCCCTTTCCCATTCTGGGTAACCACTAATTTACTTTGTTTTTATAGATTTCCCTATTCTGGACATTTTATATCAATGGAATTATATAATACCTAGTCTTTTGTGCCTAGCTTCTTTCACTTAGCATGTTTTCAAGGTTTATTCATGTTGTAGTATTTATCAGTACTTCATTTCTTTTGGATAATATTTCATCGTATGGAATGGATATGTCACATTTTATTCATCAGTTCATCAACTGATGGACATTTGGGTGGTATCTACTTTTTGGCTTATGAATAATGCTGCTAAGAAGATTAAATTTTTATGTGGACATATGTTTTCATTTTTATTGGGTTTACAATTACAAGTGGAATTGTTGTACTGTAAGGTATATTTAATTTTTTGAGGAAATATCAAACTGTTTTCCAGTTTGCTGGTAGGTAGTATCATTTCACATTCCTACCAGCAATTGATGAGGGTTCCAGTTTCTCCACATCCTTAACAGAACTTATAATTGTCTGTCCTTTTTATTATAGCCATTCCAGTAAGTGTAAATTGGTATTTCACCGTGGTCTTGGTTTGCATTTCCTTACTAAGAATGTTGAGCACCTTTATAGGTCATTACTGGCTATATGTATATCTTCTCTGGGGAAATGTCTATTCAGACCCTTTCTCCATTTTTTAAATTGAGCTATTTGTCTTTTTATTATTGAGTTATACAAGTTCTTTATATATTCTGGATACAAGTCCCTCAACAGGTACATAATTTTAAAATATTTTCTCCCAATAGGAACGCCTTTACACTGTTGGTGGGAGTGTATATTAGTCGAACCACTGTGAAAGACAGTGTGGCAATTCCTCAAGGATCTAGAACTAGAAATACCATTTGACCCAATGATCCCATTACTGGGTATATACCCAAAGGATTATAAATCATGCTACTATAAAGACACATGCACACGTATGTTTATTGTGGCATTATTCACAACAGCAAAGACTTGGAACCAACCCAAATGTCCATCAATGATAGACTGGATTAAGAAAATGTGACACATATACACCATGGAATATTATGCAGCCATAAAAAAGGATGAGTTCATGTCCTTTGCGGGAACATAGATGAAGCTGGAAACCATTATTCTGAGCAAACTATCACAAGGACAGAAAACCATACACCACATGTCCTCACTCATAGATGGGAATTGAACAATGAGATCACTTGGACACAGGAAGGGGAACATCACACACCAGGGCCTCTTGGGGAGTTGGGGGCTGGAGGAGGGATAGCATTAGAAAAAATACCTAATGTAAATGATGAGTTGATGGTTGCAGCAAACCAACATGGCACATGTATACCTATGTAACAAACCTGCACATTGTGCACATGTACCATAGAACTTAAAGTATAATAATAATATAAAAAACTTCTCCAATCTGTGAGTTGTCTTTTTACTTTCTTGATGGTGTCCTTTAAAGCATGAAGATTTTAATTTTGATGAAGTCCAACTTACCTATTTTTCTTTTGTCACTTGTATTTATTGTGTTGTATCTAAGAAACCAATTGGTCCAATAACAGGAAGATTTATTCCTATGGTTTCTTATGAGATTTCTTTTTTCTTTAGTTTTAGCTCTTAAATTTAGGTCTATGATCAATTTGGAGATAAAATAATTTCAGCATTTGGTGTGAGGTAGAGGTCCAATTGATGCCTTAAAATGTAGGAATCTAGACTACTTTTTTTTATCTGTTTGATTGTCTTGATACCCTTGTCAAAAATCAATTGACCATAAAAGTAAGGATTTCTTTCTGGACTCTTAATTCCATGCCATTGATTAAATGCATTCATAATGTTGAGCAATCATCTATATATGTCTCTAAATATCTTTCCTTGTGCCAGTATTACACTGGCTTCATTACTTTAGTTTCAGAGTACATTTTAAAATCAGGAAGTGTGAGTCCTCAACTTTGTTCTTCTTTTTCAGTATTGTTTTGTCCATTCTGAGTCCCTTACATTGTCACATGAATTTTAGGATCAGCCCGATAATTTTTTTAAAGCCAGCTGAGATTTGATAGAAATTGCACTGAATCTGTAGATCAATGTGCGGAATATTGCTTTCTTAACATTATTAGTTAAGTCTTCTAACCCATTAACGTGAGATGTCTTTTCAATTATTTGGATCCCCTTTAATTTATGTCAACAATATTTTGTGGTTTTTTTGTTTTTGAGACAGAGTCTTCTCTGTTACCCAGGCTGGAGTGCAGTGACATGATCAGGGGTCACTTAGCCTTGACCTCACTGGCTCACGCAGTCCTCCTACCTCAGCCTCCCAAGTAGCTGGGACTTCAGGCATGTGCTACCACATCTGGCTAATTTTTAAATATTTTTGCAGAGACAGGGTCTCAATATGTTGCCCAGGCTGGTCTCAACTCTTAGGTTCAAGCAATCCTCCCACCTCAGCCTTCTAAAGTGCTGGGATTAAGGCGTTAGCCACTGTGGCTGGTCAAATTTTGTAGTTTTGAATGTATTAGTCTTGCATTTCTTTTTCTAGCTACTTTTTTCAACTGGTAAAAATTATATAAATTTATGGTGTACAACATGATGTTTTAAAACACATATTTCGTGGAATGGCGAAATCAAGCTAATTAATATGCATTACCTCACATACTTCCCATTTTTAGTGCGATGAGCACACTTAAAATCCACTATCTTAGCCATTTTCAAGTATATAATACATTGTTACCAACTATAGTCATCATGTTGGACACTAGCTCTCTTATATAAAAAGGATACACTAAGATCAAGTGAGATTTATCCCAGGAATACAAAGTTGGTTTAATATCTGAAAATCAATGTAATATGCTATCGTAATAGAAAAAAGAACAAAAACCACACAATCATTTCAACTGATGCAGAAAAAGAATTGTTGGATTTTGTGAAACGCCTTTTCTGCATCATTTGACCAAATCCCACTTGATCACTGTGTATCCCTTTTATACATGGCTGGATTTCTTTTCTAACATTTTGTTGAAAAATTTTGCATCTATATTCATGAGGAATATGGGCTTGAGGTCTTCTTATGATGTCATTGTCTGATTTTGGTTTTCTGGTGACATAGATTAAGTTGGGAAGTGTTTCTTCCTGTTTTATATTTTGAGAGTTTGAGAAAGGTTAAAATTGATTTTTCCCAATTTTTTATTGTGGTAAAATACATATAACATAAAATTTATTATCTTAACAATTTTAAGTGTATGGTTCAGTGTATTAAATGCATTCATAATGTTGAGCAATCATCATCACTATCAGATAATCTATTTTCATCTTGTAAAACTGAAACTCTATACCCATTAAACAGTAACTGTCCATTCCCCACTCTCCCTGGCTCCTGGCAACCACCATTCTCCTCTCTGTCCCTATGATTTTGCTCTATGATTCTGACTACTCTATTTACCCCATACAGTGTAAACAGAGAATTTGTATTTTTGTGACTAGCTTATTTAATTTACCATAATGTCCTCAAAGTTCATCCATATTGTAGCATATGTAAGAATTTCATTCCTGTTTAAGGCTAAATAATATTCCATTCAATGTATATACCACATTGTGCTTATCCATTCATCCATCAATGGATACTTGAGTTGCTTCCACGTTTTAGCTATTGTGAACAATGCTACTATGATCTTAGGTGTATACACATCTCTTTAAGACCCTTTCCATTCTTTTGGGTCTATGTTGAGAAACTGAATTCCTGGGTCATATGTTAATCCTATTTTCACTTTTTTATGAAACTGTCATACTGTTTTCCACAGTAGCTGTACCATTTTACATTCCCATCAAAAGTACATAAGGTTCCAATTATTTCCCAACCTCAGCAATACTTGTTTTTCTTTTAATAGTAGCCATCTTTATGAATGTGAGGTGGTATTTCGCTGCAGTTCTTATTTGCATATCCCCAGTGAGTAGTGATAATGAGCATCTTTTCATGTGTTTACCAGCCATTTGTATATCTTCTTTGAAAAAATGCCTATTTAAGTCTTCTTGTTGAGTTTTAGGAGTTCTCTACATATTCTGGATATTAATGCCTAATGAGATATATGATTTACAAATATTTTCTCCCATTTTATGGGTTGCCTTTTTACTCTGTTGATATTGTCTTTCGATGAACAATTTTTTTAAAAAATTAATGAGATCCCATTTGTCTACTTTTTGTTTTGTAGCCTGAGTGTTTGGTGTCATATCCAAGAAAACATAGCTACGTCCAATATCATGAAGGTTTGCCCTGTTTTCTTGTAAGAGTTTTACAGTTTTAGATCTTAAGTTTAGGCATTTGATTCATTTTGAGTTAATTTTCGTATGGTTTTAGATAAAGGTCCAACTTCATTCTTTTGCATGTAAATATCCAGTTTTCCCAGCACCATTTGCTGAAAAGACTTTTTTTCCCCTATTAAACAGTCTTGGCATCCTTGTCAAAATCATTTGACCATATATGTGAGGGTTTATTCTCAGGCTCCCTAATCTCTTCCATTGTCTATACGGCTGTCTTGATACCAGTACCACACTGTTTGCTCACTGTAGCTTTGGCATAAGTTTTGAAATCAGGAAGTGTGAGTTCTCCAGCTTTGTTCTTTTTCAAGATTGTTTGGCTAATCAGGGATCCTTGAGATTCCATATGAATTTTAGGTGGAGTTTTTCTATTTCTGTAAAAATTGTCATTAGGATTTTGATAGGGATTGCATCAAATCTGTAGCTCTTTTAAGTAGTATTGACATCTTAACAATATTAAATCTGGAACTGATTCTCTGAATGTTTGGAAGAATTCACCAGTGAAGGCTTTTGGGTCTAAGCCTCTCTCTGCGGAAAATTTTACATTACTAATTCAATCTCTTTATTTGTTATAAGTCTATTCAGATCTTTTATTTCTTGAGTCACTTTCAGTTGTTTATTCATTTCATCTAAGCTAATTTTTGGCATTCAATTATTCATTTATAATCTTTTTATTTTGCTAAGGTTAGTTTTAGAGTTTTATTAACATTAAGTTCATAGTAATGTTATGACATTTAATGTTTTAATTATGTAATGTTATGAAATTTAATGACATTGTTTTACTAACATTAAGGTTAGTAGTAATGTTTTCTCTTTCATTTCAGGTTTAGTAATTTAAATTTTCTCTTTTATTTCCCCCTGGTCAGAAAAGCTAAAATTTTATCTATTTTGTTGATGGTTTTGAAGAACCAACTTTTGGTTTCATTAATTTTCACTATTGTTTTTCCATTCTGTATTTCACTTATTTCCTCTCTAACCTTATTATTTCCATCATCTGCTTACTTTGGGCTTAGTCTGCCCTTCACTTCACCTTTTCTATGATGAAGATTAGAATATTGACTATTTTTTTCTTATTTAATATAGGCATTTACAGCTATATATAATATAATACAGCCATCTATAGTCACTGCTTTAGCTGAATTCTACTGGTTTTGGCATGTTGTATTTATATTTTCACTTATTTCATTGTATTTTCTAATTTCTCCAGTCATTTCTTCCACAGTCCACTGATTATTTAGGAGTGTGTTATTTTTTATATATTGGTGAATTTCCCAAATTTCTTTCTGTTATTAGTTTTTAATTTAATCCCATTGTGGAAAGAGATACACTTTGTTGATTTCAATCCTTTTAAATTTATTGAGGCTTATTTTGTGCCCTAGCACTGGTCTAGCCTGAACAGTATTTCATGTCAGCTTGAGAAGAATGTGTATTCCACTGTTGTTGGGTGGAGAGTTCTATAGATGTCTGTTAGGCCTAGTTGACTTATATATTGTTCAAGTTTTCTATTTCCTTTTTAATCTTCTATATATTGATGCTATCCATGATTGAGAGTGGGATACAGAAGTGTATTTTTATTGAATTATTTTTCCCTTCAATTCTGTCAGTTTTTGCTTCATATATCTTGGGGGCTCTGTTGTTATGTGCATATATTTTTACAATTATTATATGTCCAACTGTTATATCTTCCTATTATCATTATAAAATGTCCCTCTTTGTCTTTAGTAAAAACTTGTGTCTTAAAACCTGTTTTGTCTGATATTAGTACAGCTCCTTTACCTCTTTTGGTTACTGTTTGCATGGTTCCTTTTTCCTCATCCTTCTAGTTTCAGCAGATTTGTATCTCTGAATCTAAAGCGTGCTCTTGTAGACAGCATATAGTTGAATTATTTTTTAATCCATTCTGCAAATCTCTGCCTTTTACTTTGCATATTTAATCCATTTACATTTAATGTAATTACTGATATAATTCATGTCTGCCTAATTTAAAATTTTATTTTTTCTCTGCGTATTCATTCTGGATAGTTTGTATTTCTATGCCATCAGGGTCATTAATCTTTTTTTTCTTTAGTATCTAATGTGCTATTGACACCATCTAGTTTATTTTTTATCTCAGACATTATAGTTTTTGTCTCTAGATGTTTAATTTGGGTCTCTTATAAAAATTTATTTGCAGTCTCTACTCACAGATATAATGCAGTTATAATAACTTTTAATATCTTTGTCTTCTAATTCTAACATCTGCATCAGTTTTTAGATGGATGGATTACTTTTCTTAATGTGGGTCAGATTTTCTTGGTTTTCTGCATGCCCAGAAATATTTATTTTGATCCAGTCATTATGAATGTTGCCTTTTTGGCTGCTGGATATTTTCATATTTTAAAAAATATTCCTGAGTTTTGTTTTAGGACATGGTTAAACTCTTTGGAAATAATTTGATCATTTTGAATCTTGCTTGTGAGGCAAGACCAATGTATAATAACATTTAGTCTGAAACTAATTATTCCCCACAACTGAAGCAAGACCCTTTTGAGCACTCTCTCCAATACTTTATAAATTAGGAGACGTTCTGGTCTGGCTGACAGAAATAGGCACTATTATTAGACCTGTGTAAGTACTGTCACTGTTCCCCCTAACTCTCTTTGATGGTTATTTCCCCAGTCTTTAACAGTTTCCTCATATGCACGTGCCAATTATTAATTGGAATGCTCAAAAGATTCTCTGCAGATCTTTGGAGTTCTGTGTGCAGCTTTCTTCTCTCCAGTACCTTGTCCTAAGAACTCTAGCTTCCTTGGTTTTCCCAGACTCCCAGCTCAATCTCTTCAACCCATGGAGTCTGCTAAGCTTTACCTGGCTTCCTCCTTTCTGCACCACAACCTAAAAAAAAAATCCCTCAAGGTAGTAAGCTGTGGTAATCATGAGGTCACTTCATTTGTTTCCTGTCTGTCAGGAATCACTGTTATTCCTTGCCTGATGTCCAGGATCTTGAAAACCATTATTTCATGTATTTTGCCTGTTCTTTCTTATAGCTGTTTCAGATGGGATGGCAGATAAACAGGCAGTAACTCTTATTCCATCTTGACAAGAAACAGAAGACTTTCCCTGGTTTTCTTGATGGCTCCCATGGGCTGCAAATGGCTGAGAATTTTTCCAAACCACAGGGGGTACCTTATGACACACTTGATGTAATGTAAAAGGAAGTCTATAACATGCTCTTCGAAGTATTCCTTCCAAAAATGTTTAATCTGAATCTGAGGACTATTGCATCCAAGTCAGGGTAGGCCTCACATAAGCCACCACCCTACAACAAAGAGCAGTTATAGTTGGGCTCCTCCTGTCTCCAGAGTTCCTTTCTCTTTATATCTATATATACATGACTATATGTTACACCTAAAATGGCATACATAGGCACATTGATGAAGTCAATATTTGAGCATGAATCCAGATCCAAGAGGAAGAAGATACCTTCCTCCATTGTCCTAAAATATAGGCCACTGATGGAGATATCACTGATTCATGCATTTCTAAGTCACTATGTTATCTTTACCTTAGAGACAGCAGGGCCCAAATCACGAGGCAAAATCTGAGCTCTTAAAATTCTGATGTACTTGAATGAACTACTAGCCAGAGTGCATCTAGCTGGGCATTATAACCTCTATAAAGTTTCCCCAATCCAGTGAGCAGAAAAATACGAACAAAATAATATTCTAAAATGTAGCAATATTATGATATTCAGAAATTTCTCATGGAAAAGTAGTTTTCCCACGATCTGTCAAAATCAAGTTTGGCTGGGGATGGAATGGCCCTGATAAGGATCAAGCTCCAGAGACTAGGTTTCTCAAAATGTGGTTTTCCCAAGGTATCTCAAAATTATCTGGAGGGACATGTTCAAATGCAGATTTCTAAGGCCTACTTCAAAGTTACTGAATCACAACATCTAAGGATGGAACCCAGGAACCTGCATTTTTAATAAGCACATTTGGGGATTTTTATGAATATTAAGGTTTGAGAATGACTATAGGCAACCCCACTGGGACTAGGCAAGATAGCAGGTTCATATGACAGGCACCAAAACTCCAAATGTGTAGGCACCCAAAATCCAAATATGTGGGATTCATGCTATAGACGTCTGTTAGGCCTTAATCATGGTGTGAAGGGAGTCTGATAGTAAGCAAAGGATTATTGTAGGTTATTATAGAGGGGAGAGGAAGGCACCATGATGTCAACAGGCAGATATCCAAAAGTAAAGAGACGTGTAGGGAGTCAGGCATTGACAATAGGCAAAGTTCCAAACAGACAGATGATCGGCATCAGAGATACAGCAGCTTGTAATAAGAATCTAGTCATGCAGACTTTGGTTTAGGAATTGGCTTCTAATTTCAATGAGGTTGAAGGAATCAAGGTAGAACCCCAATCTAAAAGCAGGGTCAAAGGCAGACACACAGAATCTAAAAGAGGCTTATTACTAGAACTAGTCACAAGCACCAAGGCAATTGCCTATTCCGTAGGGCCAGGGTAAGCTCAAAAAGGATCAGCACAGAGACTGATGTGATGCTCAACCACCCAGAAGCGTTTGGATTTTCTTGCTTATGGCCTGGATTAGTCCAGAACCTGTGCCAAGGGTTAGCCTGCCCTAGGGAGCTAAGTGGCCCTGCTGAAAAGCCTAGAAAAGACCTACCTGGCTCAACTTCCCATGCCCTACCTGAATTCTGTTTAAGATGTAAGCCTCAGGATGTTGTCACAGGAGTGATGGTAGTTTTCCAAAGTAGTTACAATGATAGTAGTTAGATGTAAAAGAAGTTGATTCCTAAATAGAGTAGCTCCCTAAAGGAGGTAGGAGGCAGCTGGAGCTAGATTCTGGAGCCAACAGCAAGTTATCTTCACCCTTAAGAAATTCTGAAATGTCTCAGCTTAGTCCTCTAGGCCAGGGAACCCAGATGTTCTCTGTGCAATTCTGATTTTCTTTAAAATAGCAGATTACTTTTGTAGTTTAAAAAAAAAGCCTTTTTCGACTGGGTACAGTGGCTCACACCTGTAATCCTAGTATTTGGGAGGCCAAGGCGGGTGGATTGTTTGAGCTCAGGAGTTCGAGAGCAGCCTAAGCAATATGGTGAAACCCTGTCTCTACAAAAAATAACAAAAATTAGTCTGGCGTGGTGGCTTGCCCCTGCGACCCCAGCTACTTTGGGGGCCTGAGGCGGGAGGATCACTTGAGTCAGAAGGTGGAGGTTGCAGGGAGGCAAGATCGCACCACTGGCTCTCCAGCCAGGGCAATAGAGTGAGATCCTGACTCAAAAAAAAAAAAAAGGAAAAGAAAAAACTTTTAAAGTTTTTTATATACATACATTGAACATTTTGTTTTAACCTAAAACATATAAATATACATTCATGAACCAGACTGTCTTTTATTTCCTTAAGATGACGTCTTGCTCTTGTCACCAGGCTGGAGTGCAATGGTGTGATCTCAGCTCACTGCAACCTCTGCCTCCTGGGTTCAAGCAATTATCCTGCCTCAGCCTCCAGAGTAGCTGGGATTACAGGCGCCTGCCACCATGCCCAGCTAAATGTTTTTTGTATTTTTTTTAGTAGAGATGGGGTTTCACCATGTTGGCCAGGATGGTCTCAAAGTCCTGACCTCAGGTGATCCATCTACCTTGGCCTCCCAGAGTGCTGGGATTATAGGCATGAGCCACCATACCCAGCCCATGAACCAGACTTTCAATGAAGAGCAAAGATGTATTCTTCTATGTTATTTGATTGGAGTTCCGATATCCTCTCCACCGATTTCTAAAAACCTTAATTTTTAACTGACAATTGGATAAATTCATAAATCCTTGGTTCCTCATGCTTACAGCCACTGGTATCTCTAAGGTTATGAAAGCATCATGCTGAATTCCTCCATCCCCTCAATGACACCCTTTCAGCAAGTAATAGCAACTAATATTAGATAGTTGAGTGATTGGTAGGAAGTGAAGAATCAGGAGAACTGTTAGAGCCATACCAGAGAAAATCACAGGAAAGGCAGGAGTGCAAAGATCTAGTGGAGGCTGTGAGAAAAGGTAAATCCCTTGTTAAGTTCATCTGCCCCTTTAGTTACCACTGGCTGTCTCACTCCTGGACTTATGTGACTCCCTTAGCTATACTTTCCCAGCCCCCTGGGATGTTCCCCAATCATCCTACTCACTCACAAAGAAATATTGTCAAAATCAATTGGGTGATGATTAGGAGCCATTATCTGCCTGCTGTGCTGAAAAGGACACAGGGCTATCTGCAGAAACCTTTCATGACAGGCTAAAAAAAAAATTCCAGTATATCTAGGAGTGGTGTCACTTCTAAGTGCGAAAATCAAAGTCAATCCATAGTCTTTTCATACTATTGGCTTGTTACGTTTACAAGGTGTTATATTTCTAAAGCAGACACCATACAAAATATGAAAAATTCATGCTTGACTTAAAGGGAGGAAAAAAGTAAAGGGAATCATTTTGACAGTGGAACAGATATATTCAGATTCAAGGATTGAATAAATATATTTGTAACGTTTTCTTGCTTTGCCCTCTGGAGCTCTGGATTCTGTAGTCTCCCCAATGTCAGTCCTCCAGGTTCTCTGTCCTCGCAACTCGGATTTAGAATTATGGATAAAAGGTGCCTAGAATCCAATTTCTTGATTGAGGAAACTGAGGCCTGGAAAGTGAATTAAGTCTCCCAAAGTTGGCCAGAGACTAAAAGTCTTGTCTCTTCTTTCTGTCCAGTGTTCTTTTCACTCTGCTGCCTTTCTTGGTATTACTTCCCTTCAGTTTTGAAAATTACTTTCATTTATTATTTGTCCAAACCTATTGAAACTGAAGCTTCACAACATATTTAATAGTTGTATATTATCTACTGCCAATTTCTGGTTTTCACCTTTGAGGGAGCAGATGCTGCAAAATACGGAGAATATTCTGATAAATATGCACTACAAAGATAATCTATTCTGTTGTAAGAGCTAGGAATGATTTATTGGAATAGATATCATGGGATTGTACGTTTCTTGGGTAAAGTTCATTATGATGATCAATAATATCCAACAAAGTAGAAGAAGGATTACTGAGTAAAGTAAAAGCCCACTAAAACATGAATAGCATAATTGGTGCCTGTGCTATTTAAAAGAGCAACTGAGATGAACCTTGAATCTTTGGGAAGTGGCATGATGTGGCAGAAAGAGCACTGTCTTGGAATTCAGAAAATTAAGGTGTCCATCCTGATTATTCCATTTATGAGCTATGTGATCTTAGGTAAATCACTTGAACTCCTCTAAGCTTAATTTCATTGTGCATGCAATGAAAAACAGAAATCCTGGCTATTTGAAATAGCTGTTAAAAGGATTTAATTAAATAATATATGAGAGATTATTACAATTCACAAGTCTGAGACCATATGCCTCTGCATGATGGCAGAGGACCATGTGTGTTTATTCAACAGTATATTCCCACCATCTAACATAGTGTCTGGCACATGGTAAGCATACAATAAATATGGAAGACACTCATGAATTAAATAAATGAAGATAATTATAGTAAAAATATCATTCTTATCACTATTTCTTGCTGTGGAAATGTTTATGGGGGGATAAAGCCAAGTATATGAATAGAGCAGAGGCAGGGGAGGCAAGAAAAGGAACAAAATGATTGGTATCACTTCCTTCCTAGAACAGAAGCAGAGGTTACAGAATCAAAAAAAGAATGATCAAAGTGACCAATCTCCAAATCTACCCTTCTTCTTTCATTGCCTCATTCACCCCACCTCTCAATCCCACCACTGATTTTTTTTTTTATGATTGCCTTTGGGCATCGACCTCATTAATTTCAAAGTCATTGCTTTCAGTGTTTTTATTAAGACCTGTATATGTCATCTCTGTAGTCATTAGAAACAAGGCTGTTTTTCATTTATATTGGATGTAACTAATTCAGAGTTCTTTCCTCTTAGACCTCTCCAATGACTACAATGGCCGGGGGAAAGACAGTGGACTTCAGGGACTACTTGAGAGGAAAATCGATACAGTTCATTTCTTTTTACTTCAACTTCTAAATGATTCTAGGTAAAAGTCCTACGAGATAGGTGCCTGGTTGAAAATGTATCTCTCACTGAATTGTCCTCTTTTAGTTTTATAGATGTGCTCCATCACACACATAGGAATTTCATAAAAATGTTTTTCTCTGCCACAGAGGTCAGGGCTTTGCAGGCCTTTGGAGAATAGATAACATGCCTAAATGTCAGTTCATCTAAAGAACAATGTTATACGACTGGAACGCCTCGATCTTGGTACTTGGCAGACTTTGGGAACACCTCAAACCACATGTACTTTAGAGAATGCAGACAGGTCACAAAATTAATTCAGTCTACTCTGGCCAAACACTCTCAACGCACTTCTAAATTTGAACTAATTGATAGCCTCTCCTCCCCCAATTATACTTATTATAGCCAATTCAATTGGTTTTAACTGGATTCACATAAAATTCACCTACTTTTTGCTTTCACAAATATAACTGACAGGAACAAACAAAAATAGTTCTATCTGTAAAAAGCAAGGCAGTAATAAGACTTTGGACCTTGAAGCTTACAGAAGACTAATGAGATTATGTCTAAAATGTGTTTGAGCTGCATGTGTGAAAGGCTCTATGAAGATAGAAAATATGATAAATAATGCAAGTAACCTTTGTGTCAGGAAAGCTCCTGTCTTCTGGAGGATATAATAAGTATTAAATAAATATTTTACAAATATGTTCCTGCTAATCTTATCTGTCAACTCCAACCCAGGTAGGTTGAAAAGGACTATTATTTCCATCAAAACAAGTAAGAATCTTAGTTTCTAATGAAAAGTTTTCCAAGAAAATTCCAGTTGGAACCCATGACTTTAGGTAACGCTTTCATATTAAGCCAAGCTTCCGACCTCAATTTCAGCTCTTGGTCCATTTTATTGTCAATGTGAAAGCACTAGTCCTGGCCCCCTCCAACTTTCCACTCTATTCAAGCCAAAGGCATCCCTGTGGGATTCTCTAGCTATCCTAAATTGAAAAAAAAAAAATCACAAAGCACACCCTCTTTGGGGTTCTTGAACCATCAAAGAACACTCAACAAATTATGTTGTCAACCGTGACCACATAATGGACTTCAATAACTTAAGAGCTCAATTCAATTACCTATAAACCTTAATCTGCTCCTTCATGAAAATCCCTTCACTTAAAAGTACACAAAACCTGTATTTCTTCTTATGACATCTCTTATCCCTAAAATTATAAAGAAGAAAACTAATTTTTTCATGAAATCTACAAAATAACAAAATGGGACACAAAATGGAGCAAAAAATTTTCTGATGGGAATGTCAAAAACATCTGGCAAACACTCTTCTCACAAGCTAGCATAGGCCAATAAATCTCCCATTCGTTTGTTTAAAATCCGTATCATTTCATTTTTCAGAACCTTACTTGAAGACAAGCTATTATCTTTTAGAACTCATCTAATCTTAAGCATTTTCTAGAATAATCAAGTAAAAAAAAATTCCACTAAAAAAATTAAACAGTCTCAGAGGTGGGAAGAGCTTTGTTATATTGTCTGATTTAACTCTTGCCTACTGACTGGTGAATTTAGTTAACAAATATTGAAACTGATGACCTGTGGGCAGTGGGCCATCCTTGATCTTTGGGGTAATAAGACAACTTTTTCCCCTAAAAGGAGTTTACAGCCTACTAATGTTTTCCCAAAGTACCTGAGTACTTGGGGAGAAGGTATGAATGTAAAAATGAAGATTCCTAACCTTCGCCTCAGACTTATTGATTCAGAAATTCTAGGGATTAAACCCAGAAATCTGCTCTTTAAAAAACATCTTGGGTAATTCTTGTGCACAACGTTTGAGAACCACCACTCTGGTAGGTCTGAGAGATGTGCACAAATATGAGTTACGGAAATGCTGAATAGAGGGCTCGTCTTTTAGGTACATAAAAAAATTGATCAGCACCTTCCCTCATTAATGCCAGATACAAACTGGGAAAAAAAAGAAGTCATCTATTAGCCAAAACCAGACATTCTTCTAAATCATATTCACCACTAAGTTGGATTGTGAGTTATAACAGAAACACTTAGTGCAGAAATCCAAAATTTCTAGTGACCTACCATTCTCCCTAAAATGCCTAATTCACTGCACGCATTGGCTCACGCCTATAATCCCAGCACTTTGGGAAGCTGAGGCTGGCGAATCACTTGAGGTCAGGAGTTGGAGACCAGCCTGGCCAACATGGTAAAACCCTGTCTCTACCAAAAATACAAAAAAAAAAGTAGCTGGGCATGGTGGCGCTCACCTGTAATCCCAGCTACTCATGAGGCTGGGGCATGAGAATCACTTGAACCTGGGAGGCAGAAGTTCCTGTGAGCCAAGATCGCACCACTGCACTCCAGTCTGGGCAACAGAGTGGCACTCCATCTCAAATAATAATAATAATAATAATAATAATAATAGTAATAATAATAATAAAATGACTAATTCACCAGATATTTAGTTTCATTTAGGTTATGAACCACATATTTTCACCTATTTTCTTCCCGTTAGAGTAGTATTCATAAGGAAGAGTAATTTTCATAGTTTTTATACCCTTTGACAGAAATACAAAAAAACTAGTAAACATAAAAAAAAAAGTTGAATTTATAAACATGTGAGATATCTGGGCTTTAAGAAAGTAAGTTCTTAGAATTAACTGGCACATATGGATTCTGTATAAGACCAACACTTTGTACACAGAAAAATCACCTGGGGAGTAGCTATCAATGCAAACGGCTAAAGAGTCTGAGTTAGTAAAAGTAAGATGGATAACTGAATTTTTAACAAGCGCCCCAGCTAACTCTAATGTAAACTGTTTTGAGAAAACATTCCAGAACTTTCAAGATTTCAAGATTCCAAGCTCGTGACATCCCAACCTGTCTTCATGTCTAAATCAATATATTAAACATAGTAGAGTGCCAGTGCATACATATTTAAATAATCAAAGTAATTTTATATTTAAGTAAAGTATTAAAAGGGAACAAATAGGGGAATTCAGTTTACCTAATCAGAGCCCACATTCTGTAAGTCAGAGCTGGGGAATCTCATTGATATAATGAATTGCCCTGGAGATCTAGGAGTTACAAGCAGTAAAAAAGCAACTTAATGTAGGTTCTGCTGTTGTTCATTTTAGAGAGTATATAAAATACTCTAATTATCTATTTTTAAAATTAAAAATACGCCGAATGGTATATGTGTGCAGCAAAGGGAATGGCTGAGGTTGGAGGGAGAGTTATTCTCTGGACATCAGCAATAATCCGAGAAATAAAATTCTGAGGATCATATAAAACCAAATGGAATCTGTCTTTCGTCTAAGCAGCTCCCGCTGCTGATGTTAGGATAGTAATTTCCTCATTCCCACAGGAATTAATTGTGAACAATTAAACACTTGTGGTATTATCTAATTACTAATACTTCATAGAGAACTGAGAGATTCTTATCCTCATGTCCTCTGGGGGAACCTGAATATGAGTGGGTTCTGGGGTTGTACGCTTTCTGTAAGTCAAGGAAGCACACTTTATATGTGTATATAGCATGCTGTTTCTCAGATAGTCCACAAACATGTGAAATGAGCACTGGCTTACTACTTATAGGTAGTAGTAAGAAGAATAACTGTTCGTGACCCTAAACAGTTAGCGGCTCAGCTTCTTCAGCTATAAAATGGGTACCCAGGTTGATCTGTATTCATGGTCCAGGTTCTTTGCACTCAGACATGATGCTTCCCACGCCATGTGCTTAACTGAGGTTTATGTGGGAGGATCACATGAGATAATTTTTGTAAAAGTGCTCTGTAAGCTGTAAAGCACTATACAGATGAAGCGGATTATTATTAGTCTTTTACGAAGCCCAGCGATAAAGATGCAAAGTGACCCAGAAAAAGAAAACTGAGTAGACAAACCTGAAATACAACATCTATAGCCCCTAGAACAGTTACCCTGTATGTGGTAGGTAGGTGCTTAATAAGTAAAGAAAAACACAAAACAGGTTTGTGCCTCCATCATACTAGCTCTGATATCAAGAAGAAATAAATATACCTAAGGTCAATGATAGTTTCATTTAACCATACAAACCCGAATAATCCAAGAGCCTAAGATTTTAAATTAAAAATTACTTCAAAGAAAGAGCACGGAAACGTGAAATGTGACCCAGCATTCGCAATGAAATAGTTATATTCTTACCTCTTCAGTCTTTCCAATGCAGTCTTGCAGGGATACAGGACCTGGGTGAGGATGTAGAGTGCTTCCCTGCACCTGGTAGATCTACATAACTGTTCCTAGCAACCTCTTGAGGAAATAACACATTCTATAGAATGTTGGGTGCCTAAGCTCTCTGTTTTGGATTTGAAAGGCTGCGTTTTAGTTAAGCCAAACCAGATTTATCCCCTAACATTCCCCAAAAAACACGCACAGAAAAGAAGAATGAGGGGGGCGGGTAGGTAGAGAAGCAGTTATTCACTTTAGAAAACAATTCTCTATAGGATTCCTTTGTCAGTTTCCTAGACTATGTAAAATGTGATTCAAATTAAAATATTTAAATCACATACCCACAACTTGACATAGGCAGCTATTTGTAAAATGAGGCAAACCCACACTGGGAAATACCAAATTAAAAAAAAAAAAATCAGGGGAAAAAATATTTTCTTCTGGGTGGCCCTAAACTGCCTTCTTTTTCCCCATTGCAAATGTATTTTTATGCTGGGTTACATTTCCAAAACAGAAGTGTTTTTTTTCTATGGTTGAAATGAAACAAACAAGTTTGCTTTCAGAGCCACAGAAATGCCCAACTGTTAGGGAAAAAAAAAAACGTTTTCCACAGGCCGCTTGCCTCTCTTATCCCCATGCAACCTTGCCTATTGGCCCCTTTCCCTAGGAGAGCCCCTGGGGCTGTCTGATGGAACTGATTGTAAAACTATTTTGTGCAGTAAAAAATTTGTTTCTTCAAAATCTGAGACCACCCAGAACATGCCCAATCTTTGACAAATATCGACTGGTTTTCTCAGTATTTAACTAGCTGTACACCGAGTAACTGACCCGGGTTTCTGGGTTTTTGAGAAGAAATGAGGGGAAAATGTTTCAGAAGATGAAAAAAGGAAGGAAATCTCTCATCCAAGAATCTATTCAAAATTCATTTTGTGTGTTTCGAAGGGGGAGGACAAGAGAATTTAGTGCAAAGACGGCCTCCACCAAGCTAAACCGTCCAACATTTGCAAAAGCTTTTAAAATAAACTGCTCGGGGATCAGGGGTTTGCTGGAAACTCCCAGTCGCTTGAAGTCCTGTCCCTCCGCTCAGGGCACCCAGGCCTCCCCAAGGGTGGGCACCCCTCCTGCACGGAGACCGGCGACTGGGATCTCGGAGCAGGGTCGGCGATGGCCCTGGAGGCAGCGGCTCCCGGAGAAAAGGCCCTGGCTTTTCTCCGCCCGCTCCGTTCCTCTCCTTACAGCCTCGGCTCCCACATACTAAGTGCTCAATAAATGTGGACACAGGAAGCGAAAAGGCCGAATCTGTCCTCATGCCCCCAAGGCGAATTCTGGGGCGGGAGGGTTTATTCCGACCCACTACCACATCGCGTTTCCTGAGGTAACCCGGCCTCGGCTCTGCGGCCCCAGCGGCTGCAGAGCCACTGACAAGGCGGGCTGCGGGCGACAAGATGGAGAGCCGGCCGGA
>NW_012100876.1:2327692-2388199 GCF_000951045.1 Mandrillus leucophaeus | reverse complement strand
TCCTCCCTCGGCTGCGGAGCCCCAGACCCCGGCCACACTCGGTTCGACAACCCCAGACCCCCGCCAGCTGCCGCGAGTCTCCGCTGCTGGAATCTTGTTAGCGGCTGTCTTTTTGGGGGGTTCTGGTTTCCCGACATTTTTGTTTCCAGCCCAGGAGAGGATATCGTGATTTTCCCCCCTTGAGCCCAGGCTCTGCTCTCTGGGGGGGTGGGGGGCGCTCCGAGCCGGGGAGCCGTGCCAGCCGAGTCGTGCGGGCTGTGGCAGGGAAGGGGCCACCATGGGATGTACTCTGAGCGCAGAGGAGAGAGCCGCCCTCGAGCGGAGCAAGGCGATTGAGAAAAACCTCAAAGAGGATGGCATCAGCGCCGCCAAAGACGTGAAATTACTCCTGCTGGGTAAGGACCGCCGCTGCTAACCCCATCCCCCGACCCCGGCCACTCCGCACCCCCTGCCGCCAGCTCCCCCACCCCACCCGCGCCCGGGAGACCTGGTCCCCAAGTTGGCACCACCATGTGCCCAGGATCGCCCACCCCCTCGCATGCCTTAGTCCCCCCTCCCCCTGTTCCCTTAAGCTGACACTCACCAGTTTTTCCCCACTGTCTGTGTCCCAACAGGGGCTGGAGAATCAGGAAAAAGCACCATTGTGAAGCAGATGAAGTAAGTCCCTGTGGCACTGGGATTTGTACTTTTAATAAGAGTAATTTTTAAAATCGTTTTTATTACCTTGCTTACTCCACATTGCTCTCCAGGCCTGTTTTTTAATTCGTGCACACACACACACACACACACACACCCCTATATTTGACTCCCCTCCCCTACTCCCTACGTTGGTTCTGGGTCCTCCACCCCAACTCCTGGGTGGGTGTTTTTTGGGAGGGGGAAGGGGAGCGCCTGTAGTTGTATGAATGACAGTGTCCGCCATATTGATCAGAACATCACATTATTGGCATGATTATGATCATTACTCTTGCTTGTGGAATATTTTTTGTGTCTCACTGCCTCCATTTCTGTCTGTGTCTCTGTTTCATTCTGTCTCTATTTCTCTCTCTTCTTCCCTCCATACCTCCGTATCCCCCGAGGTCCGTAATCCCACTTCCCCTGCTCTTCTCCTGGGGCAGTGATTTTGAACTTGGCTAACATGGAGGGGACCCAGCCCTAGACTGGGGTGGAGGATCAAGCGTCTGCTGTTCATGCATTTGGTGCTGAATTGGAGGCTGTGGTTTCTACATCCCCTCGCACCCCCCCGCCCAGGCCCCAGAAAAAAGAGGGCCAGGGTTAGGGGAGGGGTCGTGTGCTAGGGGAAGAAGTGGGTTTCCAAGCGTACGTGACGGGCACAGTTTTATCCAAGGTAGAGGTGGAAGGGGGAGGGAAGCTGCCTGTGAGGCTGAATGTCCGCCCCTTACTGCTCCAAGCTCCTCTCCTCCCCACCCTCCCAGCATTGCTGTCCTGACACCCGCAGTTTTCGTTCGCTCCGTGGCCTTTATCAGTGTATTTTTTTACACTCTGCATAGGCCGTGTTCCATGTAATCTACCCACAATGCGGATTTCAGGCCCCACTTGCCGCCGCCCCCTTCTGCCTTAGCTATCAGTTTCCCCTCCTAATTAACTGGGGGTGGATTTGAGTGATGGTTGAAAATTAAAACAAAATGGGATATTCCTTCCCTTCCACACTTTCTCAATAAGGAGCCTTGCCCCTCCTTTCCACTTGCAGGCTCGCTTCTTGCGCTATCCACTCGGCAGTTCCTGGTGAGCCCACAGGCAGCTTTGCTTGGGGAGTGGGTGGCCGGCAGCGAAGGGGTGTGCGCCCTCCGGGCCTCCAACTTCTGTTGGCCTGTCAGTTCGAGACGGAGAGTTCGTTAAGACCGTTTAGCGAAGATTCCACGTCGCTTTGCTGTGACACCTTCGTGCACACATAGCTCCTAATTAGGGGTTGCGGTGCAGTAAACAAAAATGATTATTTTTCAACTTGACAGAATAGCCGAAGTAATTGCATCGCGTAGGGAAACAATGGAAAATAAAAACCCCTTTCGTGGGAAGGTGGGAATGGGAGTGGGAGACGAAGCACGCTTGCGGTTTCAGAACCAAGATGCAGAAAATCTTGCATGTGTAACAGGCATGACAAGCGGGTTCTAGGCGGCGCCATGATGGTAGGGAGTAGCGACTCGGAGACAATTTTCCCATCTGCTTGACATGTTCTTATTTTTGTTCGAGAGCTCCCTGGGGCTTTCTTCGCAGAGGCCCCCTCGGCTCGCCGCACCCTTCTGAGCCAAGGGTAATTTAGCTTGGGGCTTCTCTTGAGCTTGTGCAACCCAAATTGATGGGGAGGCGGGGCCTCGGGAATTGCTCTTTGCAACAAGGTGCATGTTGCATCTGTCTGGAGCCCTTGCAGATCTGTAAATGCAAGCCGCGCCACCCCTTTCTCTCGAGGGGGGACGTTTTAAAACTTCAGAAGTCTGTAATCAGCTGTGGCTGACTCAGAGCCCGGTAGAAGCCCCAGCCACCTGAGCTGGATGAGGTTTCAGGCGTTGCAAGTGGTGGACAGCGCCCAGCCGAGGCCGGAAAAGTCGATGGGGCTCAGTTCGGCGACGCTCGGCTAGGCTCGGTGCGGTCTGGGCGCGGGGCTCGAAGGGAGTCGGCGGTGTTCGGAGCCGAGTCGGTGTCCTGGCGGAGAGAGCCGAGCCGCTTCGGAGGGGGTCGAAAGCATTCGGAAATGCTCGGGGGAGGGGAGGGCGCAGGAGGGGAGGAAGGAGGGGAACAGGCCAGAGTCTGCAAATTAACTTTGCATCCGCCAAAGCAACTGCCTTCGCTAAACATGCCCCATAAATTAGGTTGATTTAATGAGAAGTTTAAAAATATATACTGAATGCCCCAAAGGGGTGCCTTGCCTTTTTTTATTCAAAGAGAGCTGAGCGCTCTGAGGAAATAGGTGTGCCACTTTAGGATGAAAATTCCTGATTATGTACTGGGCAGGAAATCTTAAATGAAGGCTGGATGTAGACTTCCCCAGGAAAGTCCTATGTGTCTTGCATTTGGTTACACAGAGGAGGGGGGAAAATGAAGTGAGTGATGTTTGAGATTGTTAAATCAGAAGTCAGAGCATTTCTTCTTTTTCCCTTTACTTCTTTTTTTTTTTTTTTTTTTTTTTTCCACCCTTACAGGGCAGCTTTTTCAAGAAAAATGTCAGGAAAAACAGATTTTGTAGGTAAAACAATTTTTTTTTAAAGCACAATACACCAGCTCTCTTTAGGAAGTAGGGTAGATCTGTTCAAAAGGTCCATCACAAAGGTTTCTGGTCCCTGTTTGGCACAAGGGACCCTGGCGTCCTGTCCTCCTGAAGCATTCATGAATGGCAGCTTTCCCTGTGAGCCCTCCAGCTTGGCTTGAAATACATCAGATCAGGGCTTTGTGCCAAGCTGAATGCAGGACTTGTTTTATTAACCACAAAATGTGGGATTGGTGTCACTGTATCCTAGTAACAAATTTTTTTGAGTCCTCCCTTGCAGATATGGTTTTTGAGATGGCCACTTGACTGAGAGTCACTTTAAGTCAGGAGAATTCTGTGGATGGTGCCAGGCCCAAAAATCTAGGTGGCATTTATAGAAAGCAGTTTCCAACTTCCTTGTGCAGTATGATTGGTGACCAACCTATCAGGCCATATGTACTGGTTAATTAGAAAGCTGTGTTGTTTCACCTGGACAGATAACATTCAACAGAGAGCCCTCTTTAGGTTATACCCTATGATAACCCAATGATTTCCTAATGGGGGGCTGTAGTCTTAAGAGCTCAGCACATTGGATAGAGAGGAAGAATATGGATATTCAGACATCACTGAATAAAACTTCTTTTATTTAACATTTCCAGAAGAGTAAAGAGTCATTCCATTGAGCCTGTGTTCTCATCCTTGTTGTGGTGTGCTAATTAGAAGAAACAGGCTTCTGTATATTCCCATAGTGACTGAGGTTAAATGATAAAGGACGGGCTGGCAGTTGCTATTTAGAACAAAGGGGTAACATCTTCATCAGCCTAGGAACATTGCAGAGATACTGACATAAAGTTCTTCTGCTTGATACGTGTTGTAAGGGGAAATGTGCATCTGCTTAAGAGATACCACAGTTTTAGAGTGTCATTTGAAAAGCCTGATTCTCAGTACTTATATTAAAATTTTTATTTGAACAATAGTGTTTTGGGGTTTTTTTCCCCCTTGTGTGTGTGACTGTGAATTCGTGTGAGGGAGCTCTGTCAGACAATCCAAAACATTTCAGTACTGAGAAATAAACTGATAATTGAGATAGCACAAATGTAATTTTATACATACCATGTGTGAGTAACCAGTGACTCTTTTTTTGCATGGCATTTTAAATAATTTTGCTTGTTAGGGGGTCGTGACCTCACCTGTGATACAGCCTCATCATTTTATAGTCAATCAATAAGACTCTGAGTTATTCAGACTAATCAGAAATTTTTTAAAGAACTGTCAATTTTATTTAATTTCCAAACCCTTACAAAGAAATCCCTTAACGAGTTGTAATTTTATGAGGTATAGAATTGACAGAATATCACTTTAAGTGATTTCCCAGTTCTGAACAAATAGTGACACCCACTTGGACCATGTACCTGGTGAAAATGTAAAATGAACTGTGGAGTTGCTCTGGGAGCCACAATTTGCCCTCATTCGAGGTGTTGAGTTTTCTGTAATGTTGAGTTCAGGCTATCTGTCTCTGGAGCATTAAGTGGAATTTTTAGAAAGGGAGTTCAAAGGTGGCCATGAGGCATTGCATGCTAGCTGCTAGTCTTTGCCAAAACGGGCACCATAAAAATCGAGCACTTTGGTTGTGCGTTCATTCCCACAGTACCTGCTTAGTGCCATTTTAAAACAAATTTAAGAATTTGCCTGATGAAGACGTCACTGCTCATACAAATATTCCAGCCTGACAAGTGGGATGTGATTCAGAGAACAGACCCTACCCTGTCAGGAAAGGCCGTCTTAAAAGGTCACCTGTCACCAAAAAGCTGATGGTTTTTTCCTCCCAGCTGACCCTGACTTTGTAATTAGGGTATCTACTGTTTGGTATGGGTTCAGGGCAAGCTTACATCCTTCACTTGATCTTAGCCAAAAGGCTGAGAAGTGGTCAAGCTTGCATTCTTTCAGCACAATGCTCTTCAGCACCTACTAAATGACAGGCATTAATGGAGGTGAATAGCAACCTGCAGCCATTACTCCATGAAAGTGCAGCCGTCTAAAAGGACATTTCCCACACTTGCCCGCAGGGTCGCACGTTGGGGTAGTATTCCACTGAGAACCACTCTTCTAGATTTGTAGACTTGTTATTTCTGCAGTCATCTCGATGGCTGCTTTGCCTCCCTCCCTTCCTCCCATCTCTATGTTTATTCAAATGGATGCACCTTGCTCTCCGGAGACAGCAAGAGCGTGAACGGAATGTCAGATCAAGTAGCAGATGAGTTCTCTTTTCCTGATGGATGGTGCTGTCTCCCTCCTTACTGTGCACTGAGCTGTAAATACCAGCAGACCTTCCTGCCAGAAGAGTGGCAAACGGTCCACCTGATCTCCTCGGGAGTCAGTTGTGGAATTCTTGAGCCTCAGTTACCTATTGGATTCTAAAGTAGAACCTATATGCTTGTTGGAAAGGGTTGTTTCCAATTAGATGAAATGGGTGAAGCTTCATGAGAATCAACATGGCTGGAAAAGAATGCAGAACGTCTGTTCTATGTGCGAACAGGGCTGGATTAGATTTACGATGCTCAGAGTGGGAGTGTGTCTTGTTTCTTTTAACACATGGAACTCCCAGATTTTATTGTGCTTCTTCACATGCCACATCTGCTAAAGATAGGACAAGATCACTCATGTTTTTCAGCTACTCACAATACCCTATCTCCATTAACACTGGAGATTTAATATGAGTAGAATGAGGTCCTATTTTTCCGATATGTGCTCAGCCCATCTGGATACTGGGACTCAACTCGCTGCTTCCCAGAGTGTTTTCATTGTCATTTCTTATGGAGCCAGACAGACCATTATCACCAGAATACATCTTGATCTGAAAGACAACAGAAAAACTGGTGAAGGGGTGATTCCAAACTGAAAAAAAAAAAACAAAACAAAAACAAAAGCAAAAAAACCCAAAAACACATTTTGGAAAGAGTTACCCTCAGAATTGACACTAATAGAGAAAACTTTTGATTCTGAAGAAAGAAAAAGTGTGCCTGTTTGTACATACCCACAGACTTGTGGGTTTACAAGTGGCAGATGCTATGAGAACAGCACTCACCTCACTTTCTTACTGATTGCATCATCATAAAAAGCTTGAAGATCTCAAATGAACTCCATCCTAAGAATTTCTTCAAATCTGTGTCACATTCTTATTTTCTTCCATCCCTGTCATTCACACACAGTACTGGTAGAAAGGAATCTGTCCAACAGATCCGTGATTAGCACTGGGGGGAAGGAGAGGAGAGAGCAGTGGCCTGTTCACTGATTCAGAGAAATAGGTAGTTTCTTGTGTTTAGAGAATCAGTTTAGCATGCTTCTCTAAAATTGAGAGGTGGTTAACAGCATAGACTTTGCAAACAGGCTGCCTGGCTTCAGATCTTGGCTCTACTGATAACTAAATATCTGACCTTAGACAAGGCACATAATGTTTGGTGCTTCAGCTTCCTTACTGTAAAATGGGACTGATAATGAAAATAATAGGATTGTGGTGAGCATGAAATGAGTTAAAATATGAAATGATGAAATGTGCTTTGAGTAGTGTCTAGAATGTGGAAATCATTATAAAAATGTTAGCTCTAGTTTTTATTCCTTTGATTAGTGGGTGTTCCCTTCCCATATGGAGTTCTCTTGTCAAGTAAGTATGTGGGACTTAGCCGCCCTGAGAAGCAGAAGCGGGGTGCTGTGGTTCATGCTCATGGCTTCTTCCCCTTGCCTGCTCTGCAGCACCAGTTATATAACAAACTGTGTTGTCATAACTAATGTGACATTTTTGATGGCACAGCTGCTTCAGCCCAGGAGGCTGGGGTGACATTTCAAAGGGTGGGAAAGAGCACTGAACGAGGAGTCCAGGTCAGTAGCTCTGCCTCTGCGCCTCCGAAGGCTCAGTTTTCTGAAAGAGTTGGACCAGGGATACCCCAAACTCCTTTCCTGTTGTCAACAGTGTATGAAATTGGGAATTCTCTTCGTTTTCAGGGTCTTGATGTTCTCAATATTAAAGCATGAGTTATGGTTTTATCCCGTGGGGGTGTAGGGTATCCATGAAAGTTCTTTTAAGACTAAGTTAATTGCAGAATAGCAACCTCAGCCACAAAGCTTTGTCAGCCAGGAAATTTGTAGTTCTGAGAGTCAATTTGAGAAAAACACCTCTAACCAAACTTTTCATGCAGACATGGTTCTTAAACCAAAGAGGAGGATCTGAAAGTATCTCATTAGTAAGAAACAGGGTGTTTCTGGGAGGAGAGAGCCAGTAACATTACAAGAGAAGTGGTTTTTCCGTGGCTTCCAGGATGCCCAGAAGTGGAGACAGCCCTAGCATTCACCAGGGTTGGCTGCATATGAAGAAACTTGCCTGGGTTAAGGTGCCTAAAACCTAGGGAGCAGGGAGATTTGCAGACTAGTAAAAGGGGAGGATCAGGAGAACTGTATTTTAATTTTGATTCACTCTCTCATTTAACTTTGGGCAGATCACTTGGCCACCCTGGGCCTCAATTTGTTCATCTGTTAATTGGGATACGGGTTTACACTGTAGAATTTCTCAGGGCTCTTTCAGGTTTCCAGCTCTAAGATGCAGTAAATGCAAAGAGAAACTTAGAAGCCTGAAAGGTGGTGGGGAATAGTGGGAGTATTTACCACCCACAGCTTTTATCTGCTGAGCCATCTTTAGTTCTAATTTTCTTTACAGAGAAGAGGAAAAACATTGTGCTTTTCATAGCACCAAAAAATTAAAGTAAAATAAAATCCTGCAAGGCTAATAGTTGGTGCCCTGAATTTGGTCCCCCTACTCTCTTGATTTGTCAGCCATCCTAGAAGCAAGTAGAATGGAGAAAAGAGAAAGGGAGACTAATACATAAGGCTAGGATTTCATAGCTAACAATTTACCTTGGATTCTCTGCCTGTGTCTTAGCCAACAGATAGGTTTTCTGTAGAATATTGTTACTTATGAGAATAGCTTGTCCGTGCTTTAAAATTGTTCCTGGGGTCACCTGAAGCAAGGATGTTACTTATTTTTGCTCATAGTACAGCAGCATGCCCAATGCCTGGCACAAAGGAGGTCTTAATAAATGTTAGTTAAAGAAAAGGAAGAATATGAGGTATACGAGGAATGAACCTTATTATTCTCCATAAACCAAAATAATCACACTGAAAGCTTTTGGTGGCCATGGAAAGTGTTCATCATTTTCAGTCTATTATATTCATTTGTTTGTCAACATGTGAGCAAATATAGTCATCAATTCCATTTTACAGATGAGGAAGTGAGGTTCAAAGAAGTAAGGTGGCTTGCTCAAGGCCACACAGCTTAGTAGGTGACAGGGTTGTATTCAGACAATGATTTGTCTAATTCCAAAGCCTGTGTTCTTTTCATTGTAACTCCACACCTTTCTTACTAGACCACCACCAGTATGGGCAGTAGAGACCTGGCAGTCTAGGACTTCACACCCAGATGTTGATGGTGCCAGCCGTGGTTGAGGTCAGTGGCTGAGAGAATAGAAAGTGCCTAATTGGTGCTGAGTTCCTTCTGGAGGTGGTAGTAATGGTCATCATATATCACATTGATTTGGATACCAGATTATTCCCTAGCAACCATCTGGACGGGACTTAAAGTAATTTTCCATTACTGCCTCAAAAATAGGGGCCATTTTCAGATTGTAACAGAGACAAGGCTCTGGCTTTGGTGGAGGCAGGTGTCTTGGAGAACTGTGGAAAGACAGGATGATAGGAGATCCATCCATCTGTCCATCCATAAGCATTTATGATTGCCTACTTTGTGGGTAGCATACACACGGTGTCATGGAAGTACAGAGGAACACCCCAGTCCTTGTCCTGAAGGAACTCATGGTCTGGAGGGAGCTACATGTAAAAGAGTCTTGCACTTCAGGGTAGGAAGGGCCACGATGTCTGTATGCACAGTGTGCTGTGGTAAAACAGAAGGCACCTTCTCTAGGCAGGCAGTTCAAGGAAGACAGCCAAGAGAAAATGGCATGAGAACTGAGCCTTTAAAATAAGTGGTAGTTCAGCAGGTCGAAAAAAAGGAATGCCAGGCAGAGGGACTGGCATGTGTAAAGGCATTAAGATGTCACCACATGGAACATGCTAGAAGTGTAAAATAGTTTGATTTGACCAGAACAAAATACGTAAAAGGAGTGTTGAGAAATGAGGAATGAAAGATGGGACAGAAACCAGATCATGAAAGGCCTTATCTATTGTGCTAAGGACTTTGGATTTTATTCTGAAGATAATGAGATGCCACCTGAGGGCTGGCATTAGATCACCTGTGTAGACTGGAGAGGATCAGCTCTGGAGGTTGGGAGACCAGATGGAAAGTTACTTCTGTGACCCATTTGGGAAAAAGATTAAGAACTAAGTTAAAGCAGTAGTAGTGTGGGTGGGGAAAGGAAACAGATTCAAGAGATATTTGGGCAGTGGAGTAATTGAATTTATTTGTTGATCAGTTGGAAGAGCATTGAGAAGGAGATAAATTTTAATGAGTATGGACAAAAATGATTCCAGGATTCCTGGTTTGGACTACTGGTAGATGGTAGTACCATTCCCTGAGATAGAAAAATGCAGGAGGAAGAGAGAAAACTTGGGGAGAAAAGTGATGACTACATTTGGTCATGTTGGTGATTCTTGTGGATCATCCGAGTGGAGATCCTGATGGTGGTTTAGATAGGATACACCTGGGGAGAGGGGTCAATTTGAAATTCTGTGGTGCTTTTGAGTGGTGAGAGCCATAGAAGTTGGTAACCTTAGTAGGCTGAGTGAGAAGGAGAGAGAAGGCAGGGATGTGTCTCCTGTCACAGACATGTTCCAGCTCCAGGAAATGAGAATAATTTAGGAAGAGGAACCTGTGAGGGGAAATGAGAAGGGGTGATCTGAGAGATGAAAAAGAAAACCCAAGGCAAAGTAGCATCATGAAAGCCAAGGAAGAGAAGACTTTCAAGGGCAGGAAGTGGTTAGTTGAGTCAGATATTGCAGTAGACAGATAAGATGAAGATTGGCAGGTGTCCACTGAATCTGGCAAGTTGTTGGTGACCTTGGCAAGAGCAGTTTCAATAGACTGGTGGGAGAAAAGCCAAATTGCAGTGGAGTTAAGAAATGTATGGGATTGAGGAAATCCATGGAGGACCTCCCTCCCAGCCCAAAAGAAACGTGGGCTACAGAAAAAAAAGGGGTGAGAGGTAGGGAGGGAGAGAGCAAGTGTGGGGTCCTGGAAGGGCTTTGCTTTTATAGTTCATTTGGCTAACATGGGAGTAGTTGGATCCATTGAGAAGTTGTCCAGAGCCCTGATGAATTCCATCAATTCCATTTTACAGATGAATGGAAAAGTTGAAGGTATAGGAAGGAGGAAGTGGTAGAAGGAACACAAGCCCTTAGGGGATGGGTAGCTTGATCTTGACATGCATGTGCATCTCCTTCCCTAAGACAGACAGGAGGGCAGTAAGGATGGGAAGTTTGTAGAGAAATTCTAGGATATAATGATGAGGACAGGAAGTTGAGCTCAGGAGAGATGACCCCTAGTGTCTAGTTGAATGAACATGAGAAGAAGAGAGTATATCAGAGAAGTCCTCCCCATTTTGAACCTGTGAGGAAACGCAGGAGCAGGGAAGAGGTAGCAGAGAGAGAAGATGGCAGATGAACCCATAAGCATGAATTTCAGGTCCTTACAGGGTAACAGGAAATGTTCAGTTGTTTGCTTGGGAGGTAGTTCTGGCATTTAGAAGAGAGATCTGGGCTAGAAGGAAAAGTGGGCTTAGCTGCCCTTGTGGTCGGGCCGTGAGGGTGGATGTGGTATCCCTGGGGTGAACATGCAGATGGCCAGGAGAGGGAGGGCCCAGGGAAGGGGCGCACCACTGTGGCAGTGAGGAAGGGAACCTACCTTCAGTAGACCCACAGGTAGCTCCAACTGGCAAAAGGAGCCAGAGAGCAGAGAAGCAGGAGGCAAACCCAGAGCACCCTGCCACAGTGGATCCCCAGGAAGGGAATATGCTTCAGGAATTCTGGGTGGCGAGCAGGGTTCTGTTTCTTGGCATTGCCAAGTTAGATAAGTTCTGAAGAAAGACCATTGTATTTAAAGCTATCGAGGGCCTTTAAAAGTGCAGTTTCTGTGGAGGGAGAGGGATAAAAGCCAAACTTAAGGAATTTTTATGGTAGAAATAGGTCTGGACTGGGAGTCAAGAATCCAAGTTCTCATCCCAGCTCTGTTTCTGTTATTTAGCTTGATGGTCCCCAGGCAAGTTCCTTAACTTTCTTAGGACTTAGTATCCTCACATATAAAATTGGGAAACTGGATTGCGTGATCTATAAGCTTCTACTAAAGTCTTGAGGTCATAATTTGTATCTTCCTGCCCAGCAAAACAGATGTTCTTGTGGCAAAGGAATTCCCCTCCTTCTCCCTTGGCCACCCCCAACTGACATAATAAATTATTTAAAAAAATTAAGCTTTCAGAACTCTAGTGCTAATTGAGAAAGAAAACTGGGACATCAGCTCAGGGAATTCTGGACACCAGTGCATGTAGTGTCCACATGTACTCTCCACTGAGAATGTGGGGCCCTGTGAGGTAGGAATTTGTCCTGTAATACTGTCAGGGTTACAAGACCCGGATGGTTTGATGCTCTTCCACAGGGAGAAATGCTGAAGGTGATTCCACAGTACAAAGACAAAACAACTCCTGGGGTTCCCCTCTTTTTGAATTCACGTGGAAAAAAGAAGGAAGGCTGTAATCTGAGCTGGCTGTGTGCAGGAGTTCCAGCCAGGGCAAACAACAAGAGCTGGAGGGACCCATGCCTTAGGAGATGGACAAGTCTGAGGGCAACAGTGGGCAAGGGCAGGAGAGGCACCCACTCTATCTCCCTGGTACTCCGTGGCCTCATTGGTGGGAGGATCTTGGGGAAGGGATGGTAGAATGGGGATACGTGGACAACCTAGTTCTGAGCTGTGGCCATTCTTCCTACTCTTAATTCCCCATGTGCTATGGAGGGCCTGTTTCTTCTTTGAATCCTTTCCTTAGAATTTCAACCACATGGCCCTCGCTATTCCCTGTCTTCTTTGGTGCGTGTTTGTTCATTCTGTGAAGGCCATTGGAAGACCAACCATACTTTGGCACTTTCTCAGTTTCTAGGAATAGATCCTTTACTAAGATAGACAAGCTCCCTGCCTCAATGACCTTACAGTTTTAGAGAAGGAAGATAGTACAGGAATAATTGAAGGCAAAGATCATTTCATATAGTCATATGTGTTCTAAAGGAGGAAACTGGAATTAAATAATGGAGAGAGATTGAGGGAGATGAGGGGTAAAAAGGCAGGTCAGGAAAGATCTGAGGAAAAGGGAACAGCAGATGCAAGGCCCTGGCACAGAAATGAGCAGAAAGAAGGCCAGTGGAGTTCTAGACCACAGAGAAGGAAAAATAGCACACAATGAGGTTAAGGAGGCAGTTAGGGCCAGGCGCAGTGGCTCATGCCTGTAATCCCAGCACTTTGGGAGGCTGAGGCGGGCGGATCACGAGGTCAGAAGATCGAGACCATCCTGAGTAACACGGTGAAACCGCATCTCTACTAAAAATACAAAAAATTAGCCGGGCATGGTGGTGGGTGCCTGTAATCCCAGCTACTCGGGAGGCTGAGGCAGGAGAATCGCTTGAACTCGGGAGGCAGAGGTTGCAGTGAGCCGAGATCACACCATTGCACTCCAACCTGGGCGACAGTGTGAGACTGTCTCAAAAAAAAAAAAGCAGTTAGAAGCCAATGTGCAGGGAAGGCCTGTTGGCTATGGAGAGACATCTGGGTTTCATTTTGAATGCCATGGGAGATTGACAACTTGACCTGACTTATGCGTTAAAAGATACCTCTGCATCCTGGAAAAGGCAAAACCACAGGGATGGAAATTACATCAGTGGTTTCCAGGGAATTGGGTGTGGATGGAGCTTGCAAAGGGGCACAAGGGAACTTTTGTGGGTGATGTAAATATTTTCTCTCTTAATTGTGGTGGTGGTTATACCACTGTGTGTGTTTATCAAAAGTCATCAAAACTGTATACCTAAAAAGATTGAATTTTACTCTAAGTAAATTATACTTCAGTAAACCTGACTTATAAAATACATATTTTTTAATCAAATAAAAGAATTGCAGTGAGACTTAACAGAATCCCTCTGGCCGCCCTGTGGAGGGTACATGGCAGGGAGCAAGCCTGGAAACAGGGACGGTTGCACAGTCCAAGCCATACGCCCCCTCAATGCTGTTCTTACAATTCAGCCTGTGTTATGTGCTGTTCCTAGTGGCTTCCTTACATCAGCTTATTGATGTGTGTTCCTAGTTTTCCTGTTTACCTAGCTTTTCCTTAAAAACTGGTTTGAAACCTCATTGTGGATAGAAACCATCTGCTTCTTTTGTGTGGGCCCATGGGAGATGCTTATTACGTATTACTCTCCTTACATTTAAGTAGTCTTTAACATTTGCAAGCAATTCATGATCTCCTTTGAGCCTTGCAACATCAGGCTGCACATATGTTACCATGTTCCCATTTTACAGATGAAGAAACTGAGGCAAAAATAAGTCAGTATAGCAGTGTGAAAGAAGCATGAACTTTGGAGATTCTGGCTTTGCCATTTGTTGGCTATCAGTGTGATGTGGGAAAATTATTCAGTCTCTCTGAACCTCAGTTTCCTGATTGTTAAGAAAACACCAAAATATAAAAAATAAATAAACACACTGCAGATACACTGTGAGGAGTAAACGAGATAACACAGCTAAAAGCAGGTAGCAGATAATTGAAATTCCCTAAATGGTAGCTATTTGTATCATTTTTGCTATCAGAGGAAAACATGATTTATTTAAGGTGATGTGGCCAGTACATGGTAGAACTAAAGCCTAGTTTTTCTGATTCTAGGTGTGTTTCTTTTTCCATCACACCACTCAGAACATTCTTAATTGTTATCAATTAATTGGTCCAGGGCTAACTACTTTTTACCAACTCAGATGCTTAAATTCAATTGTTGATTATTCAGCAAATATTTATTAAGCACTCACCATATGTTCAACACTGTTGGGGACACAGGATATAATAGTGAGTTAAAATAGGCTCCACCTCTGCTCTTACAGTTAATAAAGCAGAATGGTGAGGGAGCACCTACCTCAGTGTGGGGTCTGGGAAGACTTCCTAGAGGAGGTAACGTTGACACTGTCTTTAAAAGAAACATTTTTGTTGTGATGCAGATCAATATACATGCAGAATGTACATTAATCTTGTATGTTTTATGGACTTTTAAAAAGCAAGCGCTCCGGTAACCATCACCAGGTAAAAAAGTAGGACATTGCTAGTGCCCAAGAATGTCTCTAAATATCCCTTTTTGATCACAGCTCCCTGCCTCACTCCTTACTACCTTAACTTTCGTGGTAAGTTTCATGCGTCCTTGCCTTTCTTTAGAGTTTACCACCTACATATGCATCCTCTGATTATTTAGTCTAGTTTCGCCTGGTTTTGATATAATTGGAATCATGCTATTTGTATCTTTCCTTCAGTATTACATTCATAATATCCCAGTTGTATGTAACTGGAGTTGATTTTCATTGCTACATAGTATTCTATGGTATTCATTTTATGAATATTTTTAATTTTTCTATATAGCATTCATAAATATTAGTGGATATTCATGAATGTACTATTAATTATTCTTCACTTCATTGCTATATAGTATTCATTGTTACAGACCAGCTGTGACTATACTGTAATTTATTTATCCATTCTACTGCTGATGTGGCATTTTGTCATTTTGAGTTTGGAGCAGTTATAAAAGATGCTGCTATCAATGTGTGTGTGTGTGTGTGTGTGTGTGTGTGTGTGTATTCTGGGGCACATGCATTTGTGAAGGGTTCTTTGAAGAGGAATTGCTGGGAATCTTCAACTGCATTAGATAATATACAGTGTTTTCCAAAGTGGTAATTCCATTTTTATACTCACAGTAGCAGAAATAATTTCTGTTGTTATAAATTCTTGCCAATATTTGGTACTGTCAGATTTTTTCATTTTTACCAAACCAATAGGCAAGTAGTAGATCTCATTGTGGTTTTATTTTACATAGTCTGGATTGCTGAAGAGGTTGAACAGCTTTTCATATATTTATTGGACATTTGGATTTCCTCTTTTGTGAGGTAGACCTGTTCTTTTGCCACTTTTTAAATTAGGTTGTAATTTTCTTATTAATTTGTAAGTGTTCTTTATATGTTCTAAATACTAGTCCTTTTTGTTTTTTGTTTTCATTACAAATATTACCTCCCATTCCCTGGCTTGTCTTTTCACTTTGTTAATGGTGTTTTGTGCTGAAGAGATATTTCTCTTTTTTTAATGTAGTCATGTCTTTCAGTCTCGCTCTTTTTGGTTGGTGTTTTTGTGTGTGTGTGTGTGTGTGTGTACTATTTAAGAAGAAGTCTTTCCTTATCTTGAGGTGCAAAGGCTGCCCTCTATTTCCCCCCTCTTTAAAAAACTTCGAAGATTTATTTTCTTTTCTATTTAAGTGTTTAATTTACCTGTAGTTGATTCTTGTGTATGATGTAAGTTGTTTTTTCTCTAATGAATACTCATTGGTCCCAGCTTTCTGTCACTGTTCTGTGGGGCCACCGCTGTCATAAGTTAAGCATGTATGTGATAAGCATGCAGGGACCTGTTTCTTGGCTCGTATACCATCCCATTGGACTCTGTTCTTATGACAGTGCCACACTGTCTTGATTACGACAGCTTTATAACATGTCTTGATATTTGGTTTAGCAAATCCCACTCCCCTTGGTCTTCATGAGTGTCTTGGCTCTTTGTGCTTGCATGTAAATGTTAGAATCAGTTTTTGTGATGCACACACACATACATATCCCTATTAGGATTTTGATTAGTATTTATTCGAATCCACTACTCTGAGTAGAATTGATGTCTGTAAATCTTGAGTCTTCCTGATTCATGAGCATGATATGTTTCACCATTATTTATCGTAATTTCTCTTAAGAAATATTTATAATTTTTCCCATGAAGAGCTCATGTACTTTTTGTTAGATTTATAACTAGATACTTAATGTTTACAATGGTTTTGTAATTGCTTCTTTTTTAAAGAGCGGTTTTAGATTCACAGCAGAATTGAGAAAGGGGTACAGAAAATTCCCATACGTCCCTCCCCACACACATGCACAACCTCCCCTTATCAGCAGTTCTCACCAGAGGGCACAGTTATTCCAGTTGATGAACCTACACTGGTGCATTATAATCACCCAAAGTTCATAATTTACCTTAGGCTTTACTCTTGGTGATGTACAGTCTATGGGTTTGGACAAATATGTAATGACATGTATCCATCATTTTGGTATCATACAGAGTATTTTGACTGCCTTAAAAATCCCCTGTGCTCCACCTGTTCTTTGTTCCTCCCCCAACTCCTGGCTACCAGGAATGTTTTTACTATCTCTATAGCTTTGTCTTTTCCAGAAATATCACATAGTTGGAATCATACAGTTGGACTCAAAAGACTTCTAATATGTAGCCTTTTCAGATTGCCTTCTTTCACTTAGTAATATATATATATTTTCATGGCTTGACAACTTCCTTTTAGCACTGAATAATATTCCATTGTCTGGATATACCACAGTTGTTCATCCATTCACCTACTGGAGAACATCTTGGTTGCTTCCAAGTTTTGAGAATTATGAATAAACCTGCTGTAAACATTCATGTGCAGGTTTCTGTGTGGACATAAGTTTTTAACTCCTTTGGATAAATACCAAGGAGCACAATTGCTGGATTGTATGGTAAGAACATGTTTAGTTTTGTAGGAAACTGCCAAATTGTCTTCCAAAATAGATACATCATTTTGCTTTTCTACCAGCAACAAATGAGAGTTTCTGTTGTCTGCAGCCTCACCAGCATTCGGTGTTGTCCGTTTTTGGATTTTGTCCATTCTAATATGTGTGTTGTGGTATCTCCTTGTTAGACAAATTTGCATTTCACTAATGATAAATGATGTGGAGCATCTTTTCATATGCTTATTTGCCATCTGTATATCTCCTTTGGTGAGGTGTCTGTTAAGGGCTTTGGCCCGATTTTTTGATTGGGTCGTTTGTGTTCTTATTGTTGAGTTTTAAGAGTTCTTTGTATATTTTGGATAACAGCCTTTTATCTGGTCTTTTGCAAATATTTTCTCCTAGCCTGTGGTTCATCTTCTCAGTCTCTGGTTAATTGCTTCATTTTTTGAATTGCGTTTTGCATCTGTTTCTGGTATATAGGAATACAGTTGACTTTTGTGTATTGATTTTTAAATTCATCCACCTTAATTGTTGTATAATTCTAATAGTTAATGTGTAGATTCTAAGGCCCAGAGAGGGGAGTGATCTGTCTAGGTTCCTATGGCTAGCTAGTAGCAGAGCAAGCATGAATGCGGTCTTATTTCTGCTGACTTTCAAAGAGAGAATATTCAGGAAGGGTTAGGGAAAGCCAGGTGGGGAGAAGGAAATAACATTTATTGAACACCTGTTATTTAAGATGCTTAATATGCGTGATCAGCTTAACTTTCATTGGAGGCAGATTATTGATAACCCCTTTTTATAGATGAGGAAAGTAAGATTCAGAGAGATGATGAAATAAACTTGTTCAGGCACGTCCCTGAAAGAACAGTTTAGGGTTGGAGGAGTGCTGTTGCTCTGTTAAGCATACACCAGACTACATGCCTTCTGCATTTGAGCATAGACACCCCAGAACTCCCTGGGCCTCCTACCTCCAGCTATGCTGTCCTCCAGGGTCCCCTCCCAGCCCAGCTCTAGGGCTGCTTGTATTAAAGCTTTGCTAGCATCTCTAGACTTGTGCAGGCCTGGTTACTGTCAACTCTTGGGTTGAGTTTCTGCCCAAAGTTCTGAGGTCAGTCTCCACCTCTGCCCTTCTACATAGTTCCCTCCCAACCAAGGAAATGAGTTCACAACTTGTTGGGTTCTAGGAACCAAATTAGGAGTTGCTCTGGGCATCTTGTTTCAGTCTCGACTTGAAAATGCATTGAAGTTTTATGACTGCTTTGTTATACAGTGGCCTAGACAGAATTTATGGTCTCAGTGCTTCCCAGCACCCCCTCCCCCTTCTCGTTGATTGTCCGGAGCTGCCTGCATACAAGGAGAGGGTTTGCTGCTGCTGGCTGTGCAAAGGCATGGGGAAATGCTCTGTGTGTGAACACAGCCCAGCAGTACTCTATTCAGCCTGACAACTTCCTACTCTGGAACACATGGCTCTTCACGGGGTGACTGTAAATTATGCAACTCCAGAGTCAAAGAATGAGAAATAATGGGGGAGAGGAAGGGACAAACTGCGGACTTTAGCCTGGATCTGAGATGTGAGTGTGCAGACCCAGGCTACTTGGCGATTGATGGGAGGAGAGTCTTCAACGACTGAGAAAAACCAGGAAGTCCTGTCAAGGGACTACTTGTGAGAGTGGCTTTTACTGTTTAAAAAATGTAAATGTTCTTTTCAAGCTCTGTTTGTTAACTCAGGGAGAGTTTTAGAAACTTGGAGGGACATTTACAAAAGAAAGTAGTCACATGCATTACCAAAAGTAATTGAATGCCATACACGGTATGTAACCTTTGTCCTGATGGCTCCAACTCATCCTTTTTCTATTATTGCTTCATGCTAAAGATTGGTGCTCCTAAGGGCAATTGTACAGACGCTTGCCCTCCCCTCCACCCGCAATGGTCCTGGAATGCAGTGAACTCTGCTTTGATAAGCTTTGTGGAATGTTCCTGTCTCTTGGCTGACTGTCATCTCTCATGTCTTGATGCTTTCAATGGTCCCACCTCAAGCATTATTCCCTTCTCTTGTTCTGCTCTGAATCTGCGATGGCCCAGAAAACTAAATGACCAGGTTTGTCACAATAGAGTGTACAGCAAGAATAAATAGGACATAAGTGAAGACCTGAGGAACTCTTCTAGAAGTAGAGTGCTTGTGCTTTAGTGCCTGGACTTGTCTGCATTTCTGCCTATCTGTGACACAATATTAAGTATGTAAAAATGAATTGGCAATTGTGAGTTACTGTACAGATGTAAGTGATGGTGACAAGGTTGCTGTTGTGCTGTGTAGGTGCTCAGAGTTCTTCATTGTGCTTGTCCTTCCTAGCTCCTGGTAGGGTTTCGATTCACAGAAATTGCTGGACAGGCAGCTTCCAAATAAGAGTGATGAACTATCGTTTCTGACAAAAGATGTTGGACTGGCTGTGGCAGCAAGGAGGCGATCGGAAAACTCCCTAGAGCACAGGGGCTCTGGCAGGCTTTTTCTATGAAATGACATGGGCACACACAGGGTCAGGCTGCCTATAGTCAGAGACATCCCCAGGAGCCCTGCCCGGTGGCCAGCACCACGGGCATCTGCTCACCTGTGGGAGAACTCAAAGTCTCACAGCTAAGCCAGGCCAGACCCAGTTGCTACTTTTTGGTCAAGACCTGCTCTAGGAATTCTTCTGGGGAAGAGGGAATGTAAATTTGTCTGTTTTCAGATATTTGTAGCCTTTACACAAAAGTGTTTGAAACTATTTGGTTAAAATGCTTTCCACCGAGGTTATTGTTCTTTCATTTTTCTTTTTTCACTCTGCCGATATCGATTGAGCTTCTACTGTGTACTGAGCACCATCTTAGGTGTTGTAACTGAGCAAGGCACACAAAATCTCTGCCCTCCTGGAGTATTCTGACATTCTTGTTAGGGGAGACAGGCAATAAACAAGGAAAATATATGTAGTAGTATATATCAGTTGGTGACAAGTGCGATGGAGAAAAATAAAGTAGGGAAGGGGCATGAGGGGGAGGGAATGTTGGTTTTTGGTTTTGGGGGTGTTTTTCTGAGATGGGGTGGCGGAGGATGAGTCTTGCTATGTTGTCAAGGCTGGTTTTGAACTCCTGGGCTTAAGTGATCCCCTTGAGTGGCCTGAGATTACAGGTGCACGCCACCATGCATGCCTTGATGTTACAGTTTTTTAAGTCATCAGGGAGGGGGCCATACTAGAAGATGAAATTGGAGAAAAGCCTTGATGGAGGCGAGGGAGCCAGCCATGTGCACCTGGGGGAAGAGTGCTCCAGGCAGCCAGAAATAGACAGTACAGAGGCTCCAAGTCCCGAGTCTGCCCAGCGTGTGTGCGAACCACAAGGAGGTTTATATGTCTGGAGTCACAAAAAACTGGAACAGTGGGTGCCCTCGTGGAGACAGTAGTTTCTCTGGGTGTGGTCTCACTAAAGGCAGGGGCAGGAAAGAAATCCCCATCACAGACTCACATGGACCTATAACTTGTGGGCATTCGGACTGTGTTATTCCCCTGCCAGGCCTGGGGCTTGGGGTTGGTGTCCTGTGGATGTGTGTGTGTGTGTCCTGACAAAGGAGGGACATGGAAAGGAAGGATCCCTTCCATGAATGAAGGGGGTTGATTCTGGCATAATCTGGGAAGAATTCTAGGAAGACTCAGTTATTTTTGGTTGGTTTACAGGAGACAAACACTGAACATGTTGGGCTGCCTTGCCTTGCTGGTCTCGTAGTGGAGGAGGCTCTCTTTGCTGGGACTTCCCGTTGGCCCTAGCTCTACACCTGCTCTCCCATATCAGCATTACCAGACCATGAGCACTGAGGGTCTCACAGGACAAGGAGCCTGGCCCCACACCTCATTCAGGGCTGCTGACCCGGCTTTGGGCTCCACAGCCTGGGGTCTAGGTGCAGACTCCTGGGAGCAGAGTCACAGGGGCAGGTTTCCCCAAGTTTAGTAGTATGCAAGTACACACTTTATTTTAATGTGCTTTAGGACAAAAGATTCCTAACACATCAAAACCACATAATTATTGCTTAGGATGAAGTTAAAGTAAACAGGACGTTTTTTTAAAAGACACTAAAAATCATGTGGGTGGCACAAAAATCCTATCTAAGTAGTGCTAACCTCAAGTCTGCCCTCAGCATGGGAGTACCAATTTCTGTCTAGGGGTTCTGTTCTCATCTCTTAGGGATGAGAATGCCTTGAAAGAAGTCCTCCTCTGCCATCCTGGGGACATAGTAGCTGTCCCTCTGTCCCAACCCCAAGCCTGTGAGCTGGCCACAATTCTCACTTCTTGCCAACACTTGCGTACCAGATGTTTCTGTCCCATTGCCCGTGCCTGGCCTGGGCCCCCTCACTGCCATCACCTCCCAGCCTTCCTCTGGGTCCAGTGCATAAAGTCTCCTCAGCTGCCATCTAGAAATGCTGTTTCTGCCCTTCACTGCCCTGCTCGGTCACCCTCTGCATTGAGTCTGGGCATTGGCTTGGCTTGGAGGACATACCATGGTGTAGTGCACCACACTGATCCTGAGTTGACTCCCCCTCCTACAGAATGCCTTCTCCCTGGCACCCACCACCTCCTGCCTCCATACCCATAGCTGCTGGCTGCCTAAGCATGCTTCTTCCTCTTTCTCTATAGATCTGGCCTCCAATTGCCGCTCAAGTCTCATCTGGTCCATGGGGTGTTCCTCTGGAAGCTGAACCACACTGATCTCTTCAGTTATCTAATTCTTTTACACAGGATGTCTGTACCCTACCATTGAGAGTTTTTATATGCCCTCAAGGTCCAATAGAGATGACTCCTTTGTCTGGGTGTCACAGACACACGAGCACACACACACATGCACTATTACCAGAACAGAATGGTCTTGCTCACCACGAGCCTGACACAGAGCTCCGTGCAGGAACCAGTTGAAGAGAAGCGGTTTCAGCACAATGAAGGGTACCAGCCTAGCTTGAATCCTGGCAATGCTACTTTCTAGCTTTGTGGCCTTGGGCAACTAGGTTTGAGGACGATATGAAACAGTGTAGAAATTACTGAGCCCAGTACTAGGAACATAATAAAATAATTGTGGTTGTTATTGTTCACTAATTGGCAAACATTTTCTATATGTAGATTTGTTTCCTTGTCTAGGCTGTAAACCTCCTATGGATTCATGGGGCACAGTGAATATTCAGGGTGCATTTACATAATAAGTAGAGTGGTCCATTTACACTGTTGTGGGTTCTCTCATAAGTTGGCTGTTAGGTGTAGAAGTTTTTGCAAGGTTATGTGAAACTTCAGTGTACATACATGATACGTATCATTTGTGTGTTTGGTTCCCAGTGGGTTAAGAATTGTTGAGCTTGTCAAACCACAGTTCTTTATTGAGTACTTACTGTATACAGGTGAGAGGGAAGTGTATACCCCTGCTTTCTTCCTGATGAGAAGACTTCCATCTCTGACTGCCCCATCTCCTTTCTCCACAGCCTGGGTGTATACCTCTGCTCCCTGTCCCTACAGATCGTGGAGTTTTTAGCTCTCCAGCAGGTGCTAGGACCAGGTCTCAGCAATAGAGGAGTGAGTGGCAGGGCTGTAGTCCACCCTTCTTCACACTTATTTCTACTGCTAGGAGCAAAAAATCCAAAGGAAACATCATCTTGATTTAGGCAGTGGTTACACAGTTGATACAACTATAAAAATTCACTAAAATGTACACTTACAATGTGTATGTTTTATTATAGGTAAATTGTATCTCCATTTTTTAAAAGGTGATCATAATGCTTTTTATTAAGCAAAGGAAGGCCTAGGGAATTAAGCATTGCCCCTCTGAATTCACCAGCCTCAATTCTATCAGGAGAGCCAGCCTCATTCTCAGGAGAGCGGGGGAGGTATTTGAACCCGTAAAAGTCAAGGATACACCCCAGGCAGCCTAGTTTTCCCTACTCAACTCTTAGGCACTGGCCATCCGTGAACCTTCTTCATTCTTCACATTTGCACCGGCGAAGAGATGCCCTGGCACCCGCTTCGGACCGCAGCTCTTTCTTTGGCACAAACCTGCCTGCCATTGTGAATCATAAGTGTTCAAGTCTTGTCTTGCCACCTTGGGGTTTTTCACCCACTGTACAATGGCGATAAGACCTGGTGTGGCTGTTAGGAGTATCAAATGAGATAATGGATGTGAAAGTCTCACAGGACCATAAAATATAAGCTGTCAACAAAGTGCACCTTCAAGCCCAGCTTATTTCCACAGTATTCAAGAGCCACAAGGTTTGGAAGGGTAGTAAAGTCTAGTGATTCAGCAGGTAGGCTCTGGAGGCAGACAGCCTAGGCTCATTGGTCCTTGCCTTGCCACTTACTAGCTGTGGGACCTCGGCCAAGTGCTTATCCCCTTGGTGCCTCAGTTTCTTCCACTGTCAAATGGGAATAATGATAGCACTTACCCCACAGGATTGTAGTAAGGATTAGATGAGTTAATCCAGATAAAGCCCTTGACTCAGGGCTCAGCTATTCAGCTAATATTGCCGGGAGCAAGGGTCTCTGCTGAGCCTTGAGAGAGGACGTCTCTATTGGGCAGAAACAGACGAAACCCAAAGAGATCTCATTTGAATGTAATGCTTCATGTCCTGGCTATATTTTCCATAATTTGGAGCTCAAGATTGATTGGTAAGTTTTTTTCATTCTGAAACCATTCATCTTTCAAGTTTTCCTAATAAATAAGGGCACATGTTCTTGCCTTCAGAGTTTTGCTGCAGCGTCTATCGTGAGCCCTCTGATTTACAATTCAGCAGAAAAGTGATAGACTGGGTATTCGTGTTCAATCCAAGGTGATTGCTGCATAGTCATTTTTAACAAGACACCAGATTCAGCTAAACGCTTGCAGTGAGGTATTGTGCGTATTAAATTCAGGATGCTGGTCATACAGGCTGAGGCTCTGCATCTTTCTATTGTGAGTAGTGAGTTTAAAAATCACATAAAACTGACAGAATGGGCTCTGTGCTGCCTAAGGGGGCAAGAGACCCTTGTTATTAGAGTCAAGTGTTGACTCTTTCTCCATCTAGTGAATAAAGTAAGTGAAGTGAAGTATTGAATGAGTGTTTGTGAGGCCCTGGGTAAGGGGGTTACATTTGTTGAAGGGCTGGTGAGTGACAGGTGTTTTAGATGTAAAATTATTTAATCATCAGTCATTATACCATGAATTAGGTAACAGAAAGGGCAGAGGTGAAGATGGCCCCTGACAAAACTTCTCCATACCTATTATATTTTTAAATTTCCCCCACAGCTCTTTGGACAGCCATGTGAACAGATATCTTTGGCCTCTTTTTGCAGGTAAAGAATCTGAGGTTGGAGGCAGGCTGGGACAAGGACCCAAGCCTCCTGAGTCCTAGCCTGGGGGTCTGCCATCATACCTACCTGCTTACAAAAAACTCACCCCTATGTCCTACATATGCTCTTTCCTCCCACATATGCTCTTTCCTCCCCTCTGTGAAAAAAAGTACCTCAGAATGTGCTTTCAGATATCATTCTTTCAAAAATCATTCACTAGAGCTTACTGTGGCCAGGTTTCCTGGTAAGTCCAGGCTTCCAGTGCAAAATGACACATGGACTTTCTTCTGCAATCATTCACAGCCTTCTGGAGAAGTTTGGGGTCCAAAACTGAGGTTCTTAATGTCTTTTGGGTCACAAACCCCTTTGAGAAACTGATGGAAACTATGAAGAATTTCCTTAGAAAAATGCTTCTGTGGTTTTTAATTTAAAAAACAAATGTTTGCATATGGGGGTTGCTATGGTTTGAATGTGTGTCCCCTACAAAATTCGTGTAGAAACTTAATCTCTAATGCAACAGTATTAAGAAGTGAGGCCTTTAGGAGGTGCTTAGGTCACAAGGGTTCCACCCTCGTGGATGGGATTAGCGTGGGTTTTGTTTCGTGTTTTTTTTTTTTTTTTGGTGAGACAGAGTCTCACTCTGTCACCCAGGCTGGAGTGCAGTGTGCGATCTTGGCTCACTGCAACCTCTGCCACTCGGGTTCAAGCAATTCTCCTGCCTCAGCCACCTGAGTACCTGGGATTACAGGCGCCTGCCCCTGCACCCTGCTAATTTTTGTAGTTTTGGTAGAGACAGGGTTTCACCATCTCAGCCAGGCTGGTCTTGAACTCCTGACCTCGTGATCCACCTGCCTTGGCCTCCCAAAGTGCTGCAATTACAGGCATGAGCCACTGCACCCAGCCTGGCATTAGCATTTTAATAAAAGAGCTCAAGGGGACAAGTTCACCCCTTCCATGCCCTTTTGCCCTTCTACCTTCTGCCATAGGCGGATGCTTCAAGAAGGCCCCACCAGACACTGAATGTCAGTGCCTCAACATTGGACTCCCCAACCTCTACAACTGCAAGAAAATAAGTCTCTCTTCTTCATAAATCCCCAGTCTCAGGTATTTTTTTTTTTTTTTTATAGCAGCATGGACAGACTGTGACAGGGGTTAGCAGTCTCCCAGAGGCAGTCTGGGGACCCGCCATACCCTACCTCAAGTGTTCACGGATTTCAGATGAAGAAGTCATGGGGCCATGAGCTGTGGTTCACGCCTGTAATACCAACACTTTGGGAAGCCGAAGCGGGTGGATCCCTTGAGGTCAGGAGTTCATGACCAACCTGGCCAACATGGTGAAACCCCATCTCTACTAAAAATACAAAAATTAGCTGGGCGTAGTGGTATACACTTGTAATCCCAGCTACTTGGGAGGCTGAGGCAGGAGAGTCACTTGAACCTAGGAGGCGGAGGTTGCAGCAAGCCGAGATTGCACCACCACACTCTCCAGCCTGGGTAACAAAAGGAGACTCCATCTCAAAAAAAAATAAAAATAAAAATAAAAAGCCAGATGATGCAGATGATGAGATTATAGTCTTGTTCTTGAGAACAGTTGTTAATTCTGCAAAGGAATCTTGTACCACAGGGTACAAGGATAAAAGCATGGGTGTGACTTTTCTGGTCATCGTCATCATTGTTTCAGGAGTCAAAGTTGTACATGTGTCAATGTCCTGTGGTCTTTGATTTTTCATTCCAGGGTTGGAGGGGAAACCAAGGCAGAGAGAAGGGTAACCAGCACCAGAGCCAGTAATGTCTGGAGAGAATGTAGCCATCTAACCCCAGTGCTCTGCTTCTATGTAGGGATGGCAAGAGGCTAGGTGGGATGTTGAGGGAAACTTAGGAAAAGAGCTGGAAGTCAAGCACAGAAGTTTCGCAATGGGATTTATCAGAGTTTTGAAGATAACTCAACTTTGAGATGAACAGGAGATTGAGAAAGCCTTTATAAGGTCTTCCTAAGTGATGCTGACAGCTGAGAGTGGCATGCCCCTGAGAGTCTATGATTATCTCGCAGGAGAGATTTTTATGGGAGCCTTATTAAGAACAGAGCATGTCAGTGGGAGGGAGGGAGGGAGCAGCAGCGTGTTCACAGCTCTGGAGGGCAAGTGAGGCAGCCTCCTTGATTTGCAAAGTGCTTTGCAGTCCTTTTTCATTATTTCTGCAACAGACCCATGAGATTGGTAGAGAACCACCCTGCTCCCCACAAATTGTAGAACACTAGGAGGTAGTGGGCTGTCCATCTAAAGGTGTCTTTATAATAACAGGATGGACCCTGGGTTTGCGCCCTCTACAACCAGCATGATGTGATAACCTATATTAGAATACCTTCCCACTCCCCAGACCTTAGAGTCCTGTGATCCCTTGTGTCAGTGACCTCCTCAGAACAAAAGCATACAAGCTTGTCCCCCTATGAGATTGTAACCCCTCAAGCATGCTCACTAGGTGGAAGAAATTCTGACAGACCTACTCCAGGCTTGAGGCTCACTCTGGAGCCTGGTAACTTGAGCCTCCATCTTTGGTGTGTGTGAGAAAGGAAATGCGGAAATGCAGTGAGCCAGGGAAAAACCCAGGAGAGACAGGTCCTCGGAGAGCGTTTTGTCCAGTCCTTTCCCTTGACATATGGGAGAGCAATGTGACACGCTTTGCTGCTAGTTGGTGAAGACTGGCGATGAGTTGGTAATGATAGCTAGCATGTTTTGAGTGCCATGTCCCAGGCATAGTGCATGGTATCACCCGTGCACCCTGCGAGATGAGCTTTGCAGTGTGGTTGAGTGTCCGTGTTATATACGGGGACCCTGGTGCTAGAGCCCCAGCACCCAGCTCCAGCACCTTCTGGGTGTGTGACTGGGTTTCTTACTGTGGCTGTTTCAAATGGCCACACATTTTGTGGTTTAAAACTATAAGATTTATTATTTTACAGTTCTACTGGTCAGAAGCCCCATTCAAGTTCACCAGCCTAAAATCAAGGTGTCAGCAGGCTGTGTTCCCTTCTGGGGCTTCTAGGGGGAGAATCCATCCATTCCTTGCTCTTTGAGATTGTTGGCAGAATTCAGTGCTTGCCGTTGTAAGAGCCCCCTTTTCATCCTGGCTGGAAACTGAGGGCTGTTCCCAGGTTCTAGAGGCGGCTGCCACATATCTTGGTGGAGGCCCCCACTCTCCTCTATCTTAAAAGCCAGCAGTGGCGAATTGAGTTTTTCTCAGGCACATCTGATTCTTCCTCTATTGTTATATCTCTCTCTTTCTTTCTCTGATCCAGCCAGGAAAGGTTCTCTGCTTTTAAGGACTCATGTGATTAGATTGGGCCTACCCGGATAATCCAGGATAATCTCCACATCTCATAACCTTAATGACATCTGCAAAGTCCCTTTGGCCATGTAAAGTTCCAGGGATTAGGATGTAGACCTCTTTGTCGGGGGAGGGGGCATTATTCTGCTCATCACAGTGATCTAGGGAATTGCTTGACTTCTTGGTTTAAGTGGGGAAGATGATGGTACCCACCTTGGGGTTATGAGGGTGGGACGTGGAACCCCTCATAGCACCTGGAATGTTGGTAAATACTTAGTTGGTGTTAGCTGTGAGAGTTGTTATCAAACCTGTTTTACGGTTGAGGACACTGAAATTTAAGACTTTGAGTAACTCACCTGAAGAACAAGATTTAAACTCCTTGTGAGAAAGGACAAACTGCATTGTATTCATCTCTTTCATCCCCCACAGTGCTGGCCCACAAAAGATTTTCAGTAAATGGATGTTGAATGAGTGAGGGGAACCAAAAAGAGTAAATTACTTATCTGAGTTCTGTTAGACTCAGAGAAGGTCAGAGATGAAGGGACTCTCAGAAGAGGTCAAGTTCAAGCCTCTCATCTTATACCTGGGAATCTGAGGCTCAGTGGGGAAGGGGGCATGCCTTAGGAGATGGGCAGTGCAGAGCCCCAGGATGTGACCAGTGCCTGTCTGGCCAGTATGTCTTCCTTTGGAGCAGGCTGTATTCATTTCCGTGGAGGTCTCTAGATCCTGTGGTCTAAGCCAAGCCAGAAACTGGTCCAGTAGGATAGAAGTGTTGATTCTGGCCTGGCCGCTGGTGCAGCGTCAGGCAGAAGAACTCAGTAGAAGAGTGAGAGTCCTGCCCTTTCTTCCTGTGGTGGCCTTTGCAGAGGCCTATCTAAAGCTTATTCTCAGGCTTCTCTAGACCTCCTGAGGCTGCTCCCCAGTAGAGCAATAGCCAGATGCCCATGGCCCACTCATGCCCATGTTAATCCCTTCTGCTCTGACCTAAGGCTGCATGACATAGATGGGGGACTTGGGGTTTTTTGTTTGTTTGTTTGTTTTTTTGAGACAGAGTCTCACTCTATCACCCAGGCTGGAGTGCAGTGTTGTGATCTCAGCTCACTGCAGCTTGCCTCTGAGGTTCAAGCAATCCTCGTGCCTCTCTCAGCCTCCCAAGTAGCTGTGACTACAAGCGTGCACCACCACGTCTGGCTAATTTTTTGTATTTTTAGTAGAGATGGGGGTTTCACCATGTTAGCCAGGCTGGTCTCGAACTCCTGACCACAAGTGATCTGCCAAAGTGTTGGGATTACAGGCATGAGCCACCGTGCCCGGCCCAGGACTTGGGTTTTAGCCTGCCCATTTACACTTACGGCTTTGTGGTATTTAGGACCATCTGGCTCCTTGGAACTAATTTCTTCATATGTAGCCCATCTAGACACTTTTAAGGTCTCAACCAATCCTGGTTTCAGGTGCCCTTCAGAGGATGGTTCAAAAACTTTCACATCAGCCTTGGGGACAGAGCTGTGCTGTTATTCCAAGGGCTTCTGGCTCCGCTGAGGCTGAACACAACTTGGCAGCCAGTGAAATCTTTCTGGACAGCTGGTAGTGTTCCCCCATCTCCATGGGAGCCAGCTAAGGCAGGACAGGGTGCTGACCAGTACCTCTGCTGTGCTAGGCTGCCCCTGATATGAGGCAGCCACAGGAAAAGCCATTATATCTCTGTAGAGCAGCATGTGGCATTTATGCTGTCTCATTGGAATCAGGGCTTCGTTGTCTATTTGTTTGAGGAGAATTGAGCAAAATCTGAATTTGTTTTCCTAGGCAAGAAATGCCAAGTGTCATGATGTCAGGGTTACCAGGTAACTGAGTGGAGGAATGGAATATATGGGTGGTGCCTGGGAAGGGGAGCTAATGCATGTTCCTACTACATACAAGCTCCAGGCTTGGCACTTTTGTGCCTTGCTTACCATGGTTTACTGCAGGTATGATTTGCCCAGTTTTATAGAAGAGAAAACGGAAGTTGGGAGGTGGTGACTCTCCCTGGTCACCCGGAGGGAACTAGCATAAATTGTTTGGGCTCTAGCTAGTTAAATATGAGCTTAGTTCAGTTGCCAAGTCAACATCTGGGTGTGTGCACTCTGTCGAGATCTGATGGAGCTGGAGCCATCTTCTCTGCCTTCTAATGGGAGGATGGAGTTCATTCTAGCAGATAGGGAATCAGTAAAACATGGCATAGAAATCATAGCCCCATCCATTAGTAAGACAGTAAGCATTTATTGAGTGTCTTCTGTGTGCTCTTTCTAGTCACTGGGGATATACCTCATTCAGGGAACTGCCATTCTAGCTTCATGAACACGGAGAAACAGACAAAATGAACTAAATGAGATCATTGCCAGCACTGTGTGCCATGAAGAATGTGGTGGAGGATAGCTGGGGAGCTACTTTAGCTAAAGTAGGCAGGGAGAACTTCCTGAAGGAATGAAATCTCAGCCAGGATGCAAATGATGAGAATGGGGCAGCCATGGAAAGGTCTGGGGAAAGAGCTTTCCAAGCAGAAGGAACGAGAGTACGAAGACAGTACAAAGACAGAGCCAGTGGTGAGCCTGAGTGTGCAGGGAAGCCATTGGAGGGAGTTAATTAGGAAAGAGATGATCTGACTTCTACTTTGAGTTTGTTGTGGCTGCTGTGTAGAGGATGGGCTGTGGAGGGGCAAGAGAGGGAGCAGGGAGACCAAGGAGGGGGGCATCATAGCCTTTCAGTTGGGTGAAAGATGGTGGTAACTGGGACCAGGGTTGTGGCAGCAGGCAGTGAGAAATTATTGGAATCAGACAGTATTTTGGAATTAGAGTCAATAGGGCCTACTTATTTTAGGATAGTGGTGTGCTGGTAAACCAGCCAAGGGTGGGAGGGAGGCCCTTGTTGGTAGAGCTTGCCAGTTTCTGTGGTGTAATATTCCCACCACGGCTGGTTTCAAGCTACCCATCTGGCCAGTGAGTGATGCGAAGTTAGCTCTCATGAGCTGGTGCAGCCCACTCCAGCACACCACTGGGTCAGGCCATGGAAGATAGAAGCAAGAAGGACTGAAGAGCATTCCATGGCTTTGGTCTGAGCACCTGGGTAGATGGGGATGCCGTCCACTGAGGTAGGAAAGACTAGAGGTGGAAAGAAAGAGCCTGGGGCAGTGGCAGGAAAAAATGGTTTTGCTCTGGCCATGTTAATTTTTAAATACACATTAGATATCTGTTTTATAAGTTTTGGGCACTTGCATCCTTTATGTCATTTAAGTGTCAGTCCTTTCAATAACTATGAATTTGGTGGTTTCTTCTCCATTCACAGAACAATAAACTGAGGATGCAAGGGACCAAGACACTTAACCAAGGTTGTACAATCAGTAAATGACACAGCTGGATTTGAACTTAGTTGGGTCTGACCCTGCCCCAACAGCCTAATCATTACCCACACTGCCCTCCAGAAAGCATCCCATTCTTAGCTTGATGCTACGTGTTTGGGATTTAAAAGGGGGTCTTTAGGACGTTTTGGAACAGCCTTTATACCAGAGAAGTAATCACAGAATGGTTGCTCAGAGACCAGACTCTGCCCTTTGATGTGTTGTGTGGTTTTGTTTTTTAAGGGGTGTGGCAAGTAGGGAAAGAGGAAGGTGGGGAAGGGAAACTGTTTGTTTCATTTTGTTTTATTGGCCCATGTGGTGTGTGTTTTTAGAAAAAAAAAAAAAAAGAAGAAAGAGAGAAATGTAATGGCTTTAGACAAGTCTGCACACCCCCGCCGCTGCTCCTGGGCTCCTCCATTCCCTGCTGTCTCACCACCTGCCCATCTGACACACGTGACACTTGCTTGGCTCAGGAGGCATCCAGTGTCCCCTGCTCTAGAGGAGCCCAGGTGTAGTGGCCTCCACAGGCAGGCTCTTGGCTTCATCCTTGCACCTCAGGGAGTGAGCACCTGGTTCCCACCCTGTCTGTAGGCCTGAGCCGGTCACTGGGGCCTGGGGTGCATTTGATTTGCACCCTTACTGCTCCCTTCCTGACCACTGCCAACTACCTAAGACATCACTGTGCTTCAACGGTAAGAGCTGTGGTCTTTGACCAGGCGCAGTGGCTCATGCCTGTAATCCCAGCACTTTGGAATGCCAAGGCAAGAGGATCACTTGAGCCCAGGATGTCAAAGCTACAGTGAGCCATGACAGTGCCATTATGCTCTAGCCTGAGTGACAGAGGAAGACCCTGTCTCAAAAAAAAAAAAAAAAAAAAAAAAAGAATTGTGGTCTTTCCAATTCTATACATACTGAAGCAATCCCACCTCTTTCCCTGGCTTTATTGGTATTATTTTCCCTGGTATTATTGTTATTATTTTGCTAACATAATGAGGCTTGGAAGCATTGTTTTCTGTCTACAGCCTTTTGGCCTACCTTCTGGTGATATGTTCAATTTAATGGCATTCTTCAGCATTACTAGGCGTGGCTGGAGCTGAGTGGAACCTGCTATCAGGTAGTCTGAGAGAAGCAGACAGCTGCGTAAATGGCTGTGTCTGCCTGGCTCCCTTGGACTGAGAAGCCTCCATTCCCTGCCTGGGCAGTGCTGGGCTTGGTTACCTGAAGAGGCATAGCAGGATTGACAGGAAGGTCTCACCCCACGGTTGGCATGACCAGATAGCCCTGAGCATGATGCCAGGGCTGATGGCACTTTGCAGAGCCAAAAAGGGAGGCCAGCCTGCCTCCAACTGCCTCCGTCTGCACAGTTATGTGTTCCAAGTGCAACCAGAGAGGAAGGCTTCCCCAGGCTTAGCCAGGGCCACTACCAGGCCAGACTGGAATAGGCCGAGACATACCAGAGAGTGGCAGGGTTTCTCCTGGCATTTCCATGTATGTACTTCTTTAGTAAAAGATGTTTGAACTGGTAACTCTGTGTATATGCACATGTATGTGTATATATATGTGTGTGTATGTATATATATACACATATATATTTATTTATTTAGATTATGTACATTAAAATACATAAAGAAAAATAGAAAAGTTAACTGAAAGTTATCATGATTAGAAATGTGATGTTTTCTTCCGTGCCCCTATGGATCCTGACCCCTACCTTGAACGTGCCGGCCCTGAGCCAGGAGTAGGAGCTGTAAGTAACTGCATCTCTGCTTCCCATCAGGGCAATGGGAAGAGCTTCGTGGTCAGAAAATTTGGCTCCAAGCCCCAGTTCTGCTAACTCACTTGCAGCATGCTGTGGGCACATCTCCTGGCCACACTGCCCCTCTTCTGTCAGGTCTGCATGAATGTCACTTTAAGACCACCCTATGTAAATTAGCACCCCACTGTTACTGCCACTTCACTTACCCTGCTTCATATTTCTTAAAAGTGCATAGTGCTACTGACGTGTGTGTGTGTATGTATATATGTTTATTTGTAGGTTTGTTGTTATACATGTTTGTTAGCTATCTTTACTCGTGTAAGCTCCATAAGAGCAAGGATTCTCTTTTGTTCTCTGCTGTGTGTGTGGTACATAGTAGGAGCTCAGTAAATATTTGTTGATTGAATGAATCAACTTGGTTTTATATAACCCAGTGCTACTTAGTAAACTTTTGTAATGGAGGAGAAATGAAAAAGACATTAATGCTTGAAAGGAGGATTTGGAGGGTAGAGGCAGAATCATTTTGAGGAATATCTGCTTTGTATAGTGGATACCATTGCTGTTTTTGTTTTTTGTTTGTTTGTTTGTTTTGAGATAGAGTCTCACTTACTCTGTCGCCCAGGCTGGAGTGCTGTGGCATAATCTCAGCTCACTGCAACCTCCACCTCCCAGGTTCAAGCCATTCTCCTGCCTCAGCCTCCTGAGTAGCTGGGATTATAGGCACATGCCACCACGCCTGACTAATTTTTTTTTGTATTTTTAGTAGAGACAGGGTTTTACCATGTTGGCCAGGCTGGTCTCAAACTCGTGACTTCAAGTGATCCACCCTCCTCGGCCTCCCAAAGTGCTGGGATTACAGGCATGAGCCACTGCGCCAAGCCCCCATTGTTGTTTTTACACCTGTGAAAACAAGTACTGGGGACCAGGAGCTATAAGTAATTGAATCTCTGCTAACAACCAGGCACTGTTCGTGGATGGATGGATGGATGGATGGATGGATGGATGGATGGATGGATGGATGGACAAATAGTTAGAATTTAATCTTCACAATAACCCAGTGAGATTAAGTTTCATTGTCTCCATTTCACAGATTAAAGAACAAAACAAAAACACAAAACCTTGAGGCCCAGAAACTCAAGTGTATCTAATTCCAAAGTACCTAAAACCGTGACTAACAGAATGCAGGTACCCAGTGAGGGTCTGTGGAATGAAAGAAATCCCAGCTTGTTACACTCTTAGAACTTCTCAAGCTTTTCCACCAAGTAGCTTTTGTGGAAGAAGACGGTGAGTGTATGCCCAGGAGAGTCAAAGGGCATTGCCTAAAGCAGTACACCTCAAACCAGAGTTGTGTTTTTTTTTAACATCTGGCTTTTTATTTTAAAAATCCATGTGAATGTCTGTATTATCCTTCATATGGTGAAACAAACTCCTCCTGTTTGTTTTACAGGAAAAATGATGCTTTTGATCATTTGGTCACTTATGTTACATAACTTTAAAAAAAATTCAATGAAAGCTGCGGCTCTGCATTTACTGCAGGAGTGACATGCTCCTGGCATGAATTTTGTGCACCTACGAGCTGTCCAGCCTGGTGTACAGTGACCACAGTGGAGGCTGCTGTGGGGCCTGGTCTCTTCCATGCCCCTCAGTTGGATCTCGTGCCATTTGCCCCCTGTGCAAACACAGCTTGTCCAGAGGAAGCGGGACATTCACCTCCAAGCCCCAGCCATCTGTTGTTTCAGGCCTGGATAAGGGCTTCACCTGGGTGAATGGGGCCTTCAGCAAACAGTGCCTCGCCTGGTCCCCTGATAAGGGGTTACCTCTCCAGCAGATTTTATAGCTCTGCCCTTCATCCATAATCAGAGCGTGGGTGGGGAGAGACAGAGAGTATGAAATATCCCTGAAGCTATTGGAATAGCCTTTATGGTTTGTTTTATATAAACCTGTGTTCTGGTGTGGTATGTGAAACGGACCGCTGAGACTCAGCCCACCAGACTTTGATGTCACATAGCTAAGGGCCCCTTTTCTGGTTCATGTTTCAGTGACTGGGTTTCTCTAACGTAGGGGTCCAGGCTCCAGGATTTCCATTGACTCACGGATAATGGCTTTGTGTCTTTGCTTTCCTCTTCCTGGAAACTGAGTTCAGGCATGTCCAGAGTCATGTGTGGTTTAAAACTGGAAGGGCTCTTAGAGACCATCCAGCACCTTGCATTTCTCAGATAGGAAACTGAGGCCCAAAGACAGAAAGGGAGGCTGCACCCCATTGTGCTCTGTCAGTCTGCAGCCTCTCAACCCAGGGCTGTGGAGTTGGTGCCCTGGGTGTCTGTCCCGGTCAGGAAACAGCTGAGGCTTTGTTCAGCGTTTCTTATCTAGTTAATCCCCACCTTGTGGGTATGTCATATAGCCAGGACCCAAAGAGAGGAAGAGATGAGGAGAATGAGGATGTACAAGTCCCAAAACAGGATGACATCATTACCTGGGCAGTGTGGCTTATGCTTTATGTGAAAGACTCTGTTGGTCCATGCTCAGACTCAGCCCAGCCTACCCCATGGCCAGGTCCAGACCTTGACTGGCAACTCACCTCCCAGCCCTCTGAAATCCACCGTGGGGTAGGCTCAGAGCACACTCATCCTTACTCAAGAAAAGAACTCCATTCAGGACTCTGCCCAAATGTCACCTCTTCCAAGAGGCCTTCCGTGACACCCTGTCTCAAATAGCAGTCCTCATCACTTGCTGCCCCCATGCTCTGCTTAATTCTACATTTATTACCACTTTTCCTTTATTCATTTGTTCATTTTCTCTTTTCCTTTTCTACAATATATGTTCCCTGAGAGCCAGGTCCGGATCTTTGTCCCCAGCACCTGGCTTGTTCTCTGTGAGCAGGAATTAGAGAGAGAGTGGAACAACTGGGAGGAGCTGGGGGGGACAACTGGGAGGGACTAAGAAAACTGGGAAAGTGGGAGGGATGCATGCGGTCAAGGAAGAGAATGAGCACCCTTTTCTGAACCACTTAAACAAATCTGAATGCAGACTGTGTTTGAAAAGAGCTGCTTCAAGGAGCTCATCTGTGATTCCTTGAAAAATCACCAGGCTTGGTGTTGGGCACTGGCACCTGAAGTCAAGGGTTTTTGATTCCCTGGTGGTCCAACCTGTATTTCCCAAGGGACCTTTACTCCTCTGAGGCTCAATATCCTCTCCACCTGGCAGGACAGGGCCCTTGGCAAGGTGGAGCCTGGTCCCAGGAGAAGGTGCACCTCCGTGACAATGTCGTCCCTGTGGCCACCTGCCAGTGCTTTTCCCATCTAGTTGGCAGATCAGAGAGAGAAAGAGAATGTGGGGGCTGGGCGGAGGGGCGCCCAGACCATCTGGTCCATTCCCATTTATTGCAGATGGGCAAGTGGGACTGATGCCTAGAGAGGGTAAAGGACCTACCTAAGGACACATAGCAAGGCGTTGACGGATATCTGCTTTAAAATGTTTTCTTTACTATTGCTCGTCTTTTGATGCATCCTCCCTCCTACAGCCTCTCCTACAAAAAAAAAAAAAAAAATCCACAAAAACTTAACAAGAGTTTCCTAATGCTTGCTGTAACATAACTGACCCTCTTGAGCCTCGTAGCTCTGAGAAGTTCGTGGATCTTCAGAAATGCACCCAGTAAGATGAATAGTATTTCTGTCTAGAGAGAGTGGTTCTAATGAATCAGGCATTTCCCAGGTTCATATCCTTTGGAATTCTGGTTCTGTGAGCTTTAAATTTGTGTTCTATACCTCCCCTCAAAAGAGTTGTAAGGTCAGGCAAGCGCAGAAAATGCTGCCTGCTACAAAAACTCTTGGAGAGACACAATGGACTTTAGCATATTAAAGGCTCTGAGAAGTTCTATAATTAAGAAAAATCCAACAGCTCTTTTTGTGTAATTCAGAGTTTCCCACACTTGTTTGACCTCAGAACTCTTTTTGCATGAAAAACTATTGGCCTCTCACAGAGCTGGTCTTCCTCCAACCACAGACCCAACAGACCACTCACACAAGGGAGTACTCAGCACTTACTTTTCATTTTATACAGTTATGGCTTTTTGTTTTTTCAGTATAAAATACATTGGAAAAAAAACATGACATATAATAGGCTTCCTCAAAAGGGGTTGGGGTGAAGTGCCCTCCAGCTAACTTTTTACTTCTTATAACCAGAAAGGCAAAAGACAGCTTCACGAAGACATCTCTTCTTCTTTATAACCTTGTGATTCTATTTTTATTGTTCTAAGAGCCTATAGGCTATTTCTATTTTGTGAGTACAACAAAACATGCCCCTTACTCAAATGGCTTTCAAGACAGGCCAGAAGGACTTCACCTTAAGGAAAATGCATCTATGACACTTATGTAGCTTGGAAGGTGGAGTATCATTACACTAAATGGATTTGAATCCTGCCATCACCAGGAATCATTACTTAATCTAGCTGTGTCTGTTTCCTCATCTGTAAAATAGAGTGCTCATAGTACCTGGCTAAAATTGTTTTGAGGATTATATGAGATCTGTGTTTAACATTTAGAATGGGTTCCAGTACAAAGCCAATACTTACCTATTACTGTTATTATCATAGAATGAGAGCTCTATGTAGGCAGTGACTTTGTTTTGTTCACTATTTGCATGCCCCAGTGTCTAGAACAGGGATTAGCACATAGTAGGTGCTTAGTAAAGTTTGGTTCGATGAATGAGTGAATGAGAAAATGAATGGAAGGTCTTCTATGTATGGAGAGCAACACACGTTTCTGAGAGTCAGATTCCAGCAGAGAAGGCACCAGATTAAAAGTGAGCTGCTTGCTGTAGGCCAAGGCTTTCGCTTCCTCTGCGATGTCCTCTCTGTGTATGAATGAGAAGCCAGTGCCCAAGAGGATGCAAGTCATGGTGTGGAACTCAGAAGCAGAGCATGAAGTGATTTCCTGGAAGGTGATGGTGTCATCTGAATGTTTCAGGCCTCGAGGTTCCAAGCTTGTGGATTTCTATTCCTGGTTACTACACACAGGCCTGTGTCTGCCCAGCCAGAGAGTTGCCAGCATGAGAGTTGCCACCATTTACCCTTGGAGCCTCCCAGCGAAGATGCTGCCTGTGGAGCTGCTTTTGAAGGGGAAGTGCTTCTAGGTGTCTGAGGCAGGCTGAGGGCCCCTTGGCCACCTTGACACTCTTGTTCCCCAAAGGCTCCATGTCCCCTTGTCTGTGGGTTGGCACCACATAATGGCATGCAAACCCTTGGCCTGTTGGTGTTGATTTTACCTTCTCTTGAGGGAATATAACCAAGGCACTGGACCAAAATAAACAGCCCAGATGCTGTGCTGACCCAGCTCTGCTGGGAAGTATTATATTGATTTGGCCCTAGCCTCTACCTTCAGTAACCTCATCTCTGCCTGAGGCTCCTAAGCTGGGAGGTTGATTCACTTCTTTCCTTGGCAGTGTGTTCACCCAAATACCCACACCCACTTTGTTTATATTCCTAAAGAAGCCAGCGTTAGTTATTTTTAAGGACTGTGAGTGGCCCTAGGTGCCCAACCCTCCTGGTCTGGCTGGAGGTAGGAGGTGACACCCCAAGGTGAGTCTACCTGTGTCAACCTCTCTGGCAGGAAAACCCAGTAGCCACCAGCCTACGGAATGCGAAAGGCCTGAGCAAACACTTGTGCAGCCAGCCAGGCTCATGGCCTTGGCCCTCTGACCAGAATGCCCTTAGGCTGGGGGTACTCATGGTTGTTGGGGTGGGGCAGTTCAGACTGATCTTCAAAGAGGGGATTGACAGACATGCTCAGGGCCTGCAGCTGAATACTGTCTTTAGGGAAGTGCAGCTGGAAAGAGGGTTTAGCTGTGATTCAGCCAGGCTGCAGTTCCTCAGCCTTGCCCAGGAGGCTCTAATAGCCAGTTTGAGGAGAGCTCATTGAAAGTCTGCATGAACCCATGAACTGTTTCACAGTTGACCCAGCTTTCCAGTTCTGCAGCTTCCATTTTCCCCAGTCCCTAGGTTGTTTGCTTGTCAAATCCAGGGGGTCTTCTCTAAGGGTACAAGCATTTTTGAGGGAGTGTGATTCAGAATGGGACCAGCCCCTTCCCCTCTGGTCCCTCCCAACTCCTGTTCCAGTGACCACATTGGTCATGCAAGGGGCCCTTTCCAACTCAAAGATCCTCCAAGAGAAAACATTCTAGCATTAAAAATTGAGGAAAACAGTCTATCTCTGTCTCCCTGGTCATCTGCCTGGGCCAGAGAATCTGTTTCACTTGAGGGGTGGGCAGTGTGTGGCCATTGGGAGCTACACTGCATCTGGCTAGTTAATGTTGAGCCACCAGCTGCCTGTGAAAATGCTGTCTATGTCTTTCTTACCCCACAGCTCCTTGGGGAGTTTAAATAAGGTGCTGTGGCACTTGAGTTCTGCAAAAGACACCTATTTGCTGACCAGGCAGAGATGCTTAGCCACAGCTCACAACTCTGAGGGTGCCGTTGGAAGAGGAGGAAGGGGCATGGCATATAAAGCTCATGCCCCCTTGAAGGCTGATGATTGAGACAAGTTATGTCTTCTAGCATTTGACTCCCTCAGAGAGATTGCAGGACTTCCCTCTGATTGCAGGTGACTCAGTCCACTCAGATCACCCAGAAACTTGATAGAGATTTAGAATCTTAAAGAAGACAGAAGCTTAGACACAGCATGTAGCCCAGCCCATCAACAGATGAGGAAGCTGAATGCCGCAGGGATTACAAGGAGGTAGGTAGAGCTAGCAGAACTGAAGGCCAGCGGGACGCTACGCAGTCCAGGTGAGGGGCTCCCCTGCTGCAGCCTGTGCCTGTCTACCATTTCCCTTTGGCTCCTGGCACCTGCCTGGTCAGGTCTCCTTAACATCCCCTGAGAGCACACACCAATCTGACAGTGGTTCCTAAAGGCAGTGCTCCTAGGGGAATGCCCACTGAGAGGGAGGCTTGCATTTAACATGGGACTTTGGTGGAAATGCAGAGTGTGTCCTGTCCTCCCAGGTCTCCCTGGATAATCTTTCAGGACTGTCCTGCTGTGCAGCCGGCAGCCTCTGTGTCCTTATTCTGCTGGGATCACCCAGCCCTGCCTGGGAGCTAAGAGAGTGGCCTGGCTTGTAGGTAGCCACTTGCCCTTTGGATTAATATGAATATGCATGATTCTGGCAGGAGATAAGATATTTATCTTATTTATTTGACATGCGTGGATTTCATGGCTCTATGTGAAGTAGGAAGGGAAATGGAGTGGTGGAAGTTGGTAGATGGGCATTTTATGTACACGACTTGGACCTTTATCATTTGAAATTTTCACAAAGGGGAATCAAGGCTCTCCTGTTTTCACTGAGATGGTGATTCTTTGAGTCATAGCCTATTTTGACTTGGAGAAGCTGGGCACCAGGTCTCCACTCAAGTTCAGGCAGTCATTCTTGGTTTCACTTCTCAGGTAAAGAGACATGTTCTCCCATCATTGCTTCCTAGATCTTTCCTAAAGATGGTGAACCAGTTGACCTTTGCTGGCAAGTCCACATTGGTCTACTATGAGGGAGAAGAAGTGAGTGGTGTGGGCAATTCTGGCTGAAGTTTAAATTGCAGAATTGAACCTTAGGCATGAGTTTCAAAGTAGATGTGTTGGGGAAAAGAGAGCCTGGGTTAACTGTATCTTTTCTAGTCCCTTCACAAAGCACAGACACACACACACGTACAGAAGGAGAGAGAGACAGAGAAAGAGAGAAAGAAATCATTCAGTTTGAATCCATAGAATTGACCCTGGGAGGTAGATTAGAAGACAGAAAGGGAAAGTGGAGGTGGCTTTCTTAGGAGCTTTAGACATTTCCAGGTATGACTTCCAGATAAGTCTGAACCTCAGTGTTCTAGGCCAACCCAGTCAGTTCATATTGACCAAGGTCAGAGAGACAAAGTACCAGTCTTTGGTCACCCTGCAAAAAAACCTGACTCCAGTCCAGTGCCCATTTCAGTCTACTATGTTACGTCTTCCCTAGAGTGACCTTTCCAAGCTGGTCCATGGCTCACCAGAGCAAATTGTTCTCATGGCATTATGGTTACACCAGCACTTTGTTTCCAAACGCAGTGATCCTCTGTAATTACCAAATACCTATGGCTCTGAAGGACTTTTGAACACAAAGGCAGACTCACCAAGAGAAAACAAAGTCTCACCACCATTTAAAGTTTTCAGATTCTGAATACATTCTGAAAATGGCAGTCAGAAGTGCTTTACCAAGGGCCATGTCCCAGGAGCATGTAGGATTGTGCGTTTGGATATCTGTGTCTAGCTTCATCACTTACTGCTGGGTGATCCTGGATAAGTTTCCTTAATTTATCTGTGCCTCATTGGCCTCATCTGTAAGAGGAGAGTTCTAATAGAACTTAGGTCATAAAATTTTTGTGAGGATTAAGTGGAATGAAGTACTTAGCACATTGTTTGGCACAAAATAAGTACTCAAAAAATATTTACTATCAGTATTTTATTCTTCTGTTTTCAGGTAAGTCTCTCTTATACATGCTATCAACAAGTGCAAATTAATATGGTATCAAGAATGAAGAATCAAAAGACTAAAGAGTAATAACATTAGCTGGTGTGGTTTATGCAGTCATTCGTTAAACAGATATTTGTTAAGCACCGTCTATGTACCTGACATGGAGCTGAATATTGGAGTTGAGTAAGATAGATGTGGTCTTACCTTCATGAACCCCTCCTCTTGCAGGGGAGACAGACATTTAATGAGTAACTGCAGCTGTGCAGAGCAATGCCACAGGGTTGCCTGCATCTGAAAGAGGAAAGAGAGGAAGGAGAGAGGAGAAACCATGCATTCTGGTGGCCACCCCACTACTGCAACCAGAAGAACACAGCCATCTCCCTGGAAATCATTCTGTATAAATTTAACTCTAGGGGGAAAAACACAGCCGGTCCATTTCCAAACTGGAATTCTCCCCCCATGTGTTTTTGGGAAGCACAGATGCCTTGGCGTTTTCCCTCTAACAATAACAGAGATTGTTCACAATTATGAATGGTTTTGGTTGACTTCAGCTCCAACAAAACCATGAATCATTTCATAACTTCTGAAATTGCAAAGAAATAACAAACACTCTGGCTCCAGAAAAAAAAAAAAAATGGACACATTATGAAGCACAAAGTCATCTAAATGAAAATGTGAATTCTTTTTTGTTTGTTTAGCAGCTGCACGTTGCAAGGCCAGCTGGCAATGGATAAAAGACCCGAGTTAGTATCTAGGTTCCTGGGGTACCACTTGTACAGTTTCTTCTGTGGGATCCATAAGCAGCCATGATATAAACTTCGTTCTCCATCTTTCTCAAAGCTTTGGGCTAGCAGCATTATTTCATACATTTTACAATATTCTGAGGAAGTGAGGGTGAAAGGAGGTGCTTGGGTTGAGGCTTGTGACAGAGGGTCTCCATCATGGGTCCCATCATAGATCCCACCCGCCCCACACACATCTGTGGGATGACTTTTTTTTTCAGCAGGTCTGTTGCATCCTCCTGATATCTGGCCACCAGATGAGGTTTTCAAAATGTGGGACCAAGAGGATCAGGCTTCCCCCAGTCTGTGACAGCCTCTGAGGTACCAACAGGGCCTGGCATTGGAGCAAGGTTGGCTACTCCTTCTCTTCGCTGTTCATCCAGAAAACTGCACGCTTTCCTGAAGGCTGGAGGCACACAACTCTCCTTGATTGCAGTCAAGTCTTGCCTGTACATGCGGCCAGAGGCACAGCGGGTTCTAACACCTTGGGGCTGAGACCAGATTGGAGAGTGGGGGACAAGCACATGACCACAATGCCACAGTCACAGTCTTCCTCCCCACCCTGTTAACTTTGTTTTTTCACGTTAATAATGTCAGCATGGTGGTGGCCACCCCAATGCTGCGAGAACATTTGTTGAAAAGACACTTCTTTTAGAAAACAGGCTCGGGGGAGCAATTGTTCCCCCTCAAGTCTGCCTCCACTCCTGATCTCTTTCCACGCTGCAGGGTACACAGCAGACAGCAGTAGACTCAGGCCCATTGGCATAGCATGTGCTTCCCACACATGCATTTTTTAAAGTAATAATTTTGTTACACAATTAATGCTTATTTCTCATAGGTAGTGTAGGATATACAGACTTTAAAATGGAAGAAAATAAATATAGCCTGTATTTCTATTACTCAGAGCAAATAATAATTCGCATTTGGGTATATATGTTTCTAGACTTCTTTCAATGCATGCGTATGTGTTTTTAAACAAAAGCTAGTATCAAACTGAACACATAATTTTATTGCCCCTCTTTACTCTCACTGTACGCTCTGAACATTTTCCCATATCTACAAATATAATTGCATATCACTTTGTGCCCTGCAGACATCTCTGTAAATCTCTGGAAGATTTTTCCTTTTGTGCCCTTCTCCCTACCATCAGAGATGGAGACAATAGAAAATACGCTTCACTGTCACATCACAGACTCACATCTTGAGCACTGATGTAAGTTTTGCACTAGTCCATCACAGGCACTCTGCCTGAGACCCTTCCTGCTTTAGCTGTGATTATGAGTGCCCAGTTCATCAGCCAACTCATTGCCAAGGGAGAGCCTAGCTCTGTAAAATGCCCACCAGCTTTGGCACCAGGAAAACCATGCAAAGTTGCATTGATGCTACTTACAAGCCCCAAATAGGTGGTCTCAAAAGAGAAAAAAGACTTATGTTTTAATAAAACTCCCTTTAGTAATTAGTTGCTTTAATAAAAGGCCACTTGGATCACTGTCTGCCTCCCCAACCTAGACTTCCTGCAGTTGGGAAAAACTTTCCAGGGACAGAGAGGGTTCTGGGGACATACTGGTCAGGCCCTGTTCCCAGCCGCTGAGGGTACAGAGACTGACAAGGCACCACCCCATGAGAATGTCTGTACCCTTTTGGAGCCTACATCTGTAGGCGCTGAGGCATCACATTCTTCAGGTTCTAATGAGGAATTATTTCAGTGATGAGTTGTAGAAATAATCATTTAATGTTTATGATTCTGAGGAAAATTTAAGAATTTCTGTATTCAGAGCATATTGACAAATGTGGCAACCACGTCACATAATCCACACACTAGATCCTTGTAAATGTCATTGTTAATCACTGGAGCCTCAGCTATGGTTGTCCTTCCCAAGCTGGATGAATAGGACTGCCAGTTATGCACTAAAGATAGAGATAGCACATGGCTTCTCTTAGTCCAGGCTGCTGGGCAGAGGCTATGGCATTGCCTTGGGGTAGGGGGTGCAGGTCTCAGCAACTCTCCTTGAGCCATTCAAAAGGGAGTCCTGTCTCCACAAAGATGCTCATAGGTCAGGCTTTTCAGTCAGAAGAACAACTTGCAGTTGTTTTCTGGGGCCCCAGGAGATGACTGGATGGGTAGGTGGTCTGGAAAATGAAGAAGCAGGAGGCTTCACATAACACACCCGGGATTTACGATGGGGACTCTTCCTCAGGTGTGTCTGAAAGCCACCTCAGCAGCCTCCAGGGAAGTGTCCTCTCATTGGTCTCAGCTCAGTGTGTAGAGGGCTCGGGAGTGGTTAGAGGCAGGCTCGTGCAGACACCGTTCCCTGGACTATGCTTGTCTGTGTGGTCATGGAGGGATTTTTTCTGCCTCCCCACATCCAAATTCAGCTTAGCAAACTGTCATTGGGCACCCGTGCTGGTGCCTTGACTCTGGTATCTGGCTGAGGAGGCAATGTGAAGACCAGGAACTTCATATCCCAGGGTGACAGCAGTTTTCAGCATCTTTCCTAGAACTGCTTGGTTTTTGAACCATGGCACTGTTTAATGCTTTTATTGAGTGGTGGGTCCCATATGTGTATACATTTGAGCTTGTCAGTTTGACAGCATTTCTTCTGTTGTCTTGAACTTTTATCTGAGCCTCCTATCAAAATCTAATTTTTCCCATTTCTCTCAACCTTTGCCAAGTCCTCCATGTAATGCCTACACAGGATCTCAAGAGGAACTCCATAGTCTGATTTGGGTTTAATTGGTTGGTCTTAGATTTCCCCTCCCTCTCCAGGCTCAGGGTGCCTCATAGCTGGGCACTGAGGGTGACACACTTGTGAGCTATAGAGCGGGCTGGGATGTTTCTCCTCATGCACGGTCACCCCTCAGAATGCATAGGATGCTTATAAAACTAGAACAGGATGAGACTCTGTGGGATATGGTTTGATTTACCTCAGCTCGGGAAGCCCACCCCTATGGAGAAGGAGAAGGCAGGGAGAAGCCAAGGGAATGACGGTCAAGTCCAGGATGCCTCCAAGGGGACAAGTGCTCCTTCCAGGAGGTGGCATCAGCACCATCCAGCTCTCTCTAGGGCTCTGTACTCTCTGTGTACTTGGTGGCCCAGGCTCTACTTCCTGTTTTGTGGAGTGGGACCTTGAGAACCAGGCAGTCCTGCCACTGCAGCCCAAGGGGAACATGCAGTTCTTTGCCACAGGCCTTACAGTGCTCTGATGCTGCCCCTGTGGAACTTTTCCCAACCAGTTCAGGGCACTTTGAGGGGCACAGTGATGCTGGGAGCCTGTGTTGTGAGTCCCACTGCTATCCAGGGAAGGCCAGCGTGAATGAGTAGCAGTGCTGGGGAGTGAAACATCACATATCAAGCCCTGTCAGGCTCATGTGCGGCACTAGCGATGCAGCACTGACTGCACACAGCATGCCACTCAGTCACTGAGGAGGGGAAGTGAGCCCCTTTTAGTTCTCTTCCAGTGCTTCCCATCGAGTTGTGGAGAGAGTCTCCATTGGGCACTAGGATGGCTTAATATCCCTCTAAAGTTTGCCAGTCTTTTGAAACAAGAGTCTTTTATAGGTTTGTTTGCATTGTATTTGTTTTTGTGGTTATCTCCTATTTAAAGCAGGTGATACCATTTAAGGCAATGATGTAAAATTTCCTTTTTAAATAATAACAAATAATAATAATATTTGTTTCCAGTGTATAGAATTAAACTACCAAGCAAATGAAGCATAATGGTATAGGCTATGGCCAAAAATCATGAGGGTAATCATTGAGTGACTCAAGTTTGAGAAATGCTGAACCAGACCTGCTGCTTTCCGTATCCTGCAGTCTAGTGTCCCTTCGTGACAAGGCGTTTGAGAAGGTATTTTGATTGAGTTTATGTTTATACACTCACGAAGAGCTCCCAGTTACAAGCCTGTGGGAGCTGGGCATGAGCAGAGAAGCTGTGCTGCTTGCTGGCAGAAACTGGCCTGAACTGCAATGGAAAGCTACACTGGGAAGATGAAAAGTCCTGGCCTCAGAAGCCCTGTACCTGGAAAAGGGCTAAATCCTAGGGTGGTCACTGCCAGAGTTAGGGGGTGCTGTGTCATTCATTCAACCCACTCTCCTGCCAGCCCAGGACAGCCTCTGGGGCACAGCAGTGATAGCAGAAATGCTAATAGCAAACATGCATTGGACTCTCACTGCATTCTGGCACTTCACCTGAGTCATTTACTTCTCATAATGCTGAAAGGTAATAGTGGTAGTGGTAGTAATAAGGGAAGGAGAAGAAGGAAGAAGATAAAAAAATTAATATTTATTGAATATTCACCCCCAAATGATCTATAAATTGAACGGATTAATCCCTATCAGAATCCCAGGTGCCTTCTTTGTAGAAATTGACAAGCTGATTCTAAAATTCAGATGGAATTTCAAGAGATTCAGAATTGCCAAAACAATCCTGAAAGAGAAGAATAAGGTAGGACTCACACCTCCCAATTTCAAAACTTACTACAAAGCAATGATAATCAATACAACATGGTACTAGCAAAAGAATAGGCATCTAGATCAATGGAGTAGAATTGAGAGTCCAGAAATAAACTTATACATCTATGACCAACTGATCTTTGACAAGGATGTCAAGATCATTCAGTGAGGAAAGAATAGTGTTTTCAACAAATGGTATTGGGACAACTGGATAGCCACAGGGAAAAGAATAAATTTGGATCCTTATCTCATGCCATATACAAAAATTAATTCAAAATGGATCAAAGACTTAAAAGAATAAAAACTGTAAAACATAGGGGTAAATCTTCATGACTTTGGCAAAGCATTCTTAAATAAAACATCATAAGCAACAAAAGAAAAACAATAGATAAATTAGACTTTATCAAAATTTAAAAATTGTATGCTTTAAAGCAGTGGTCCCCAACCCCTGGGCCACAGACTGGTAGGAACCCACCAGGCCATACAGCAGGAAATGAGTAGCAGGTGAGTGAGCAAAGCTTCATCTGTATTTACAGCCACTCCCCATTGCTCCCATTACCGCCTCAGCTCTGCCTCCTGTTAGATCAGAAGCAGCATTAGATTCTTATAGGAATGGGAATGCTGTTGTGAAATGTGCATGCAAGGTAACTAGGTTGCATGCTTCTTATAAGAATCTAATGTCTGATGATCTGTCATTGTCTCCCATCATCCCTAGATGGGACCATCTAGTTGCAGGAAAACAAGCTTAGGGCTCCCACTGATTCTACATTATGGTGAGTTATATAATTATTTCATTATATGTAACAATGTAATAATAATAGAAATAAAATACACAATAAATGTAATGTACTTAAGTCATCCTGAAACCATTCCGTACCCCGCAACCGCAGTCCATGGAAAATTGTCTCCCATGAAACTGGCCCCTGGTGCCAAAAAGGCTGGGGACTGCTACTTTAGAGGATATTATCAGTAAAGTACAAAGACAACCCACAGAGTGGGAAAAAAAATATTTGCAACTCATGTATCTGATCAGGGATTTGTATCCCAAATATATACAGAACTCTTACAACTCAATAATAAAAAAACAACCTAACCTAAAAATGGGCAAAGGATCTGAATACACACTTCTCCAAAGACAATATACAAATGACCAATAAGCACATGAAAAGATGCTTGTCGTTACTGGCCATCAGGGAAATGGATGGAGAAAAAAAGTAGATTACTGGTTGCCAAGGAATGGGAGGGAGCCCAGGAGGGTAAGGGGTGACAGCTAGAGGCTACACAGTTATTTTTCTTTAGCAGATATATGTTCCAGAATTGACTATAGTGATGGTTGTACATATCTGTGACTATACCAAAACAAACTAAATTGTATACTCTAAATAGGCGAATTGTATGACGTGTGAATTATATCTCAAAGCTGTTGAAAACATTTATTGAGCTCCAGGCACAGTTGTAAGCATTTTATGTATATTAACTCATTTGCAGTCACCCTATGAGGTAGGCCCTATTATACGAATATCACCATTTTGCAGCTGAGGAAACTGAGGCAGAGTTGTCCAGGGCACTATTAATATCTCCTTCTAGTGCATAAGGACAATGAGGCACAGAGTTTAGAGTTTGTGTTCTGTCTGTGGTCATACAGCAGGTACAGTGGAGGCAGAATCACTGTGATCCCAGACCCCCACTCTTGGCCACTCGCCATGCTATACTATAGGGAAAGCAAAGGGTTCCTGCCCATGGGGAGCTGTAGTCTACTTGAGCATAGGCACATAAATGGGAAAGAGGTTGAGAAACTGTCGGGATAACCACCTACTAATTTGCTCTGAGACTTTAGTTAAGGCACAAAATTCCTGGGCCTCAGTTTCTTCCTCTTTTAAACCAAGTCTTAGACTGGATAAAAGAGGGCCCCATCCTGGGGTTCATGAAAGTAGTAATGCCGATCTCTGGATAACCCTTAGCATTAAAAAAAAAAAAAAAAAAAAAAAACCAACCTAACATTCTATTTGCATTCAGGCCTGGAGAACACAGAGCATCTTTGCTCTTGGCTGTAATTACACCCCACCAGGGCAGTAACCCTGGTTACCTCCAGCTGATGAGAAGCTTTGATTAGCAGTCACGTATCTGACTCTGCTTGACAAGAAGAAACTGGATCCCTCATTGCTTGTTCTGGGACCACTTGCTGGGGAGGGCCCCTCAGGTCTGAGGACTTCCGCTGCTTGGTCAGACTGAGATTCTCTAAGGTCATTTGAACCCCTGGGACTTGCCCTCCCTTGGACTCCCTGGCTTTCCTCTGGTCACTTGGGTCCCAGCTATTTTTTCCACCATAGCCAGGGTTCCCTGTGGCTGGCCCAAGCTAAGGTGGGTGTGTGGGGTGTGCCTGGCCAGCACAGCCAAGCTGAGCAAATGCGTGTACTGTCAGGAGCATGGACGGGGCTCCCGGTGCTCAGAGCCCACCACCGCTTCTGCTGTTCCTACAGGCAGAAGGCAAGGCCCGATTCCCACTGAGTAACACCTTCTCCAGTCGTGCCTGGGGAGCTCTGCAAATAAACCAGATTGGGAATAGTCAGGGTGTGGGCTACTCATGGCCCCTCGGGTCTATCCAGTGCATTTCCTCTGGCACTAATTTTCAAAGAAAGTTTCACTAAAACATTTTCCATTGGGTAAAATCATGCCTTTAGGATCAGCCTACACTAGAGTCGTAGGGTAGCTGAGCCAGGAGAAAACCCTGGACAACATTTATTTATTTTATAGACAAAAAAACTCTGTTAAAGATGCCTCATCTACCCTTGTTGTTCAGGGAGATGTGGCCTCTGCTAGGCTGTTGTGGCTGAGCCGATGATCAGGGCAATTTATCCATTCTTAAAAATCGAGTGAGCCCTGCTTCAGCTCTGTGCAACTGTTAAATTCAGTTTGTATGGATTTGTCTTGGAATCACGGCCCTGGTGTTCCACTTGATTCAGCTTGGCTGGGGTAACTCTCAGGTCTTTCATAGAAGAGTTCACAACCCTGGCCAGTTAAAGGGTGTTGTGCCCTCAGGCAGTCAGAAAATCTTGTCCACTGACTCATTCATTAACCCACAAACAGAACAAGCATTGCCCTAAGTATTTGGGGGTATGAAAGAAGCTGATGTGGATGTGTTCCTGTCCCAGAAGGAGCTGATGGTTGTATCTATGAAGGTAAGCATTTTTGTAGATAGGAGCACCAGTCACCCTAAGCAAAGGCAGAGAATGCTTAGGCCAGACAGAGGGCTGGGGCACTTGAATAGAAAGAGAGCAATTCTTGGGTACAAGAAGCCTAAGGGAAGTTTTCTGGAGGAGGTGGCATTTGAGCTGGCCCCTATAGAATCAGTAAGATTGGGAAACTGATATGGTGTACTTTCTCTATCAAAACATGGCCCACGGAGAACAGAAAACATAGCAATTGAGACGCAGTACCAAGTCGGGAGGGTAGACTTATAAAAATTGTAAAAAGTGTTGGGAAAGGAAAATGCAGGCATTTTAGGAGAGACTAATGAGAGGTTTATAATTCAGATTGGGCGTGCAGCGGGGTAAGGGGCACCAGGATTCAAACCCGGATCTTAATGTTTCCAGAGCCCACACCCATAATTACTGCCCTGCTTCCTCCCAGCTGAGATCTCTGCAGGGCCCCTGGGTGAATCAGAGACAGAAGTCAGGCCTCCCAACCCCCTGGGTCAGCCCTCTTTCCTCACAGCCTACCTGCTGCCTGAGCTGCTGCCTCAGGCACATGCCTGTGTGCCTGGCTGATGTTTCCCATCAGTGGCTGACTCCACAGTGTGCTCTTGGAGGTGAGGTCAGAGACAGCCCAAGCACCCAGACCGCTTAGGGCGGACATGCAAGGCTCAGGCCCTCCCGAAACAGTCGTTAACCTTTCTTCAAAGGTCATGTTGTGGAAAACCTCTACTGCAGCCTTCCAGCTGTAATCACAAAGGGCATCAGTGAGAAAGCCTTTTCCTGGGAATGTCTGTTCTTGGTAACATGCCCAGGTCACAATCTGGAACATCAGAGTCCCGTTCACAGAAACAAGGATCCTGTTGCAGGCACCCTGGCCCCACCATCGCCCAGGCCTGTAGGGTACTTCTGGATGCTGGGCGATCAAGTTCAGTGTCTTCTGGCTCAAGGCAGCTCAAGTAAACTTCCCAGCTGCGGCCTGAGAAGCACGAGGACCCAGTGTGTCCACCAACCAGAGGTCTTTGTCCTCTGCCCAGGATTTCCCATAAGGAAAAGCTCATGGCTCCGCTGTCCCCCAGCGCCCTGCTATGGAGCTTGTTCTCTGTGCGTCCATGTTCCCCGTCATGTGCCCTCCCACTCCAGCGATCATTGCTAGTCTGCTGCTGTCACTTCGCTCCTCCTGTCCCTCCTTTCCTCTCTGACTACCCTTTCCCAGAGTGCAGGCCTTTCCTCTCCTCTCCCTGGGTGTCATTCTCTTCAAAAAGGTTTTTTAAAGAGCAATGTTTAATTTGTGTTTGTTGACTAAATGAATTAATCAAGTAGTGCTCTTCATTATGTAATGCCTTGTACATGTAAAAGATTATATGACATCAATAAAAGGTATTAAGAATAAATAAAATGCCCACTTTACCAAGTTAAGGCCCCCATCTATGTGGCCCTCTGCCCGAGTAACAGCCTCCTTAAGTGGCCCTTTTTTCCTCTTCTCTCCCCAGTCTAATCCACTGTCCACCTGACTGCTGGGGCCTTCTTTGCCCTGTTCAGCTCCCCTCCATTGCTGTCACCAGCTGCCCAGGTCAGCATGGCCCGTCAGCAGAGCGCAGAGCACGTGGGCCGGTGCCAGCCATCCAGGCAGAACAGAACTGTGCTAGCCTGCGCCCTGCACCCTGCTATCTCCCTGTCTTGGGGCACACAGTTTCCTTTACCTGGAATAACCCCACCCACATGTCCCATGTCTCTGCCTGTCACACCCACCTTTCCTTCTAGGCCGCAAAATGTCATGGTTTTCCCAAAGCTGTACTCAATTTCTCCACTCAGCTGTACTTCCTCCTTCTCTGAGCGCCTTTAAAACATAGGTGGTTTTGCTTTTCTCTTGCAGCATATCTGACATTTTGCTACCTTTCATTAGGGTGAGGTTTTTTTTTTTTTTTTTTTTTTCATTTCTAATCTCACATACTGGATTTATAAGCATCTTGTGGACAGCCACATGTCTTTGAATTTGTAGGGCCTAGTAGAGCATCTTGTGCATACATAATAGGTGCTCAACTAATAATTGGATTAGAATGGATTGAACAGTCCTCCCCCAAAGCTCACCTCACATCTCCTTCCTGGAAGTCCTATAAAAATAGGCACTTGTCTCCCTAGGGAGAAGGGCTTCTTGGGGCAGGAATGTGGCTGATGCTTGATAAATAATAGCTGGATGAATGAATATTTGCAAGCATCCTGCCTAAGATAGAGGCGTGGACTCAATGCTTCCTGGGGCAGAAAGTTGTTTAACCTCTATCACTTCTTGATAAATAATCCCTACATGAGGATATTTGGAATTGCCAACTAGGTATCATGTGAAGGCAAAACAATTATGATACTGAATGTGCATTCTCACACACATTGGTTGAGGATTACAGCTCTCAGAAGATTGTTCAGAAAGGCATGATGTCTCTCTGTGGGTCTCTTTGGGGACAGGGGATTTTGAGGGAGATTCTGTCAGCCCACTCTCAACTGTTAGTGCCTTTAATAAAACACAAACTGATTTTCTTTAGACAACACTAAGAAAATCATGCACAATTCTTTCAAACAATTTTTAACAGTAAAACATATTTGTACCTTTTAATTGTGCTGTCTTAACAACATTTAGAGAAATTAATATGCAAAAACTTTCACCACTCTTAACTCTCGTTTCTGTTTTCCAGTGCTACCTTCCAGTCTTTGTCCATAGGTATGAAAGAAGCTTTCATTTCTGCCAGAAATGAAATCAAACTTCTGATATTTTCCTGTTATAAACATCAAATGTAACAGGCAAACTTCGTGAACACCTACTGTGTCCAAAGCCATGTACTGAGAAATAGCAGGGGATACAAAAAGAGTTTGTTCACTGCACAAGTTTATACTAAACGCTTGCCCTGTGCCTAGAGCTGTTCTGGTCCACGGGTAACAGCTGTGGGTGAGACAGGTCCTCAGCTTCCAGGATGGAAAGGCAGACACCAAACAGAAAAATATGTCAGGGGCAGATAGGCTATGAAGAAAAATAAACAGGGAAGGACTTAGAGAGGGCCACTGTTTTATGAGAGTGGTCAGGGACATTCTCTCCAAGATAACATTTAAGCAGCCTCTGAAGGAAATGTGGAGGTGAGGGAAGAGTGTTCTAGGCAGAAGAAATAGCAAGTGCAAAGGCCCTGAGGTGGGAGTGGTTTTGATGTGTTTAAGAAACAGACAGAAGCCTCTGTGGTATTAGGGGTAGGGTGGGGAAATATGAAGTCAAGAGAGGGAGCAAGGGGCTAGGACTGGGCTACTTTGGAGGCTACAGAAAGACTTGGACTTTTATTCTGAATGTGGTGGGAGCCCATGGGAAGTGTTGATCTCACTTTGGAGAACAGCTCAGGGATAGGAGTAGACGCAGGGAGATCATTAGGGGGCTCCTGAAGTTTCTCAGGAGAGAGACTCTGGTGGCCTGTATAAGGTGCTCTCCTAGGCCCTACAAATTCAGAGACGTGGGGCTGTCCACAAGAAACTACGGTGGTAGTGATTTAGGGAGGTAGCAGAGCAATCAGGTCCTAGATGTGTTTTGAAAGTAAAGCCAACAGATTTCCTTTCATATTGAATGTAGGTGTGAGAGAAAGAGGAGTCAAGGTTGAATCCAAGGTTTTTGGCCAGAGTAACTGATAAAATGGAGGTGATGGTCTCTGAGATACAGGGAATAGGGGGTAACAAGTTTGGGCAATGAAGTCAGGAGTTTTGTTTGGATTCTCGAAGCTGCATATGGCTCCTCGTAAATTCATGGCAGGTACTGCCACAATACCATTTCCTTCAGAGCCCCAGCATGGCCTCATCATCTCAACACAGTGCTGCAGAACCCACTCCTAGAATGAAAACCATTGCACTTTCCTGGCATTGACAGACAATCCAGTCATGTGCACTGGGGAGGGGAGAGGAGTGCTGGGGTGGAGGCTGTTCTGTGGACAACATGATCAGGGAAAGCACCAAGGGGGAGAAGAGCTGGAACAGAGCTTTTGTGTCAAGGAGCCACTGGCTGCAAGTAACAGAAAACCCAGTTCAGAAGGGCTTAAACCATACAGGAAATTATGAACACATATATCAAGAAGTCTGGAAATCAAACAGGCCCACGGTTGCCCAATGAAGCTATCAAGGACCCAAGTCTTTTCTCTCTATTCTTTGTGCCAGTCTCAGCACACCAGCTGGCTCCTCCCTGCAGCAGCTCCAGGCATTATGGTTTCACCACCTAAATCAAGGGAAATGACAGGGTCCAGCCCCTCCTTATTTCAGAAGCCCTGCTGGGAGACTGGCCCTTACATTGGACAGATTTGGCCCTCATTGGATAGATTTGGGTCCCGTGTCTCTTCTTAAGCCAATCACTGGTTAGGGCAGTCGGTTTACATGATGTGCTTCTGCCAATCAGGAGGAGATAGGGACACCAGGACACAGCTCAGACTTGGCCAGCAAGAAATAGAACAATGGCGGATGGCTTGGCCACCAATAGTGTCTGCTCCAGCCCCAAACCATCAGGAAGAATTGGTACTGAGAAGTAAGAAGGGAGGGCATTCTAGGTAGGGAGAAAAGCATGAGCAGAGGCACGGAAGCATGAAGATACAAGGTTTGTCCCTCACACAAGTTGGCCGGGTTGATGAGTTGTATACAGTGTGGCTGGAACAAAGGCCAGAAAGAAACCATAATTGCTAACCTTATTTGGGGACCTTCTTGGCTTACCAGGGGTCTTCAGACCAGTCCTTAAAAACCACAGATCTAGAAGGCCAATCCATCTCAAGGAAGGAATTCTTGAAGAACTGTAAGCCCTGGCCAATTAGACTAGAAAAAGCCACTGTTAATATTCCCCTAAGCACTTCCACTTTGGGGGAAGATGGAATGTCCTCAGCTTAGTCCCTGTGCTGATGCCAGGTTTAGTTGGGTGGCTCTTGGGTAGAAAACAGAGCACGCAAGACAGAGCTTTCCTTTGGAAAACATAGCCAGAAGCTGATCCTGAATGTTAGTCATCCTTGCTTTCGTTTAGATTGTGTATCAAACCCTTTCAGGTGCAAATGGCAGAAATCCTACCACACTGACTTAAATAAAAAACAAGCTTAGCCACCTCTCTCCCTGAAAAGTCTGGCTCCTGGGGCTGTAAGGATGTTATCAGGACCTAGTGTCTCCTCTCTGGGCTCTGCTTTCCTCCATGTTAACTTCACTTTCAGGTGGATTCACCCCTCAGCCTCAGCTTCAAATCTCCATACAAAGTGTGAGTTTCTTTACTGGATATCCCAGGAAGAGTCTTAATGCTTCTCACTGATTCTGATTGACTTATGTTCCCATCCCTGAACCAACCATTGTGGTTTTAGGGAATGGAATATGTTGACTTAGTCCCCGCCTTAATGACATTGGCCAAGAGTTGGGGAGAAGTGGCTCTTCAAACACTTGATGTTGGCAAAGAGGTGAAAGAATGAATACAAGGTGACCCCAAGCCATAAATGTCCAATCTATGATTTTACCCCCAAGGCTAAGAAAGATCTCACATTTTTCACTTTAGCATCACTTTATGTGTTTTATAGTCTACAACAGGCTATCAGAGGCATCCCACTTAATCCTAATAACACCCCTATAAAGGAGGCTGGGTGACAATTATCCTATTTATAGATGAGGAGACTGAGGGTTAGAGAAATGCAGTTATTTGTCCAGGACCATCTAGATCGAAATTGGCAAGTCTGGCCTTTGAACATGGAACTTGTAACCCCTCGTCCAGTCCTCTTGCCTACCTTCCAGTGAAATTGCCCATTACACTTATGACTTACAATGTGTCTGCCTGCATATTCGAGGTGAGAAGTTCTTAAAACTTCTACAAGTAAAATCAAGTTCACTTCTGTAAGTGAAATCAAGTTGAAGAGTGTGCTCAAGGAGTGCAATATGTAAATGGTAAAATAAAGAACATCATTAAGCTCAAGGGCATGTTTTAATAACAGTTAATTAACTTTTACAAAATAGCAAATATTTTCTCATTCTGCTGAAATGGGTCCTAGGAAAAAGGATTGTAATATAGAACCCCAGGTGGTCAAGTGCACGTTGGAGTTTCCTAACAGCCTCCTTTATAAAGAAGAGCTTGCCTATAGCTTTGTTTCCTTACTCTCCAGCCTCACCTTCCTTCCCTTGCCTGTGCTCAAACCATTGCCCACTAATAGTTCTGCAGATCCCACGACAGAAGTTAATCTGCTTGGAAGGTTCTTCCACTTAGCTTTTCCCCACAGGTGTTATTTTGGTACCTGGTGAGAGGGCCTGCCTGTCTCCCTCTCACTCTGCACTCCAGCACCAGTCAGTGAGGCTGCCATCTTCCCTGGTCAAGAGCTGGCTCCAGAGTGAACTCTAAAGTACCCCTGTTAGATTTTCCTGGCATTTGTAAGGACCTTTTCTGGGGCCCAGACAGAACCAGAGGCCTCCAGCCAGAGGCACCAATCCTCTGAGGCCCTGGTGCATGGGCAAAAAATTAGACTTGTTGCCTCCAGAAGGACCTATAAGCAGAAATTATAAGAAGTATAATAAATCATCCTCCTGCCCTCAAAGTAGGGCCACATAAAGGAGGGTAGAGGGAATTCTGTATCAAATGAGCTGATCAGGCCAAAATGTGTGTTTACGACTCATTGAGAACACATTTGCAGGTACATGGTAAACTACAAGTACTATACTGTATCCCCTTTGGTCATTAGTCTCTGGATGGCACAGCCAATTGCAGTACAAGGTGGGATGGCCCGTGTGAACCCAAGTCTTCTGACTCCACGTCCCCATGGCTGGCCCCCTAGATGCCAGGCTGCTGGGCAGGACCCTCAGACAAGGCTAGGGAAAGCAGTGAGTGCTGTGCTTCCTGGGTCAACTTCAGCTGGGCACTGGGTCGCAAGGAGAGCAGTTCAGATGAAGTGGGCACTCTAATGCCTTACTCAGAGCACCAGCTTCCAAGTAACACAGAAACTCAGTTCTGCCACTCACCACCTGAGTGACCTTGAGCAAGTGAGTTGATCTCTCTTGGCCTCCATTTCCTCCTCTGAGGAATCTTCTAATAGTACCTTTCTTGGAGAGTTGTGAGGATGAAATGGGGAGGTGCACACAAACCACCCAGCACGATATCTGGCACAGGTTATTTGCTTGATATGTTCACATAGTGAGGCTAACGTAGGAAGAACTCATCACAGCTCATCCACATCCCTTCATCAGGAATGCTCAAGTAGACCCTTCTCCCATCCTTCCTCCTGGCCCCAGCCCCATCCAGCTGTTCCTTCTTGTGGCAGTGGAGTGGGCCCTGTCCTCAGGGCAGACATGCCCTGCTGCCCTTGCGTGCATTGGCCTGTTCCCCCCAACCAACCCCAACAGCTCACAGGGCCTCCTGGCAGGGGGAGTGCAAGTCACCCTGAGGAGGTGCCGTCCGTGCTGGAGCCAGATTCTGAGGCTGCAGTGAGACTTTGGGCTGATGCACTCACATTGCTTGCCTTCTGCCAGGAGTTCTGCTAGGGAGCTGCCCTCAGCTAACCTCTGAGTGTCTGACTAGATAGCAGCAGCGGCAGCAGCAGCCATGTCTGGAGCCAAGCATTTGAGCAGAGAACAGCCCCTCCTTCTCCTGGGCCCCCACTTGCCTGGCCCAGGTTCCAGCCAGCTCCGGCTAAAAGACTCCCCAGGGCCGCCTGGATCTGGTGCCAGGACCCTTCATCCACCTCGTTCCTCCATCTCACCCGAAGCAGCGTGTGACTGACCAACTCCTCCTGCCACTTTGTCTTATCACGAAGATTAGCAGGGAGGAAGCTGGGATGTGGAGTCAGAAGACCTGGGTTGGAGCCCCAGCCCGACTGCTTGCTGGCCTGTGACCTTGAGCAGGTCCCATCCTTTCCACACTTCTGGAAGATGGGAGAAGAGAATCTTTATCCTTTCTCCTTAATTGGGCAAGTGTGATTAACTGTAATACAATGCAGAGTTGCCTGATGAAAAGCATTTAAAGCAAGCCAGAGGTGTGTTTGAGTGAAATATGAAAATATTCTTTACAGCGCAGTGGGGCGGGTGTTGATCACTCTTCATCTGTTTGGTGTTGGTAGGTGAAAGCAGGCAGCTCCCTGGGCACTGTTCGGCCTCCGTGCTGAGCCCTGTTACCTACTGGGTCCCTCTCCAGTTCAGTCCCCAAGGGAGGTGTGCACAGACATGGATAGCCAGGATCTGACCCGATGGGCCATGCACTTTGCCATCGCGTGGAAGCAGAGTTGGGGACATGTGGCGGCTCGTGGGATGAAGGGGCCAGACCTGGGCCCTGCCTTCTCCCCAGCCTGGGGTAGCAGGGAAATGCCAACCCTTCCTGGGATTGAGCTTCTAATTAAAAAACAAACAAAAAAATGGTTGAAATTCTAATTAAAAGTTGTATTAAGTTCCAGTGTACACAGGGGGCATTTTTTATAACGTTAAATGTTCCCATTTAAGAACATATGCCTTTTCTTCAAATCTGGTTTTATGCCCTTCCATAATTTTTTTTTATTAAACACACACACATTGTTTATTTGTTTGGGGAAGATAAAATTTTGTTTAATTAAAAAAATAAAAAACGTGTCTTATAAAATTTGTTAAATTTATCTCTGTGATCAAGTTTTGTAAGTGATCCAGGTCCCAACAAATGATCTATTCCAGATTCAAGGAATGTAGGGCCCTGCATATTTCTAGTAATTCAAATTATATTATTTATTTTCTCTTTTATCTTAATTTCTGCTTATAAGACATGTCCATTTTTGAAATAGACATCTTTGAAATTTCACATTAAAATTTTATTTGTTCCATTTCTAATAATGCGTGCTTCATATATTTAGCTTCTGTGTTTAATGCATTAAAGTTTCTGATGGTCATTAATGTCTTCATAAAATAAGTGTTCCTTTTATCATTACAAACATCTTTATCCTCTGCAGCATTTTTTTAACTAAAATTCCCCCTTGTCTAATTAATTTTGACACTCCTGCCCTCCTTTTGTTTGCATTTGCCTAGTATCTGGTTGCCTATGCATTTATTTTCAACGTTTCTGTATACCTTTATTTTAATCAGTTTTCTTATAAACGGCATGCACCTGGACCTTGGTTTTTGTTTTAATTTCTTAACCGAGTCTGGCATCTTCTGTTTTTAATGAGTAATCTAATCTGTTGACTGATGTACTGGATTTTATTTCTTCCATCTTACAGTATGTTTATAATTTCTTTCCATCAGTATTTTGTTTCCCTTGCTTGTGCTGGTTTAATGTAGTTGTTTCAAATTTCATCTTTTCCCCATATTAATTCGAAAGTTCTCTACTTCTCCCTTTCATTAAAGGTTACATTATTTTTCCCTTAATTCATAATTAAACACATATTGCTCTCATGTTATTTGAAAACAAGATAACATGAAATAACTGTTTTATCCCTCCAAGATGTTGCATTCTCTCCCTGCTTTTCCCTGCTTCAGTGGTATGAAATGTTAAAATTGTTTCCCTGTCCCTACTTAAGATGAGACCTTGGAACACTTTTGCTCCCGTCCTCTTCAACTCCTTGATTCTGTTAGGAACATTTAATATTTTTAGCTTTGAGCTGTTGGTGGAATTTCCCTTGTAGTATGTCCCTTCTATTTTCAGAGTCCTTCTTTAGCAGTTCCATTCCCAGAGCATCTACCATTCTCCATTTAGATTTAGGAGAAAAGGGCGGGGCAGGTGTGTGGCAATCTTCCTTACTCCTCAGGGTTTCCTGACCAGTTCATTTTCCCCAGGTCAAGGAAAAATGTTCTGGCGCGTTTGTTGTTGCTTTAAGTATTTTCCATAGATGAGATTTATGGGTGATAAACTATGAATTCTTGCATGTTTGCTCTAAAAAATGATGGGCAAACTATTTGAGGTCTTTGGTTATCTTTTCTGAGTAGTGTGTACATGGTATTCTGCTCTCTTTCAGCTTGTAGTGTTTCAGATGAGAAGTTCATTGTCAGTCTTACTCTTTTTTCCTTATAGGCAACATTTTCTTTCTGTTTGGAAGCTTTTAAGATTTTGTGTTCATCTTGAAGTTTAGCAATTGTACCAGGGTAACCTATGTGTATGTCTTTTCTTGTGGTCCTTCCTGGAACTGTGTGAGCCTTTTCAATCTGTAGATTCAGTTCTTTTTTTCTGTTCAGGGCGATTATCTTCTGTTTGTTATTTAATTATTGGCTGTCCTCTCTCAGTTCCTTTTTCTTCTTCTAGAACTCCCAATATTTTTAAGTTAGATCCCCCTGGATCTGTCCTCCATGTCTGTCATCTTTTCCCTTATAAGTTATATCTCTTTATATTTTTGCTCTGTATTTGGAGATAGGTTTTCCATTTTGTCTTCTAGACCAGTAATTCACATCTCAATAGGGACTCACCTGCGATAGTTGGGAAGACATTGTTTTAATATGTGAGAAATCTTTTAAGTCTGCCCTGAATTGCTCTAGGGCTCATGTGATGTTCTGCTTGAGTTTTCATTTGTCACTTGGAGCAGCTGTACTTCACTGGGCTTGTACACTGTTCTGACAGATCTTCTTCTGCCAGGACTTTGAAGCATGTTGTGAGTGTTCTTTGTTCTTTGTACCTCTCATTATGGAGCCCAGAGTGGCAGCAGTCCACAGCTGGTGGGAGTAGAGCTGTCCTTACTCTTGGAGCCAGTGGTGTTGAGGCGAGTGAGCCACCAGTCTACTCCTGAGACATCTGTCTGCCTTACTTCCCATTCCCCTTTAGCTGCAGGGCAGGGGGTTACAGCCCACTGGTTCAGCCACTTCTTGGTCTGACCTGGGTCAGTCAGGCAAAGCCAGTTTCTACCTCCCCTCTGTTAC
>NW_012100876.1:2285932-2327452 GCF_000951045.1 Mandrillus leucophaeus | reverse complement strand
GCCTTTTCTCAGTTGCTGATGGATCAGCTGAGACTAGAAGTCAGTCTCTCTCTCTCTCTCTCTCTCTCTCTCTCTCTCTCTGTCTCTCTCATTTTCTCTCTGTGTGTGTGTGTGTGTGTGTGTCTTTTTTTCTGGATAGGCTATCCCTGTGGCTGCACTCAGGGGCCACTAACACCCCCCATTAATCTTTGTCTAGTTGAATCTGATTAGACACTGGACTAGCTTCCAGAATCATGTACTCCAGAGTGCCTCAGATTATAGGATGCACACTGCCAATGGCCTAAGATGAGTTGCAGTAGTGCAGGGACAGTGTTTGAGAACGTTGAATCTCTTGGTGGGAAAGTTGTTTGTTCAGTTCTCTTTTAGTTCTTCTAATTATGGCGAATAGTCTCGAGTTTGGCATTACTATGCCTTTGACACATCACGTCTTTAGCACTCATTAAATTCCCTTTTAATAAAACAGAGAGCAGATGTCATGCCCAGTCTTCAGTAGGCAACAGTATTTTCTGTGGTGGGGAAGGCTGAAAGGGGACTGGGTTTGGGGGGGGAAATTAGTAGTTCAGTTAGGAACCCATTTATTCTGCCCTGCCTAGTGCATATTTAAATGGAGATGTTGAGTCGGCAATCCATGGTCTTAGCCTCGGAGCACTCCACTGTTTAGATACTGGATTCCTTCCCCGTTGCCAACCAATGCAGAAAGTGCTTTTCCCACTTGTTGGCTAAATGTCTTTGCATCGGCTAGCTCAGGAGGTTTGTTTCCCATCACTCTGGGCCACTGCTCAGCAGCCGAGGCCACGTGATTGTCATTAGTGTTCCATGTGTCTGACCAAGCAGCACTTAAGTGCAAACATGGACCATGGCCAAGCTTCCAGCTGTGTAGAGCCTTCTGGCTGTGCATCTTGTTGGGTCCTTGGAGGGGGTATGGTATCCTCCAGTGAGGCTTCATAAAAAGGTGGAAGCAAGCTGAACCGTTTTCACAAGTTTGAACATGGTTCGCACTAACGATTCATTGGACCTGTCAAATTTCTGGCTACTGACCATATTTATTAGGATGAAAAAAAAAAAAATCTTCCATTAGTTTAGCACTTTTCCTTCTTACCAACATGCTGGAAACATTTATTCTACCTGAAATGTGAGGTTGATGCCATTAACTGGCTTGGCTAAGGAGTCCCAATGCCGACAGGACCAGCAGGCTGGTAGACTGAGGGCTCTGGCCTGGTGGGGCGTGTGGATCACTGGAGAGCACCAGCCTAGCCCACAGCAGGCAGCCAAACTCAGGTCTCACCTAAGGAGGCAGGCCAGCATGTCAGATTCTTCAGGAGAACCAGAAATCAGTATCCTTTCGTGAAAATTCTTCTGATTTATAAATGTTTGCTTAAAGGAAAAAAAAAAGAAAAAGAAAAGAAAAACTCAAAATTACTGCAGGCCAAACAAAATACATCTCCCTGGCCCAAATCCAGGCTGCAGATGGCCAGTTTGAGACCTCTGCTACGTGACTGCGGGCCAGCCAATCACTCTGATTCTTATACTTCCCACCATTACTGTGAAACAGAACCACTACCAGGCTTGTTGAGGTGGAGATTATGAGCGGGATTCTGCTTTAGCTCCCAGGTCTGCTGCTTACTGGCTCTGAGATGTTGGCCAAGTAGCCAGTTAACCTCCCTAAGCCTCAGTCTCCTTATATGTAAAATGAGGATAACTGTGTTATTCATTCCTATCGTGAGGACTTAATGAGAAAATATACATAAATGTTCAGCACAAAGTTGGTGTTTTGTCAAGAGGAACTGTTGTTACTGTTCAGTAACACGTGAAATGCTTGGAAAACCTGAAGGGGAGTGTTGGGCATTTGACAGTTATGGGCAGTGGCACACCGCCCAGAGCAGAAAACCCCTCGCCTATGGTTCTGTCGTAGTGTGGGGTAACAGGGCTTGGTCATGGTGAATATATTCCTGGAGTCCTGGAACTTGCCATTCAGGGAGAGCCCTGTTCCCCAGCAGCTTCCCTGTGGGCTGGTGTCAGAGGCAGGCCTAGCTGCTCTCCCACACATCGGTCTGGACAGACTTGCAGCCTCTGGGCAGCCCCTGCCTGTTACAGAGCCCTTCCCAGGATTGAAAGGTGCTGAGAAGGCAGGGGAGAGTTTCCTGCAGCTCCTCTGGGAGAGACAGGGGATTGGGGCAGGCAATAGCTCTTGGGTGAGAGTAGGCAGGAGAACTTTCAGTCTGAAGTTAGACAGGGAAGCCCTGTGCATTTCTGGCCTCAAGAGCCCCATTGTTAGTGCTTCTCATTTTGACAGGGATGTCCCAGTCAAGGCCACTCCTGTACACAGCCCTTTGTTCTTCATGGAAAGTGCTGCCAGGCACACATACACCTGGCTTTAGATGGCATATACATTCTTACATGACCAGTTGAAGAGCCTTAGGGACATTTTGTGATCAGGGGGCATCAGCAAATCCATGTCGGAGCTGGGGACATGCAGGAGCCAGTGCAGGAAGAAAGCCTGGTTTCAGAGAGCGTGGGTAGCACCACTTTAGGAAGCCCCTCAAGAACGGGAGCAACACACCTGAAATAGGACCAAATGCATCTTCAGCCTCACATGCTATGTGAATGCTGCCTCCTTGTCAGGGAACGTGATCTGCACCAGTCAAAGAGGCAAATGCCAGGCCTTGCACTCAGGAGGTATTGGGTAAATGTCTACTGAACTGAATTCCGTTCTTGGGAGCCCTATTTGTGCCACATCTAATGTTGGAAATTGTGTATATTCCCTACCCCTTCTCACCATCCTTCCTGGTTTCCAACTGCCCCTGTTCCATACCGTCCTGATCCACATGCATGTTGGAGCTTGAAGCTCAGTGGATACAGAAGTGTCTTGGGACAGTTGTCTCAGCATTGCTGGCCGTGGTGATAATAAGCAGATGTGACTATGATGGTGATCCCAACAGTGTGAGAGCTCTCCCTAGACGGTCTTCATCCATGCATCCGTTGTTCACTCCTTCAGTAGCCATGCGTCTGGCACTAGCCAGGGCTGAGCAGACAGTGCTGGGAGTGGTCCACAGAAGGGGCAGGGCAGGGGGTTCATGTGATAAAGATTAAGCTAGAAAACTGGAAAGGCATTGAAGAGGGGTAAGAGTTTATGACTCAGGGCCAGTGTGACAACAGAAATCTTCTGATTGTTGGGACCCCCTCTTAATGTGAACATTGTTTAATGCCTTTCCCCTTTTTCGCAGTTGGTCAGAAGTCTTGACTCTTACCAGCCTGGTCTGCTTCCTCTGAATGTGCTTGAAGTCATCAGTATTCCTTGGGTATTTAGTCTGAGGGCCGCCCATAAAGTGGAGAGCTCTTGAGAGCACCCATGTTTGCTAACCATATAACCTTGGGAAAGCTCATTATCTTTCTTATTAACCAGTTTCCTCATCTTCAAAGTAGAGCTAGCACTAACACTTGCATAGCTTTGACTAAGGCTGTTGCCAGGAGGCGGGGGTTGTTGGGAGGATTCAGTGTGGCAGTGTCCGTGAAGCCCTTAGCACGGTGCGTGCACCTGAAAGGGGTTCAACAGACGTTGCTACTACTCTATTCCCCCGGACCCAGCTCTTGCTACTGTGGTGTGGCTAAGTGACAATAGGCAGTATGGGCTGTGGGCCATTTTTTGTTTTGTCTCCACCTGAAATCCAGATGAGAGTCTGAGAGGGTGGACAGTCTCAGGATGGTAGCTTGAGGGGCCTGTCCTCCTTAGCCTGCTTGTCTTCTACATGCACCAATTTTAGGCTTGATTCACACTGAAAATTCCTCAGCTGCCGGCTGCTGGGCCAGAAGCAGGCCGTTCTCTCAGAGAGGCCCAGATACCATGATGAAGGCTGAGCACACCTACCCTCCTGCTGGCCTCTCAGAGTGCAGCAGAGCCTCTACTGAGCCCGACTCTGAGAGAGCACAGCTGGGCTCACCACAGGGTCTGCCACCCCTACAGCCAAGTGCGTGCTTTGGCTTTGGCAGTCAGAACACACTACCCCACCCAAACATCCCTAGAGAGGGGATCGATGTGGAAGCCCACAAAGTGATCTTTGTGGACTCTTTTTTGGGGGGCATGACCACACTATCATGGTTATTAATGAGGAACTTCCATATGCTTGAGAAGGCCTGGCGTGGGAAACCTGGGAGCCGCGGCGGGGCTATTTAAGTCCACCACACAGAGAGTGGCATCCTTTCTGGGCCACATCTACCTCCAGGAAAGGAAGACTGTCTGGGCTGGGTTTTGCTGTGCCTCTCTGTGAATGCATTTCTCTGGCAAGACATGCTGTCACCTGGAATTCTCCCCTACTCTTGTTCAAAGGCCCAACAAAGGGGTGGTGCAGAGGGAACCAGAAGAATGTGGCTCACATCCATGCAGTCAGAGATGTTTGGGGACCTGACCCAATGCAGACATGGCCCTCTTTGTCCAGCAAAAGTTGGCATGGCAACTGACCACTGCCGTTTCATTTGAGGAGACATGAGTTACCCTGGAGAGGAATGTGCATTCAGACTTGCTTTTGGCAGGCTTTACCATAAGCAGCCCTCCCAGAGAACATTAGAAATCATGATTTCCCTGAGGAGCCCCCATCTGGGGCGATCTGTACCTTTTGCCTTGAACTCTTTTAGGCAGGGAGCTGAGAAAGGTGTATTTTGTCTGTTTCAGAACACTCACCTAAAATGGTCCACCATCTGGGGCAATGCTTAGGAGGCTCTGTGGCAAATCTCAAAAGCACGTGTGCCAAGCAGCCCACACTGGAGAATGAGGGATTCTGTCCGTGCCCCTTTGTCTCTTCAGGTTGCTGGTGGTGTATTGGTGTCCTTCTCTTCCGCATCACGTGGCAAGGAGAAGAAACACAAGTCCTCATTTAAAAAGAACAGGAAGGGGAAAACCAAGAGCCTATGAAAAGCGTTTTCCAGGCTGGCTAGGTCTGTAATGTAGAAGAGACACAAGGGAGTGAAATTCCCCGTGTTTCGGGGTTAGGTGGAGTCGGGGGAGGAGTGGACAGTGCTTTGGGATCAGCTGATCCCCAAAATGCCCAGAAGAGAAAATGACCTCCAGTATGGCTTGCTTGGCTCAGCCGCTTGCAAAGTGGGGAGGGTACAGATGCTATCCTATGGTGGTGTAACCCTCAGAGCCTTCAGAACCTGTACAGTAACCAGGCAACCCCTTTCAGATCAGCAAGTCTGTGTGACCATCCGATGCCCTGCTGCCATCTTTCCGAACAAACATCCAAGGGCTAGGCAGCTTCAATGCAGTCAAGACTCCTGACTGCTAAGAACAGAAACCTGCCCTAGAGTGACTGAAACACATTGTCTCATATCACTGACTAGCCTAGGGGTACAGTAGCTTCAGACATGGCTGGATCCACGTGTGTGCGATACTAACTGACAGGTGTGGATCGGTAACTCGCTCGGCCCTGGGACTTAGGCTAGGAGTGGGGAGAATCCCCAAAGTGTGAGAAAGGATGGTTCCCCCAAGGAAAGTTGAGCTCCTATCTCTAAAGGAAGGGAGGAGTTGCACAGGCAAAGCCAGCAGATGCCCACTACAGCCCTCATTTGCCATTTGCAGAGCTCAGGCTCCCTCAGGCATATTCTGCAGTGAGTCACCACCGCGCCCCACAGCAAATCGTGAGGGAGCCAGGAGGAACCCAGATAGGAGCCCTCCCACAGGCTGTCAGAGCCCCACCTGGTCTGCTTGGATGACAGAGCCTTTTGGACTTGCCTGGTGTCAGAAAGGGCGATGTCTTAGGTAACCTGGGTTTGTAAAAGCCTTGTCTGTGAGCTGCCAGCCAAAAGACAGCAGCTTTCATGGTCTTTTCTCTTTCCTGTGGTTCATGAGAACACATCCAGGCGCTAATGAGCAGGAACATAAATAATGAACAAACATACCGTCGACAGGAAGGCAGGACTTTTTTTTTTCCCCAAAGACTGAACAAGATGAGCAAAGCTCTGCAGCCGTACTTGTGCATTCTCCACAAAATATAATTAAAAAGCTATGCAGTCTGCTCCCAATGTACAGTATTGTTCATATACTAAACATAATGTACTAATAGGAATATTTCACTTCATTATGTCAGCAGAATATGAAAGGGAGATCTAGCAGCTGCCCTTATCAGGCAGATGGGAGACCAGAAATGTTACTTAGATCTAGGCAGTAAAATTGACATTGAACCAATTTGCCTCACTCGTGCCTCTTTTACTGTGTTTAATGAAAGCTCATGTCTGCACATAAGGCATTATGAAGAGGACTCAGAAGCCATAAAGCTCTCTGTCATGTCTCTGCAACATAACCAGTGAATTTAACCATTTGGTTTCAAAGAACAGTTTTGGATTTTCCCAGAAGTAAGCCTACAGAGGACAGCATAAGGCAGCTGTGTGTCCTGACCCTTGGAACCCTGTGAGAACCAAGACGTCAGGGTTGAAGGAGGGGAACCTGTGCCAGTGAGTGAGGGAGTGAGTCTAGTTACAATCACTAGGAAAGGGCCACAGACTCCGAGCCCAAGGGGATAAGACTGTTCAGTCCGCAAGGTAGAGATGGAATTGGCAGCCAGGGCTATGAGTGGGGGATGGTGGGGAGAGATATGTCCATCTGGGGCCACTGTTGACAGGCTACCCACCTTCACAGAAAGGAGTTATATGTGGAGCCCTCATTTTAGAGCCAAAGAGGTCCCAAGCAATCACCTGTTTCATTCAGCCATTCAACCAACATTGATTGATCATTCGCCAAGTACCAAGCCCTGCTCTGGGCACTACAGTCTGTGAACTCAGCCCTTATGGAGCTCACATCGACATGTGAAACAGACAGTATACAAATAAAAATATGCATACCAGGTGGTGATACATGTGATGAAGGAAAATAAGGAAGAATAAAGGCACGGAATAATGGAGGGAAGGGGCCTTAGTCAGACTGGACTGAGGAGGTGACATCCGAGCAGAGCCCTGAATGCAGTGAGGTATGCAGGTCTCTATTTCAGAGCTCCTCAATCTTTTGTCCAACAAGAACCCTTTGATTATTTGCCCCCATGAGTCACTATGTTTTGTGAGCTGTTGTAACCCAGAAAGGATGCATTTGACAAAGACATAGACGTAGACATAGACATAAATATGACCGTGGCCCTCAGTCAACCTGAGAAACGGGGCAACCACAAAAAGTTGATGCAGTCCACCCCCAAAGCCAACACCTGACCTGTCCAAGAGGCTGGGTAATACACATAGAAAATGAGTCCAGAGTCACAGTGGCTTGTCCAAGCTTATGCCAGCTGGTCAGCAGAGCTAAGACTTAGACCCCAGGTCTCCTGAGTGATGAAATTGGGGTGGAAGCTGCCACAGTCAGTGGCAGTATTTCCCAAACACACAGGCATGAAAAAGGCGGTGGCTGGAATCTGAGGGTGGATCGGGAGGCCTGAGGTCTTCCCAAGAGGAGGCCGACAGAGCTTCATTGAAGGATTTACTCCACTACCAAGGGGGAGCCCCAGGCCAGGGCCAATGATGCTGGCCTGAGAAGGATTCTTCTGCCCTCATCACCTGGGGTTGCAATGTTGATGGCCAATCTGCATAATAACCTGAGTCTTGTATCTCCAAAGTCCAAGGCATAGTATCTCTAATCTACAGCCAGGGGCCCCAGACCAGCAATGCTACCCGGAAGAGGAGAAGGAACAGAGCTCTAGCAGGCAGTTCTCTGAGCATTACGCTGCTGTGGACTGAAAGCTGGCCTATGCAGCACCCACCTCCACCCACCCCAGCGCTGTGACCAAGGGAAAAGGCAGGGTCCATGTTGTTTTTCAGATAATCACAGCAGAGGCTCTGCACTGGAATCACAAGTCCTGGCCTTGCCCCTGGCTCTGTCTGGTGACAATTGGCAGCTGACATCTTTGCTTCTGGCCAGAGCTACCCCTTATTAAAAATGGCATCTTTATAATAGATTTCTGCAAGTCATTGTCAACAGGACATCCTTCTTGTTTTGTACCAGTCATTCCTCTGGGGGACTGATTTGCCTGTTACTATTATTTTAGAACTCTTTAGAATACCCTTTTATTCTATATTATTCTGATAGTAGAATATCAAGTTTTAATATAGTATTAAAAACATAGTATTAAATATAGCATTTTAATATAGTATTAATTACTAATTAATATATTTTATAGTATAGTATATAGTATTAATATAGTATATAGTATAGTATACTAATATAGTATTAATAATTACTAATTAATTACTAACGGGGTTCTAATTATTTTTTAAATAAATGTTCATATACCATACAGCTTCACCGCACAATTAAACAGCTGGATTTTTAGCTGGGTCTTTCTTCTCTTCTTTCCAAATAGCCAAGAGATCCATCTGTGCTCATGTTATTCATCCTCACTCTATAAGGCCCAGGTGTCACGCAGCCTCTGTCTTGTCCCATCTAGGTTTTGTGGTTTTCTGCCTCCCTTGGGAGAAGCACCCTTATGGTCAGACGAGCCCCCCAGCCCCAGCAGCTGAATCTGAAGCTGGAAAGAGTTCTCGTTCGTGAGCAGCCCAAATGTCCACCATGAGGGGTTTGGTTGAATAGCTCATGGTCCATTCAGATGATGAGACTAAGCAGCTAATAGAACCCCCGGGTGACATGGAGCCACATCAATGACTTCTCCCTGAAGTCGTCTCTGGCCAGGCTGGATGGAGCCTGGTGCCCCTCTTCTGCATGCCCACAGCTCCTGGGCTACATAGCAACTCCGGAAGGCAGGCTTGGCCATGCAGGTCGGGCTCACTGCCCTATACCCAGTGCCTGGAATGAAGAAAGCACTTCATAAACAGTTGTTAAAATGAACATCCAGTTCAGTGTAGAAAAAAACATGTACAGCGTGATTCCATTTCAGGGAAAATAATACTTGTGCGGACTCCCAGGTAAAAGGACTGAAATATACCCCAACATGTGGACGGTGGTTCCCTCCAGCTGGTGGGATGATGGCTGATATTTTTTTCTTCTTTTTTTGCTTAGCTGTGTGGGCTGTAATCTATAAGTGTTCCAAGAACAGGCCTTTCAGTCAGGGCTGGAGAAGTCAGGGAAAGAGGAGGGAAAGCTGCCATTTAAAAATGATCCACAATTAGAGCAGAACCACTGGTGGGAGGCAAGATGGTTTGGGGACGAATGTGTTTTTTTTTAAACAGGTGAGCGTTTTAATGTGTAGCTGAGAAAAAATTTTAAGTAGTACATTTGCCATAGTACTGGTCCCTGCTGCTCCTCTGGCCTCATCCCCCCCCTTTCCCTGTCATTCACTAGATTCAAGTCCTGCTGGCTCCTCGCCATTAGAACACTAAAGGTGCCCCGGGGTCTTTGCACTTGCTGCTCTCTCTGCCTGGCGTGTTCTTCCTCACCAATACGCAAGGCCCACTTCTCATCACTGAGGCCTCAGCTTCATGCCACCTCATGGCTCTTAACTCTACCCTCCCCACTAACTACTAGTTTTGTGTTTATTACTCTATAATAACTTGTTTACTTCTTTATGTCTTCCCCTATTGAACTGTGAGTCCTCTGAAGGCAGGTCCTCTGTCTGTCCTGTTCGCCAGTCTCCTGGGTGCTGTGTGAACTGCACCTGGTACATAGCAGTCAGTTCTGTTGGATGAGAAGAGGAGGATGCCGTCAGTGAGGGGTTGAAGGAGGCTGTAATCTCAGGGATGGCTGAGCTCTGCCAGTCAAGAAAGCAGCCTTTATGCCTGGAAAAGAGCAGAGCTTCTGACCTCCCATCAGGGGCCTCTGTGCTCCTGGAATTCTGGGAAATCAGAAATTAAGGCCCAGAATAATTGCTTTGCAAAACATACACATCTTACCTCTGCCCAACCAGTGGTCCCTCTGAACCCGTCGTTCAAAACGTGAATACTGTCTGGCTCCACCACACCCCATTCAGTTGGGTCAAGGCACTGCTGCACCAGGTGGAAGGAGGGCCCGTGGCTTGGGAAACAAGACTAGTGGTCTAGCCCTGCTTTGGCACTGAATTGCCTGAGACTTTTAAATAATATTAGCAGCTGACAGTATTGGGCCCCACTGAGAGCCAGGCCTTCCCCATACATTAATACCGCCAGTGACCCTGTGAAGGGCCAAATCGTTGTCCCCGTTTTGCAGGGGAGAGACCTAGACTTAGGGAGGCTGAGAACTTGCCCACAGTCTGACTGTCAGTGAATAGGAGACTCAGGGTGTGCCCCACTCTTAACAGGTGCTCAGTATATGCATATTCATGGAGGGAATGAATAAACAAAGGAATGAGTGGTGTTCTCTAGGGGATTTGGGCTGCTGCACTTCCTAGACAGCCCTCCCAGTCCCCAGACACCACCATGCCCACACCATGTGCCCTCCGGACCACTGCAGACCACTCCGCTTAGTCCTCACTCTTGATGGTATCCCCTGAGTCAGGAAGCCAGGTCCCTCCTGTGGGTCCAACACCACTGGCCACAAGACCACATTCCAGGGAAAGGAAATACAAGAGCAGAGTTAGTGGGAGCTCCAACAGGGAGAAGAAGAGGGAGGAGGGTCCAGGCGGGGCCCTCTCTCCCCCTCCCCCTGGGGTACCTGCCCTCTGCTGAGCCCACCTCCAAGTAGGTATGCTGCCAGTGCCTGCCAGTGCCTCTCAACCAGGCGATGTTGATGACATTTCCCCCATTGATTCAGCTTGCTGTTCATACCTTCTCCTTGAGTCAATGGAAGCCTCCTTCAGGAGGGAACAGCAGACCCGTGCCAGTGCCAGCTCCAGGGAAGCCCTACTGACTGGGGTCTCTGGCTTCCGGTCCCACCGACCAGCACGTGAGCTGCCTTCATCCATTTCACACACATTCCCTGAGCACTCTGTGGGCCAGGGGGGCTCTGGGAGGCGCGAAGGGACCACACAGTGTTGTCTCCAAGCGCTGGTGCTCCCCTCTTGTCTGGATTGCCCTACCTTGTCTGTCCAGCCAGCACCTGCTCCATGGTCACTGCTGTTTCCTGAGAGGCCGGTCCTGCCCTCCACCGTGCACCTGTACTGTAGGTGCTCCTTCAGGTCATATTTTCCCCTTATTCCCATTGTGATTTATAGAACCATTTGTGACATTACTTCCTCCATATCATTCTTCCCTATTAGAATGCAAGCTCCACAAGGGCAGGGATTGTGTCTGTCACTTTTTTCCCAGCCTGTGATATGGTGGCCGGTACCTAGTAGGTATGCAAATAATATATGAAAAATCAATTAGGGAATCAATGAATAGAGATGCTTACAGAATACACCCCTGTCCCCCACCCCTACAGGAAAGCCTCTAAATTATTGGGAGCTGGATCTTTTGAGACAGAAGGTAAAAACATCTTTCCATTTTGCATTTGATTAGATGTTTTTCTCACCTAGGGTCACCCATCACCTCCCCTCTCCCAGGGGAGCACCAAGGGAGGTAAGAGGCCTGTAGCACAACGGAAAGGCCTCTGGGGGTTTTGTCCCTGCTCTGCCACAAACTAAATGTGCCTATAGGCACATCTCTTCCTCTCCACATCACAGTTTCCCATCTGGAAAATGACTATTTCTGTGTGGGCTCTAAGCAGAACCATTTCTTTGGCCAGTCTTCGCTGCAAAGGAGGCAGGGAAAGGAACTCTTCGTGAGAAGGGAGTGGCTTTCAGGTGGCAGCCAGCACATCTAACACACGTATCCTTCAACTGGACCTTGGCAGATGTCACTTTTTTGTTGTTAATTTTCATTTCTTGGCACTAGCCTTATCTTACCATCCAGATTGAGAGGCTCTGGAAGGCAGGGACCAGGCCTCAGAGGCTTTGGAGTCGGAAGAGACCTTCCAGCAGGCTGATCCCAGATGTGTCACTCCAGGAGATTTGTGTTGGTTAATGACTCTACCCCTTTCACTTAAGTATTCTCTCTAGGTGAAAATGGTCCCTAGTAGGTTAAACATGAAGTATCTGTCTCTCTCATTGGAAATGGCTTGTTGTTCTTCCATATAACAAGTACACATTTTTAAACATAAAACATACAAAGAAGAAAAATTTTTAAAAATCACTGAATGCCACCACCCGAAAGTGATTATTAATCCATCTTGTTACACATCCTCACGTAACATCTCCCTCTCCTTCCTTCTCCCTCCATACCACACCCTACCTCCTGCCCCCACCCACAAACAGTTTTATGAAAACAGCTGCACAGGACACACACTGTAACCGGCATTTTCACTTTACCATCCTGTCCAGATCCTGGTCTCGTAGGTTCTGTGGAGCCCCCAATTCCTGGCATGTGGCTTCCTCCCTCACTGGCATCTGACAGTTGTTTGATTAAAAATGTGTCATGTGAGGCCAGGCAGGTCCGTCCCCACCTCCACTGGGGAGGCAGATGGCTCCAGGGGCCACATCCCATTACTGCCGAGGTCTCCCTGATGGCTGGAAACCACTGGTGCTGGGCATGGGAGTGAAGCACTGGGCCCTTACCCTAACCCAGGCAGCCACAGCACAGCTCTCCATCAGTGTTCAGAAACACATTTTGTGACACGTTAAGACAGCCTCAAAATCAGGAAATCCACCTTCTCATCCCACAACCACTCCCAACGTGTTCATTTGGTAAATGGTAAATGAGCAGATTCTCTGCTTTAGTCCAGAGAAACCCCCTCTGCCGCCCTTCTTCTTTTCTCCACTGTGGCTTGTTAACCCTTGCTGCTGCTGCTGCCGCTGCTACTGCTGCTGCTCCTCCTTCTCCTGACAAGCAGTGGTCCTCCCAGCCTTCCCTCCCCATAGACCCACTTCCCATCCTCTTCCTCAAGAGGATAGATGCAGGACACCTGACTGACTGCATATTCTCCCCTGTCCCTTGTACCAAGTATGGCAACAATAATAATAGCTAACACTGATTGACTGCCAACTGTGCTGGGCACTCTACATGGATTCATTCTTTTGATCCCAACCAGGAACCAGCTCTGTTACCATGCCCATCTCCCAGGAACAGATGTGGAAACAGAAGCGCCCAGTCTCACAGCTAGAGAGTCTGGCTCTAGAAGCCCCCGCTTCCTGTAGATCATTAAAGGGATTGTGATGGAGGAGGAGCAGCAGTCCAGTCCCAGGGCGGGGGCCAGAGCACTGATAAAGGGAGCAGACGAGGAGCATTTAATCTAGCTGGAGATGGAGTGAAAAGCCATGTGTCCCAGCAGCCTAGGGCCTCCGGGTTTGTGAACCTCCAGAAGTTGGGGGGGAAACTGTATGTGTCGGTACATTTGTCACACTCTCAGAGGAGTCTATGATTCAGAGAAGGAGAATGGCTGCTGGGCCAGATGAGCCTCCAAGGTCCCTTCCAGCTCCCAAGCCTGTGGTTCTGTGACCATATAAGGTCAGCGTGCCTGGGGAGTCTCACTGCAGCTAAGTGCAGTCCTGCACTGCAAGGGGGAAGCAGAAAGCAAAGGGAGCCCAAGTCCAGGCCTCCTGCAGGGTCCCTAAGGCAGCAGAGAGAGAAATGGAGGTGCGGGGAGAACCAGGGTTTCTCCTTGGTTGCCTCTTCCCAGAAAGCTCAGACTCGCGCAGGCGGGCTGGGTTGCCACCCTCTGTCTCTCCCCATATCCACGTGAGATCTCCTCTCAGCAGCGTTGCCAGGTTTCCAGAGTCCAGCTGGCGGTTTCTGTCCAAAGTCAAACACTCCACAGTCAGCCCTTGGCTGTTCAGACCTCCTGTTCCTCATGGTGCTTCTGGTTTGGTGGCCTGGAACACCCCTCAGAGTCCCTGAGTTTTTGGTGGGCATCAATGCAGAATCTAGCTGGATCTCCCTTTGATGTCCTGGCTTTGCAGTCACAAGAAATCTAGTAGGTCCCCACCCTGACACACACACACACACACACAATACACACACACACACACACACACATCTGCCTCCTTTAGTGAGTGCTTTGGAGAGGGACAGGTGTGGGGCATCTGTGTACTCCTGAATCATGTAGTTATGTCTCACTTTATCTGAGCACTGTCTGGAGCTCAGCCCTATGCCAGGAGATATGAGAAGAGAGCAGAGATAAGTGAGATGTGGTGCTTTAATTTTAAAAATTAAAAATTAGTAAACAAGTCTTCTGGGAGATGATCTCTGATTATTATTGTTATCAAGGTATAAAACATGTACCTTTTAGTCATGTCTCTGTTGATTCTAAGTGGCAGAAACCCAAATGAAGTTAGCTTATGCAAAATTGAGAGGGAATTATTTGGCTCATATCACTCAAAAGTTTTGGGTGGGCTTCAGGCATGGTTGGACCCAGGGACTCCAATGATGTTTCTGGGACTTGATTCTGCACTCTATCGCTCAGCTATGTAGATGAACAGCCCATCTGGGGCTGCTGCAATGTGAGATGCCACTGGCTGTTGCTAAGGTATCTCCTGGAGCCTCGCTCCTGATTTCCAAATCCTGGCCTTGTCACCTCCACGACTCAGACCTGGGCTGTCACATTAGACTGAACTCTCCAGGGCTGTATCTCCAACTCCAACCCAGAGGCCTCCTTTCCTTGCCAGAACATTGGGCAGATACAACAGGACAAGTTCCAGTGCTTGTTTTGTGGGTGAAATCTCTGGATTCTCCTGGAGATAGGGACTCAGGGCAGAAGGAGCAGACCTGCCTTTCAGCATCTGCCATTTACCAGCTGTATGTCAAGTAAGTGGCCTAACCTACCTGAGCCTCAGTTTCCTCGTCTGTAAAGAGGAGATAATTTATCTCCTGGAATTGTTTTGAAGGTTAAATGAAATGACACATGTAAAGCACTTAGCACAGAGGGTAAACCCTCAAACAGGAGCTGCAATTATTCTGCTTATCTTATACTGCAAATGAAAGACATTATACTTGCCAGATTTTAACTTTAGAATGAAAATACTATTACTTTTTTTTGGTTGAGACAGAGTCTCGCTCTGTCACCCAGGCTGAAGTGCAGTGGCGTGATCTTGGCTCACTGCTACCTCCACCTCCCAGGTTGCCGCAATTCTTCTGCCTCAACCTCCCAAGTAGCTGGGACTACAGGTGTCCACCACCACATCCGGCTAATTTTTGTATTTTTCAGTAGAGACAGGGTTTCACCATATTAGCCAGGCTGGTCTCGAACTCCTGACCTCGTGATCTGCCTGTCTCGGCCTCCAAAAGTACTGGGATTACAGGCATGAGCCACTGCGTCCGGCAGAAAATACTAATAGCTACCATTTGTTTTATACTTACTATATGATAGGCACTTTTACATTTATTCCTCACAACTCTCTGCTTATGAGGAAACCAAGGCAATTAAATTGTTTACCAGGGACACACAGCTCATCCTATCCAGTGCCCAACCTCTAACCACTGCTCTACTCTGCCTTTCTAGAATGGTGTGGGGAAATAGAAAATAAAGAGGGTCTTATTTGATACACATAAGGATATTTGCCTCAAATCAATGCTAGAAAGAAAAAAAGAAGAGGAATGTGGCATTAAAAAAAGCTAGGGGGAAGACTTCACATTTAAAAATTCAGTGTTTTTCTGAGTGGTGGGAGTATGAATAATATTTCTTATTGGTGAAACCCCGTCTCTACTAAAAATACAAAAAATTAATTGGGCATGGTGGCGGGCTCCTGTATTCCCAACTACTCAGGAGGCTGAGGCAGGAGAATGGCCTGAACCCAGGAGGCGGAACTTGCAGTGAGCCGAGATCCCACCACTACATTCCAGCCTGGGTGACAGAGTGAGACTCTGTCTAAAAAAAAAAAAAAAAAATTTCTTCTTGTTCTGTATGGTCCAAATTTTCTAGTCTTAAAGTACTTACTACATTGTAGTAGAAGGGGATATAAAATTCTACTCTGAAACAGGAAGGCTATTTTTAACCTAATATAAGCCAGTTTGAACAACTTATAGGGCTAATCATGATTTGAGCAATTTCCCCCAAATTGCAACATTTCTGCAAACTGCAAATGAAGCTTCTTTATCTTGGGACAACCCAGGCAACAGATTGAGACCTGCCAGCAGTATTTTCAGTCCATGAATTGAGGTGTGATAGAAAGGACTGTGAGCTTGGAGACCTGTGTCCTGTTCTTGGCCCAGGCTCTTACCTGCTGGGAGACATTGGGGCAATTACTTATTTTCTTTCAGCCTCAGTTTCCTCTTCTGTCAAATAGTTATAATAAAATCCCACCCTTTCCACCTGATCAAGTGTGTATGAAGATTAATGATATCAATAGGTGTGAAATAGGTTGAGGGAGGTCCCAGAGTCAGCCAAAGGTCTAGAGAGTATTCCCAGGAGAGTGGTAGGGTCTGCTGATCCCAAATGAAGCATGAGAAACTCAATGCAGTGGCTTCTGGGGAAGCATGTCATGCCATGGGGACTAGCAAATCCTGCCTGCACCACTCAGGTCACCCAGAGGGCCCCACCCTCTTAGGAGAATCTAAGTACCAGTTGCCTTTCTTTTCTGTTTTTTAGTATTTACTCTAGAGTTTACAATGTGTATCTTGACTTATTACACTTTACTTTCAAGTAATAATATATTAATACTACTTTTTTTACTTATAAGAATCTTTCTACAGTATAGAGTATACTTTCATTTTATCCCTCCCATCCTTTGTGCTATTGTTGAAGTTTTATTTCTATGTATGTTATAAACATCATAATACATTTTTCAGCTTCTTCCCTCTGTTTCAATTTAGATAGTTTCTATTGCCATGTTTTCAAGTTCACTCATCTTCTGTATGTCTAATCTGCTGTTAATCCCATCCAGTGAAATTTTTATTTTAGATACTATATTTTCATCATTTTATATTCCTTTTGTTCTTTTTTACATCTTCCATTTCTTTCCTCATATGTTCCTAATTTCCTTCAATTTCTTAGAAATATTTAAAATAGATGTTTTAAAATTCTTATTGTGAATTCCATGATCTCTGTCACTCCTGGGTCTGCTTCTGTTGACTGTATTTTCTCCTAGTTATGGGTCATGCTTTCCTGCTTCTTTGCATATTCAGAAATTTTTTGTGTGATGCTGATATTATGAATATTGTATTGTTGAATGTCTAGATTTTGTTGTTCTCATTTAAAGACTGTTTGACTTTATTCTCCAGGTAGTCAAGTTACTTGTAGATCAGCTTGATTTTTTTTTTAAGTTTGTTTTTAAGCTTCATGAGGGCAGGTCTAAAGCAGCCTTTACTCTGGAGCTAGTTCAGCCCTGTTGCTATGGCATGAGCCTTCTGGCATCTCTGCTGAGTGCCCCAGGCGTTCAACAAGGACTCTTCACTCTGGCTGTTTGGAACTTGAATATCTCCTAGCCTTGAATGAGCTCTGGGAAGCGTTCAACTGATAAGCAACCTGATGCTTGTTCTTTCTTTAGTAATTGTTCCTTGACCAGCTGTGGAATCTCACCCTATCCAGCCACAGACTCCAGGGGGACCCCTATGCGCTGTCTGAAGCATCTGAAGTGCTCTCTCTTTGCAGTTTTCTCCCCTCTGGTACGCTGCCCTTCCCGCTACCTCAGCTTTCCTGAACTCACTTTTTCTCTTCAGCTCAGTGAAATGGCTGTGTTCTGCCTGGGTAACCTCCTGCACTGTGGTCTAGTAAACACCTAAAGGCGGACGCCCAGGCCATCATAGGACTCCCCTCCTCGGTCTCCCTTCTCTCAGGGATCACAGTCCTGCACTGTCTATTCTCCAGTGTCTGAAAATGCTTGTTTCATATATTTTGTCTGGTTTTCTAGTTGTTTACAGTGGGAGCTAGGAAAGATCCCTTTGAGATCTCTCTGGGGTGGTATACCAGTGGCCTGCACTGGTTATGTACTCCCTCGAGATACTTTTACAAAACTGGACTTAGGAATAATAAAAATGGACAGAAAGTTGATAGGGTCATTCTGATCTGCTTTTTAGAGAATCTCAGAGTGAAGACCCACAAACCAGCACCAAGTGGAATTTTGCAGCAGGAATCATTATTGTCCATCAACTGATGACTGGATAAATAAAATGTGGTACATCCCTACAGTGGAATACTATTCAGTAATAAAAAGGAATGAGCTACTGATACATGCTACATTGTGAATGAATCTTGAAAACATCGTGTTAAGTGAAAGAAACCAGTCACAAAAGACCATACATTGTATGGTTCCATTTATATGAACTGTCCAGAATAGACAAATTTATAGAAACAAAATGTACATCAGTGGTTGCTTAGGGTAGGGGCAGGGCATGGAGAGTAACTGCTAATGGATACAAAGTTCCTTTTGGGAGATTGAAATGTTCCAAAATTAGATTGTGGTGATGATTGACCAACCTTGTGAATATACTAAAAACCATTGAATTGTATACTTTAAATGGGTGGAGTGTATGGTATATGAATTATATCTCAATAAAACTGTTTTTTTTTTTTTTTTTTAAAGAAGAATTTTGAGCCATTTTCTCCTGCATGAAGGTAACGAAGGAATGGGAAGGAGCTGTGGTATAGTAGAAAGGAGGTCTCAGTTATTATATTGGTGCATGAACGTGTCACAAGTAGTGTTCTATCTGGGACTGAAAATGTGACCACAGAAGAGTTTACATAGTTCATTGGGGGAGGACAAATGTGGGATGTTAATCTTAAAATTCATTTGCTCTTTCTGGATTACTTTATTTATAAGAGGATTCTTGTGGTTTTGGCATGAGCCCCTCCTTCTAGTTTTCTCTCCTGCCCGGATCCTTGTCAGCAGTGAGCACAATGTTGAGTGGCTAGCAGGCAGTGCCACGTGGCCTCCGAAAGTTGTGACTTCCCCTTTATGTCCTCTTTGTCCCTGTTCAGATCCACCAGAACGAGGGCAGTATGTGGTTAAATCCTAGCCAAGGACGAGAAAGTAGGCAAACCCTTTTATTGACTTTTCTGTTGTCAAAGATAAAGATGGTTATTTGTTCCTCTTAAGTGAATCATTTTACCTTCATTAAAAGCTGTGAGTTTTCTGTGAAAGAAAAATACATCATCCATTTGCAGACTTTTTCCAGGGATTTTCAACAATATGCCTCTGTGTGTAAACCTAAGTTGGGACCCTGAGCTTTGCTTAAACATATATTGAGTGCTTAATGTATGCCCTTCCTGTTCTAAGTGTTTTCAAGTATTATCAGCACCTCATTGACGGATTTTTCTTTCATTATGTAGGGAATGTGAAAAGACTGCATTTCTTTTTTCCAAGATTCTGTTTTTAAGTAATTTAAGTAGCTTTTCCCTTTAGATTTTATGACATTAATGTAGCAACTCAGTAACTCGGCATCCCAGCTGGACCTGGCCCACAGCCAGCCATTGCTTCTCATGCCTGTGCTCTCTGTGTTGATGAGGACAATGCTCTCATCAGGTGTGGTATGTGTGGTTTTTCTCTAGGATCATCCATGAAGATGGCTTCTCCGGAGAAGACGTGAAACAGTACAAGCCTGTTGTCTACAGCAACACCATCCAGTCCCTGGCAGCCATCGTCCGGGCCATGGACACTTTGGGCATCGAATATGGTGATAAGGAGAGAAAGGTAGGCCCCTGAGTCCATAAGCACAGCAACAAGAGGTTCTGTCTGTGTTACCCCACTGCCTCCTCTTTATAGTGCTGGGCTGGCTTAAATGAACGAGAAGAGACTCTGCTATGTATGAAAGATATATGGTGGCACAGTCACCAACCTAAGCCATTGCATCCACACCCCTGGCAAACTCCCAGCAAACTCCCCAACTTTGCAAGTTGAAAGTTGCAAGGGCTACAAAACTCCCGGATTTATTTTGCAGATGAGGAAGAGTTGGTGACAGTTTTAAATTGGGACTGCCACAACACTGTCTAAGTACCTGTCCTTGGGCAATTAACTTGAACAGAAAAAATATATATATTAAACAAAACAAGCCTTGCCTGGCCACCATCTCCCTTCCTTAGAAGAACTTTCCTTGCCTTGCTGTGGAGTGGGGAAGGCCATTTGAACTGACTATCCTTCCTCTTTTATACCAAGGGCTGTTTTCTTCCTCCCCCAGGGAAGTATGAGGACCTACAGGGCTCTCCTTCCTGTAGAAAGTTGGTGTTCTAGAACAGGGACTGTTTGGGGGTAATGTTTCCAGGCTTCTATTAAGTGGTGAGTGGAATAAGTACTCTATAAAAACCTCTAATTTGCAAACATTTGTATTAACTGTTAAGACTGAACTATATACAGTTACACTGGCAAGGCTAAATAAAAGGAGGGAGGGAGAGAGGGAGAGGAGAAAATAGCCTCAGAATTCTATCCAGAAGCAGCTCTTTGTCCCTGTTTGGGACTGAATCTCAGTGATCCTCCCTCTGGGACCTGGAGATTGGAGAAGCGGGCAGAGGACAGGTAGAGCCTCCAAGCACCTGGGCTCTGCATCTGAGCCTCTGGATGTTGAGCATTCATCTCTGATTGCTGTGTGATTTGATTGTACATTATACACACATCCTGTCTTTGCTAAAAATCATCTTCCTCACAGAGGAAAACTGTTCTGGTTGTCTCTGTGTCTGATAAATCATCCGTGACAGGCAGCTTTAAATGTAAAATTTAATATATTAGGAACAAAATCCTAATTCCATGGGGCAGAGTCATCCAGGCCAGGCACTGACTCCTCCAGGTGCTGGGGAATTGGGTGACTGAGGGTATGTCCGAGGCCAGCCCGAGGTGGAGAAACTGGGCACTAGCAGGGGCACCTGGGCCCATCTGCTGCTCCTCCTGGAGGCTAAGTTGGGAAGTTGATTCTGCAAAGGAAGCACTTCTCCCTGGAAGACTGGCTTTGGGTTTGGTCACAGAGCCAGGGCCTGTGGAAAGAGGGAATGGGGGAGTGGATGGGTCCATTCACTGCAGGTTGATGATGTGCGAGGCTTTGAGCTAGGTGCTGTGGATACAGGAATGAGCACAGCAGGGAATGGTGTCTGGTTTCAGAAAACACCTATTCAGATCATTAGAACTAGCCCAGATGTGTACACTGCTTCGTTCTTCTTAATAGCAATAGTAGGAATGAAAACAGCAACCATTTGTTGAGCACCTACTGGCTGCCAGGCACATACTAAACACTTTACGTATACTGACTCATTTTATTTAACTTATTTTATTACAGCCCAGAGCAAGGAGTGCCTCATCTTATCTTCAGTCATGGTACAAGCCACAGGCCTCTGGTCTCTCTCTCCCTTTGGCTAAGTGGGGAGCATAGTGTCTGAATCTCAGCCAGAGAGCAGACACAGTGCAAAAGGCACACCCCCTACACACACACACACACACACACACACACACACACACACAGGGTGTGTGAGATCTTCCAGGAGCAAATGTATTCATCTCCCATCCAGCTCTTCCTGAAAATCTCCTATACTGATTATAACCCAGAAAAGTCAATGTGGCTTTGGAATACTTTTCTCCTTCCATTTTGGAAAACATTCATTGTTCCCATGGGATTTTTTTTTCCATTTTATTATCCTGAATGGAGAGATGATTGCTTGGGAATCGCTAGGACTATGATACGTTAAGGACTGTACTGCAGGCCCCTGGGAAACAGGGTCCCTTCTCTGGCTATTTCTCCTCCGTGGAATTTCCCAGTCAAGTAGTCAGCCTTTAAGTAGGAAGGAGGGGAAGGTTCCAATGGAAGGAGAGACTGAGAGCTAAGCAGGACTCCCTGGAGAGTCCACTGGACACAGTCGAGTCCAAGCCCAGTTCCGTTATGGCAGGTGGCACCATGGCCAGCACCTGGCCCATCCCTAGGGCAGCACAGACTTGTCTGGTGTGACACTCAGGCACCCGCTTCCTGTATTCTTACAACTGTGAGGAGCAGGAAAGGAGTGAACCCAAGACCCAGACCACAGCAAGCCAGACAGCTGGAAAAGGCATTCCTGGGAGTGGACTGGTGTGGATTCACAGCCTGTGGAGCTGGCAGAAGAGAGTGGAAGCCACCACTTCTGTCCTCTCAATAAGGACACATACCAGACCTGAAAGGGCTGCAGTATCTGCTGGTGTGGGGGCAACTCAGAGCCAAGATCCTTCCCTTTCCATGTTCTCATGGAGCTTCCTATCTAGCAGTATAGGCAGCAAACAAGCCCACAAGTAGGTGACTGCATAATGTCAGATAATGCTAAGGGCTGCAAGGAAAACAAAATAAGGTGATATGAGAGCCTGATCTGGGGGTGGGAGGAGCAGATACTTCAGAGTGGGAGGACGAGGGGACAGAAAGTTCCAGACAAGCACCCAGGCCCTAAGGGAGGAATGAGCCTGGCGCAGAGGAATATAAAGCTCTGTTCAGCTGGAGCTACCTGCAGCCAGGCAGCTGCTGATGTCCGGATGCCCTGAGCCCAGAGCTGGGTCCCCACATTCTTCGCTCGGGTCCCCAGCCACACTCCATCTAGGGGATCTGCCATTTGGATGCTGGGGAAACCACCTTATGCTGCAGAAGTCCAGATCCATGTTTTGGTCTCAACAGAAGAGACTTCCTTCCCTCTTATGTTTTCTTCACCTCTGCTACCCACCACCAGTCATCAGGGGGTGTCTGGAGGAAGACAGCCCCACTCCCACCACCTGCCGGGGCCAGCCAGCCTTGCACTCTCCACACAGAAAAGCACCTAAGAGCTTCCTTGCTGTATCTCAGTGTCAGCCCCTAGAACAGGTAGGTGTCGCTGACTTCCCCCGGCAGCAGACTCACCGCCTGTCCTGGCCCCCAGGGAAAGAGGACTGGCCGGTTTTTCCCTCAGCCTCTCTGGTATGGAATCACTTGGAGCCCCGTGACTGTGCGTGAGCCTGAACCTGAAAGAACCTCCGCACAGGGCAAACAGCGAGGACCTCCTTACATCCTTCTGTGGTTTCCACACCCCAGGCCCCAGCCTCAGACTACAGACCCCTCCCAGGGACCCCATGCACTCTCATGCCTCCGGGCCTTCGCTGGGGTGTGCTCTCTGCCTCTAGTGCACTCCTCTTCTCTTCCCCTCTTCCCCGTGGAACTGCCCTACTCAGTAAGGGCCCGCTAAGCTTCATCTTGTCCATGAAGCCTCCTTACCTTTTCCTCCCCTGAGGAAGAAACTCAGCTCAGCGCTTTCTCCATGAAGCTCTTATCTCACACACTAGCATGAAGATCAGTTGTTTATGCATCTTTCTGTAGAGAAGTGGGCCCTAAGGTGTAGTCAGAGTCCTTTGAGCAGCTCATAAACCCATGAGCCTTCCCTCCAGAACAGGGGACACAGCACACATCTAGGAGATTCTGCATGCAATTTCAGGGGGGCCTGGCCCACCAGCGGAGCCCAGCCTAAGAACCCCTTCATCATTGGAGGTCTTCTGATCAGGGCCTATGTCGTTTATGTTTGGATCACCTCCTCACTCCAGTAGCCAACACAGTGCTCAGCACTTAGTAGGTCTTCAAGACCCATCCCATTAATGGAATGACATTTCTAACTTTCCCAGTGTTCACAGAAAAAAAGGCAAAGTGCCTGTAACTTTATCACTACATGAACAGCTGTTGATTGAGAACCTACCATGTGTAGGGCTGGTGCTAAGCCCTGTGTGAAGATTCAAAGGCATGTAAGTTGGAGCCTTTAAGGAACTGGTCATCTTCTTGGGAAGATGGAGCTCACAGGCAGAGTGAGCACAGCCCTTGCACATGGTGGGCAGGAAGAGCTGCTTAGTGGGAGTGAAGCTGGAACTGTCCCTCAGGCAAAGGCACAGTTTGACAGGTGCAGGTGTAGGTGAGCAAAGGCCCTTGAAGCCAGGAAAAAACATGGTAGAAACAGTGGCTGGTAATGAGGGAAGGGAGAGTTAACTGGCAGAGGAGGCCAGTGGCCAGAACAGAGGACTGGGGTCTGGGCAAGGTGTGGGAAAACTGGAAGGTCCAGTTAGGTCCAGATTTGGTGGGCCCTGGAAGGTAGGCCAAGGAGTTTGGGGTTTATCCTGTTAGCAGTAGGCAGCCATGGAGAGATTTTGAGCTGGGATGGAATGAAAGTGAGATTTTAGGAAATTATGATATGGCATGTGCAGAGTGGACAGGGCGGGGAGGGGGATGGCGAGGGGAGACTAAAGATGGGGAGGCAGGTAAAGAAACTCCAGCAACAGACCACGAATAAGGTGCGAGGGGCTAGGTGAGGGGTCAGAAAGGCAGCAGAGTGATGCATAGCAACAAAGGAAATACAGGGGCCTGGTGATTAATTGACTGTTGGAAAAGGATGGGCACAAGGTGGAACCTCAGCCAGAAAGCCAGGAGGCTGGGTGGGATCGGACCACAGAGGGTGTGTCCCCTTCCAAACCTAAGGAGTTTCCAGGTGGGGGAGGTCTGCACATATCAGATGGATAGAGTCAGAGAACTGAAGCTCTGGAAATTACTGACTCCAGGATAATAACGGCTTTCCATTTTTATGTTTCAGAGCCTTTATTGGAAAAGGATGGGCCTGTTATTTGTCTTGTTATTTAATAAATTTTCCTTAATGCTTAAATTATTTAATACTAACAACTACGTGTGCAGTGGGTGCTATTGTTGTCCTTGTTTTATAGGTTAAAAAAAAAAATGAGGCATGGAGAGGCTAAGTGACTTGCCCAGCGTCATGCAGTACAAATTATATATGTATACAGTGTAGACATGGAAGCCTAATAAGACTAGAACCTGTGTGGCCCGGGTCCAGAGCAGAGTCCCATTTAGATAGACACAGTATGATCAGGCAAAACAAATCATTCAAAGAATCCCATCCTTTATGCGGAGTCTCTCTAAGAACATGAAAAGGGACCAGAGACAGCTCCCCCTGCTGTTCTCAAACATCCTCTCCTGCCTCCCACGTCTGTCCCACCCCACTCCCTTGAGCTGCCTTACTCCCCCGAGTTCTTCAGAGACCCTCTTCTCCACCCCAGCGAGCAAGGCTGGTCCTCTCTCCCCTTCTCTCTCTCCCACCAAAGGGGTTCCGGCTCTGCCGCTCCTTCACTCCTCCCTTTTTCTTCGTCTCCCTTTCCCCTCCCCTCCTATCTCCCTTCCCCCCGCTTCTTCCCTTTCCCTGTGTCCTCCTCCCTCCTTCTCAGTCTCCTTTTCCTCCTCCCCTTCCCTCTCTTCCTCCCTCCCTCCTCACCCCAACTCATTATTTTGTAAATTGTCTTCACCTTCTGAGCCAAGCTCTCCCCCTCCTCCTTCCTCTAGCCTTAGCCCAGGGCCTACATCTGCATCACAGAAGCAGAGGGCCTTGTTCTGGCTGAGCTGGCCTAAACTCTAACACTGGAAGAAAGGGTTGAGGAGAAACTGAACAATTACAGGATTAGAAGGTTCACTTGGACCAGTGGAGGGATGGGGAAAGCCTTTGAACAGGCCTGTGTTAATACAGTTCCTCATACACACACGTGTATATATAAACATATGTAAAATGTACATGTGTATATGTGTACATCCTTGCATATGTAAAATACATTGTAAACAGATGGACTGGTAGCAGTCATGCATTGAACTTGTATGAGACTTTACTCAGTTGAAAATACTCCAGTTTTCATTTTCTCACTATTTGTGCCTATACCTGTTTCTCTCAACTATAAACTCCTTAAGGGCAGAGCATAGATCCTATTCCTCTAGCACAATGCCCGACACAGGAAGTACTGGATACTAAGTTTAAACCCCAATTCTACCACCAACTATATGGCCCTGGGTAAATTATGTAACTTCTCTAAGCCTCAGTGTTTTGGACGGTAAAATAGTAATGATCCTGATACCTCCCTCGTTCATATCTGCTGTGAGAGTAAATGAGATAATGCCTATAGCATGCATAGGATAGTGCCTGTCACATAGCAACTTCTCAACGTGTGTTGGCAATTATTCTCATTATTTGTCTACAATCGTTGTTTTTGATAAAGTATTGATGAATTCTACTCAAAGCAATCTAGTGAGGAATGGGCAAGGTTTTATCTGCAGTTTTCATGTTAGAAACAGAAGCACAAGGTTCTTAACTGGCCACCCAAGGTCATGTTACCAAGCCTGGGTCTACTTAAGCTGTGCCATAAAGCCAAATGCCAACACTGAAGTTTACAAGACAAAAGACTGCGTTTATCTGCAGGGGGCTGAGTAAGGAGGCAGCTCATGCTTAACACCTCACTTCCTCAATGGCCCTACAAGCAAGGGCTTTTAAAGGCAAGGGTACATTTTAGGAAAGCAGAAGCTACAGGCAAAACCGTAAACCTATACATGGAGGTTATACATTGGTTTGGCCCAAAAAAGCAGGATGTCTTGTGGGGTGGGCTTTGAGGTCATAGGTAGATCCAGAGATTCTGTGATTTGCAGTTGGTTAGGGAGCAAGCTTTTGTCTAAAACCTTGGGGACAGCCAAAATGAATGTTAAGGTCTGGCCTGTAGGTGTGTCTCTCTCCAGGCCCCTCAGGAAGAAATTTAGAAGAAAGATCGGTGGTCAGCGTTCCGTCCTTAGTTCCCGCTCTTCTGAGGTCTACTTGGCTGCAATGGGCATTTTCCATCTGGTGGGGGTCCAGGTTTCTGAAAAACAACTCAGGGACATATGTTAAGATGTTATCTTTAGTTTCCATAGGGAACCAAACATCTTGTGGCTCTAACTTACTTGGGTGGCTATTATTTTAAGCTATTACAACCTCCTTGCTTCTCAAGTTGCTCATTTACTTCTCAAGGCTAGCTGGGTGCCTGGAATTTCCCTTGAAGAGACTCAAGATTTTTCTCTCTTTCCATGCTTTTTCGGAGTGTGGGGGGCAGCATGCCCCTAACAGGGGGCTCCCTGCTCTATCTCAGTCACCTACCTAAACAGAATGAAAGATGGGTGCCAGCTGGGATTGCTGCCCATGCTCTTCTTCCACCAGGGGCCTTCACTGGAGCTGTATCCCCTAGAGATAATGGTAGCTCTTTGGGAGGCAGAATCAGATTTCACACTTAGTTTTCAGAATGTCATTGGATCTCCTCTGGTAGAAGAAATCTTGACATTTAAGTCACACAGTGGAGCTCAGGACACTATGTTTTTTAATAATCATGGAAATATTGTGGTGCCACCTCTACAATGCAGTGCGGTTCACCTTGTGGTTTGCATGAATTCTGAAACAGATGAAAACAAGGATGCTATCTGGCCTGTGTCTCCCTGAGTCCCCTTGGGCTTAGAGATAACTTTAGTGGTAGTTGATAGATCTGATGGCGGCTGGAGGGTGTAACAGATGAAGCCTTCATACTCCCATAGCCCAAACATGAGGCCAGGAAGAGGATGTAGATGTGCCCCATGCTGGGTGCTGAGGCTGTCCACCTACAGCAGCCCCAGACCCTGCCCTGACCCTTTGCCAGCCAGGTGAATAGAGCTTGAAACTGCTCCATTCAAGCCCACCTCATTCTGCTGCTCCATTTTGCAGATGGAACATAGGTTTCATCTGGCCCAAACAGGAAAGAGACTTACCCAGGGGAATATGTGGCAGATCCAGGACTAGAGCATTCAGCTCCCTGCATCACTGCTCAGTCCTCTTTCCATCTCAGCATGCTGCTTCCAGTTACCCAGCCCATTTGGGGACTCATTTTCTTTTATTCAGTTGGTTAATCAATTATTCTATAAATACTTATCACTCAATTACTTATTACTTACAAATGCTTACCTCCTGGGGGAAGTGCACAAGATGGCAGGGGTGGGTACAAAGATGCAAAGATCAAGAGGCTCCCAGTCTTGAGCAGAGATGCCAGCCCCAGAATGAGAAGGTAAATGCCTTGGTTTCCAGGACTTCTCCCAGCTCTGAAATTCTAGCTCTCCAGGGCTTAGTGCGGCATCAGCACTGCTCCCTGATCCAAGGCTGGATCGGGCTGCAAGCTCCTGATTTGAAGGAAGGCATCCACCATCTAAGCCCTGCCACAAGGAGCCTGAGACCTGACTACTGGTACTTTGGCCCAGGGTGACAGCATCAGTGGCTTTCCCTCACCCTTGTCTAAAAGGAAGAACCAACTCAAAGGAACTGCAGTTTTCAATATGGGAAAGGAAGAGGGACTAAAGTGTCAGATTTTTGAAATGTCTCTTAGCTGCTCCTCCCCCTTAGAGTCTTAGGTTTCCTTAGCTAAAAGTGGTGCCCTCCCCCGAAGCCCGTCTCAGCTGCCCCCCAGCAGCACACTCTACTTCATGGTTGTCTTACCCTTGGGGCCAGACAGCAGGTCTGGAAGAACAGGTCAGTCTTGTTCATCATGCCCACTGCTAGCAGGGGTCAGTGAATCCTGTGCCTGAGTGATTCCATTCATCCAACGGGTATGCTTCCGGGTCAAGTGCTGGCCTGTTACTAGGGATACACATGCCTGAACAGATGTGTCCAGGGAGAAAAGGATGAAAGATGCCGAATACGCTTCTTTCCATGCCATCCTGATCCCTCCACAGCGTTTGCCATGCGTGCTTCCATTCATGCATTCCCACAGGGGTCGCTCAGCCTGGAGCAGGCACTCAGCCTCCAGGGCTCCAGCATGTTGGGCCCTGCAGAGGCCCCAGCCAGCACCTAGCCTTCATCTGGACTGGCCTGCCTTCTCTTCCGTGGCTTGCAGAGTTGAGTGGATGCTCAAGGCTGGGCTACCATCAGTCTCTACATGTTCATTGCCTGTAGAAAAGGGCATGGAATTTTAAAAAGAAAATTTAATTGAAAGACTTCAACAAACAGTAAACGAAAACTGCAGGTGGTGATGCCTTGCACTTGTGTGTTCTTTCTCTCTCTCACACTCCACCCCCACCCCCCACCGCCACTGTAAGCCCTAATTACTCTGCTCTGATGATGGGAAAATCTTATAACCACGTAAATAAATATTCCTCGGCATCAGGACTGAAGAGGTCCCCACCAATCTTGGATGTCTAGGAGCCGCCCCATTGCAGCCCCTCTTCTACCCCCATCCCACCCCACCTGGCAGCTATGCAGGGGTAACTGACAGCCTCCCCTCTGGAGAGGGGTCATTGTGTGTGCATCCTTTGGGCTTGTGGTACCTGTTTCAAGGTGGCAAACCAGCTGCCAAGCAGACCTCAGCCTTAAGAGCCATAGGCAACAGCAGAGAGGGGCCTGCCTGGCCAGCGCCCTGTATTTTGAGACTCCTGGAATATTGAAAATTGAAGAATTCCCGGCCAGGTGTGGTGGCTCATGCCTGTAGTCCCAGCACTTTGGGAGGCCAAGGCGGGCGGATCACCTGAGGTCGGGAGTTCGAGACCAGCCTGAGCAACATGGAGAAACCCCGTCTCTACTAAAAATACAAAATTAAACAGGTGTGGTGGCACATGCCTGTAATCCCAGCTACTAGGGAGGCTGAGGCAGGAGAATCGCTTGAACCTGGGAAGCGGAGGTTGCGGTGAGCCGAGATCGCGCCATTGCACTCTAGCCTGGGCAACAAAAGTGAAACTCCGTCTCAAAAAAAAAAGAATTCCCAAAACAAGGTCACAAAATTGTGCTGTATTTTAAATGCATCTACTTAACAAATCAGTACTTTGGGCCTACCACAAATGCAGTGAAATAAAATTGTGCTCCCTAAAAAAATAATTACAAGATTTGTAAAAGTATTAATTGACATTGCAGTGCTGGCCATGTGGTCCTGTAATGGGACTCAAGTCAGAGCCCTGTGCTGAGCACTGTAGCTTTCACTGTGAGAGGTCTCTCTTCTGACTATGTCTGGGACCTCATTTGGTCCAAGCCCCAGAATTGAGTCCTTTGTTGATGTATAGTCCCTTTCTGGCCACCAGATATACCATATAGGAGCCTGGGAAACCAGTCAGGTAGATTTTAGTTTGCTGAAGGAAGAGGCGCTAGGGATTGAGAAGGGGTTAGGTTTGTGGCCGCAGCGCCACGTGGGGAAGGCTGTGAGTCACAGGTAGGGTGGGGACAGCCAAGGTGGTATATGCCCCTGCCCTGCTGGGAGTGTAGGGGGTCACAGTCCTACACATGTGAGATGGAGATGGCTTCCCTAGGAAAACCAGAGCCACTTTCCATCCTCCCGCTACACACACCTGCACACACGCTCATCTGCTTTTGCTTTACTCAGCTCCGTTCCCTCTTCTTTGCCAGGCAACCAACAGTGGTCTTATGTCACTGCTGAAGACCCCACTCTGAGTAAGTTAGGACACTTTGGTTGCAAGTGATGGAAGATACAGTCACACTGGCAAACTGGCTTATTCAAACAAAATAAAATACAAAACAGCCGCAGGCCCAGAGAGTCAGAAATTCAGACACACCTGTGGGGAGTAGGGGCTTGATCAGCAGCTCAGGGGATGTCCCTGGCTTCCCCCATCTCTCCACTCTGCTCCCCTCTATAGTTTTCACCCTCGACTCCATAGCATCACTCCTGCACCAAGCAGGAAAATGGCTCCAGCAGCTAGGTCATCACTCGTAACCTTGTGTGCATCCTGGGACATCAGCAAGCGCGAGGTGCATCTGAGCAGCCACCAAGTTCTGCAAGTCTCTCTCTCTCTGTCTCTGTCCTGTCTGTGTGTGTGTGTGTGTGTGTGTGTGTGTGTGTGTGTGTGTGTGTCTCATTGCCCTTCTTGACTCAGTCACCATGACCAAGGGGGCTAAGGGGTTCCTGGGACAAAATAAATCCCCCAGAGGAATACCGGAAGCTCCTGAAAAAGGAAGTAGAATAGGAGGAAATGGATTCTGGGGAGGCCACCAGCTGCCCACAGATCTCTCCTTCTCATTGGGGCTGCCAGCTGTGCTGCCCCGTGCAGGAGATGACTCATGTCGTAGGGTGGAGGGCTGGCCAGGCTGAGTCCAGTGCAGCGGGACCATGAGATGGCTGAGCTTGGAAGCAAGCCAGCACTGCTGCTCCCATGGCAGCCTCTCCCCCCGGGTTCCCATGTGGCAGGACACATGGGTGCACAGCCCCCAGCCCACCACTCACCAATGGTCTTGCCTTTCCACTGTGGCCACAGCAGGGGGCCAGGGAAGAGTGGGAGGTGAAGAGGGGAGATGGGCCAGTAGCAGAAGAGGCCTCCACTAGAAGTCAGGTCCCTAGGAGCCTGCCCCAGCCAGCAACATACTTAGAGCTAGTCAACACCTCGCTTCAGAGCTGGGGAGGCACCGCCCCAGAGGGCTGCCCAGGGAGGCAAGGCAGGCAGCAGGAGTCAGAGATGTGACTTTGAATCCTCGCCCTGCCCTCCACCAGCCAGTGGACTTAGCACTAGTCACCCGGCTCACTGACCCTCAGATTCCTCATCTGAAAACTGGAGATCATAGTAATACCTACTCACAGGGTTGTTATGACTAAAAGAAATGATGCATGTTAACAGCTAAGCAAGGTGCCTGGCACCAAGTAACTGTTCAGTGAACAGTTACTGCCATTTCCCTCCTCTTGCCCATACCTCACTGCCTGTTAGTGAAGGGCCAGGACAGGAACCTGGGTGTGACAGTTGTTTCAGAACCAGAGCGAAGGGTCAGTGTCAAGGCCTCTTTGCTACTACAGGTCAAACAGGTGGTGTCATCCCCTCCCAGAATCAGCTGTCCCTTCTGATTCCAGGCTGGAAGATGGTATGCCTCAGTGCCTGCCCTCTTGCTGGCTTTGTAGGAGTGGAGCTGAGGAGGGCTGCTTCTGACTTGGGGCCCAGCATGGCCTGAGAGAGAAACCCAAAGAAACAGAGACAAGGAGAGAGCAGAAGAGATCACAGAGAGGGAGAAGAGTGGCAGACACTGTGTGACTGGGAAACACTGAAATGGCGCTGCATAGACCGTGCATCAGTGTCCAGTGTCAGCAGTGCACTCAGCACAGTACCTGCGCAGAGTAAATGCTCCTGAAACAGCTGCTGCTCCGTTCCTTTTCATTAGGGCTGCCTATGGCTCTGTGAATGTCATTCCACAGCCCCTCCAGCCAGACGTGTCTTCTTTCTCCCCTGGATGCCCTCAGCACCTGACTTTCTCATTCATTCACTGGTTTATTTACTTGAGAAATATGGACGTGGCCTTCTCTGTGCCAACAGTGTGCTGAGTGCTGTGTGCACCATGGTGAACTGACGCAAGCAGGTGTGCTGCTGCCCAGAGCTCAGCTGGTGGGCAGGTGGACAGCCTCAGTGATTCCAGAGAGCAGAGTGTCCTGACAGCAGGTCTGCCCTAGCCTGTGCTGAGAACAGGGTATCTGACAAAGAGCTGAAGGGGCTGGCACCGTTGGGGCAAACAAGATGGGGAGGTGGGGAGGAAGAACATTTCAGGCAGGTGAAACAGCCTGTGCAGAGGCTCTGAGGCAGGGGAGTCCCATCCCAGTGTAACGGTCTGAGAGAAGGCCAGTGTGGCTGGAGCCCAGAGGTCGGTGGGGACAATGACAGGAGATGAGGTGGAAGAAAGAGGCAGGGGCTGGCTCTTTCGGGTGAGAAGAGCTTCCAGGCCATGGAAGGAATTTTGGCTTTGTTCCTGGCTCAGCAGGAAGCCACTGCAGGTTTTAAGCAAGGCGCAGACATGGCTTCCATTAGGAGAGGCTTGCAGTGGCCATGGGGAGAAGGGAGAGATGGGCAGCAAGAATGGCAGCAGGGAGAGGGCCTGAGAGGCTCCTGCAGGCATCCAGGGGTGGTCCAGAGAGAGAGCTGGGCGTTGCTCTGGGTCTCCATCATCCACCCAACATGGAGCCCCTGTGACATGGCACAGAGCATGCCAGACCCTGCAGGTGTCTGTTGAGTGGGCGGAGAGAGGTCCACCGCCCTTAAGCAACACAGGTGGGCCACCAGACCCAGAGCATAACAGCAGCCCTGGCCTCCCTGCACCGGGAGTCCTGGGAGAAATCATCTCCAGACTCTATGCATCCAGAGAGCGGCCACTTCCTTCCCGCAGCCCCTGACCACAGCTCTTTCTGGGTATTCTGACCTCTACTCCCTCCACCCCCACTCCAGCATTAGTTTCCTCATCTGTACAATAGGGATCAAGTATATATTTATGATGATAAAGTAACCCTGAATGGGGCACCCTTGCAATACACTGCACTTCACCAAACACAGCATGAATGTTTCACTACCACTGGCATCCACAGACGTTTCCTGGCCCAGACGGTGAGCTCACATCACCCAGGCCAGAGCTCTCCTTCCTCCCTACCGAGCCAGCCCAGGAGGAGCTTATTGAGGAGATGTGGATTGGGGGCAGATGTGGACTGGGCGCATTAGCACCAACAGACTCCCCTCCCCCAGTATCTCTGGTCTGAGGTCCCAGGGCACAGTCCTGAAATAGCTCCCTGTCGAATTAGGTCCAGCTTTCCCAGCTCTGTGGGGGCCCTCCCACTTCTTTCCCAGCTTTCTATCTCCCTTCCTCCTTCCTGCTATACTTGTCATGGCAACTCCACTCCCTGCCTGGTGCCTAGACCAACTGGTTCCCCTGATGATTACTGTCCAAGGAGAGGAAGGGCAGCTCTCCAGGCCCAGGCTGGCTCCCTGGGCACCGTCCTTCAGGCAAGAGCACCTGCTGAGGCACAGTCCAGGCCGGGGCTTCATCACTGTTTTTAGTCTGTGGTTATGGACTTGAATGCTTAAGTCCTTGACTCCCAGATATTTCCCTCCCCAGGACCAAGTTCGAGAGTTATACTCTGCCGCAAGAAGCCTGATGATAAGGTCACAGACTATTGTGTCTTCTCACGGAGAACCACAGTGCACATTTTTGACGTGAAGCTCTGTGTGATGCAGTAAAGAGCACAGGCTTTGGCGGCAGACAGGCTCCCCGTTGTTTAGCTTTGTGATCTCAGGCCGGTTCCTTAATGATCCTAAACCTCAGTTTCTTTATCTGTAAAATGACAATAATACTAGTGTGTATCAGTCAGGATACAGGCTCATCTACTGTGACAAAGACCCCCCAAAATAACAGTGACGTGACTAAGACAGAAATGCATTGCCTGAGCAGCCCAGATGTGACACAGGGTTGAGCCCTCTGCCATGTTGCTCTGTCACACATGGGGTCTCTGTGTCCATTGCAGGTCTATGATGCCACTCCAGCCATCCCTTCCAGCCAGCAGCAAAGGGAGTAGGAGAAGTGGACGGCTGTCTTTTGCAGAAGGGTGGCTGGATTGTAGGAGGTCTCCATAGTGTAGGCCAAGAGCTGTCTGAGTTGAGGGAAGAGCTGGTGCCAAGCAGTGTTCCACAGGGGTGATTAGAAGTCCCCTCACTAGACCTGGTTATGACATATCAGATTTACTTTTTATCCATGGCCCAGTGATTATCCCTGACCCAGAACATCAAAATCTTAACCCCGTCTGCCCCGGCCACGGAGGGGCGAGCTTCTCTTCATACGACGGGAATCCCCGTCTTGCTGGGCAGCTCCTGGTGGACTACACCGGGGCTGCGCAGCCTTCCAAGGAGCCTTTGCTGTTGCTGTGTCCGGCACTACCCCACCTCCCCAGGGAGACTTCGCCGACTGCCCAATGCGTCCCTTCATTGTGTGTCCCCATCCCTTGTTGTCGGTGGCAGCCCTGCGAGAGCTTAACTGCCACAGGCCGCTTCCTAGGTAAGCACTTTGCTGTGAACATGCACTTTTGTGCTAGAAGAATCACTGATGCTCTTCTAGCCCAGGATACGGTGGCCAGAGCTCTCTGTGAGTAAATCTGAGAACACAGACCATACGTCCTCTCGGGAAACCACAGCATCACAGTATCGAAGGCACTCAGTGGAGTCCTACAGTAGGCATGTCTGTCGACACACATCCCACCCAGAGCTTCACAAGCATTTTTTTGTTTGTTTGTTTGTTTTGAGTAATTCTATTAAGTTATGTAACCACTGTCTGGAACTTGTTGCTCTCAGGTCGTTCCTCTCACAGAGGGGACATGGTGGCATAGTGTGGGACTGGGCTGAGATCGTCCTACCAGGTGACAGCAGAGCTGGGAAGAGAACCAGGTTTCCTGTGTTCTAGACCAGGGATTTTCCCACCTGTGTGCCTCTCGCCTGTCCCCACTGAAAGCAAGAACCACCTCCCAGTTTCCAGAAACTGCTCCAGGTCTGCCTTCGCTGCTCCAGGGTTCCTGTCCCGTGCACCCATCAGCATCTGGCCCCCCAAACAGTCGGAGGGCAGGGCTGCTGTCTTCCGCTTCTCCTGCTGCCAGATTTGTCCCACAGCATCCAGCCTGCTGGGGAGCAGATCAGCCTGTCACTGAGAATGAAGCACCCAGGTTTGGGGCTGGGCCCTCTTTTTTGCCATCCATCAATTAGAGTGGTTCAGGTTGTCACTCTAAGACCCTCACTTGCACTCCACTTCCCTCCAGGAGTGACAGGAAAGGGCAGCACTGGCACCTCTGTGTGCCTGCACCGTGGCCAGCACATTCCTCATGTCAACCCATTTGATCCTCTTCTCTTGCACCTTGGAGGGCACCGTGTTTCTTGCCAGGACCCTGATTGATATGTAGGTTCTATTATTATTCTCATTCTACATGTGAGAAAATGAAGTTCAGGGAGGGGACTAGCCCAAGGTCACACCACTCATAAGTGGTACAGCTGAGCTCAAACCCAAGCAATCCAGTTCCAGAGTGTGTGCTTTTAACCCAGGGGTCCACAACCCCTGGGCCACAGACCAGTACTGCTCCATGGCCTGTTAGGAACTGGGCCACACAGTGGGAGGTGAGCAGTGGGCCAGTGAGCGAACCTTCATCTGCATTTACAGCCACTCCCCATTGCTCACATTACTGCCTGAGCTCCGCCTCCTGTCAGATCAGCAGGCATTAGATTCTCATAGGAGCGTGAACCCTATTGTGAACTGTGCATGCGAGGGTTCTAGGTTGTATGCTCTTTATGAGAATCTAATGCCTGATGATCTGTCACTGTCTCCCATCACTCCCAGATGGGACTGTCTAGTTGCAGGAAAACAAGCTTAGGGCTCCCACTGATTCTACATCATGGTGAGTTGTATAATTATTTCACTATATATTACAATGTAATAATAATAGAAATAAAGTGCACAATAAGTGGAATGGGCTTGAATCATCCCCAAACCATCCCCCATTCCCAGTCCGTGGAAAAATTGTTTTCCACAAAACTAGTCCCTGGTGCCAAAAAGGTTGGGGACTGCTGCTTTTAACCCACCCAACGAGGATGCATGCCCACATCATCCACCTTGACTTTCCTACCAGGAAGATCAGTGGGAGCCACCACCTTGGACCAGGCACTGAGCCAAGCACATAGTTGATAGCCAATGAGTACTGAGAAACCAGGAAGAGGGCAGCCTCAGCCAGCCATCAGAGTGACTCTGGCGTCGGCTGTGCCTGCAGCTGGCTGGCCACGCCATGGTCACATCCTGCTGGCAGTCGGACCCGAGGTGCCTCTGAGCAATGGAGGCCTCATCTGCACCAGTCGAGGCTGATTTTACTACCTTCGCTGGCTCGTGGGGTCTCACCAGCCACCAGGAGAGGAGGGTGAAAAGATCGCTCCCACGTGTCCCCATATGGGGCACGCCAGGAAGTAAGACCAGAGCACATACTTGGGCTCCTGGCTGTAGAAGTTCCCAAGCTATATAGGGAGAGGAGAATCAGGCCTGGCCTCTAAAAGGAGGCTACTTCTTCCTGGGGAAAAGTCAGGGAGGGTGGGAAAATGCAGCCTTCACAGCCCTGTGTCATAAGCCACCCAGCTCTGATAGCAAGAGTGGCCAGCGTGAGGGCCAGTCTTCCCTCTGTGTGACTTTCTGGCCTCTGGAGAGTCAGGAGCTCAGGCAGCCTGGGGTCCCCTGGAACTCAGCAGCAGGGGTGGAGGAGGGGTAGGGTCTTTGTCATGAACCGGAAGCATACCAGGCCTTCACTTAGAACACTGCCCCCTCACAGAAAGACCAGCCCCCAGGCCCTGCCCCAGGTGGCAGGGTGACCTCAGGCCCATCCCTTACCCTACATGGTCTCCATTTTTTCATCCATTAGATCTGAGTAACGAGATCTAAGATCGCCCCTCCCCCACCCCACCTCCTTTTTAGTTCTATAAATTCCCCTGGCAGAACTTAATTGCTAAGTTTAGGTGATTGCCAAGCACAAGGTTCTTCCTTTGTATCCGAAAAAGAGAGGTTGAGGGGGGAAGGAAAAAAAAAAACACAGAGTTTCAAAGTTAGGGCGCCTGTGTTCAATTGAAGTTTGACTTTCTCTTAAGGAGGGAGTTGATGTTCCCACAGCCCCCAGGCTGTTAGCAGCAAAAGCAGCCCAGCAGGAGGGGCAGCCCTTGGCAAGCCCCCAGTGCAGGCCACTTGCCCCACAGTATCCAGCGCACTGCAGGGCAGATCAGCTTGTCACTGAGAATGAAGCACTCAAGTTTGGGGCTGGAACCTCGTTTTTGACATCCATCAATGAGAGTGGTTCAGGGTTGTCACTCTAAGACAGGACTATAGCCCGGGCGGGGGACTGTAGAAATGGGCATGGTCCCCACCTGGTGGGGACACCAGTGTGGACTGGCACACATGGGCCACGGAGCCATCGGGGTGAAGCCACTAGATCAGGCAGAAAAACACTGTCAAGTGTTAGCACCACAGCATCCGCGTCAAGGGTAACCATGTCTCAGGGACGCAGGAGACGAGCGGCCCCGTGCAGAGCTGTCAGTTTTAGTCTGATCAGTCCAGAAGGCTCCCGGTGTGGTGGGCAGAGGAAGGATGGATTTCAGTAGCGGCTTGCTAGATGAGGATGAGATGGCAGAGCATACGGTGCAGGCTTGTGGAGGGGGTACGGAGGCCAGGGAGGTCTTTGGGCAGCTGGCTGACAGCACTGTTACAAACATTTTGCACACATTTTATTAACTGGCCCACTCCCCAAACCCAGACCACATAGGCAAGTGTCCCAGGGTACTATTGGGGTACCTGGAACCCAGAGCAGTGAGGAATGTCCCTGTCCCAGTCCCCCAAACAATTGCACCAGCCTCTCCAGCTTCCCACTGCTTCTCCTGCCTCTCACCCCATCATCTGTGCACACAACAGCCGAAGTGAGCTTTTAAAAATGCATATCTAATCCCCTGCTTAAAAGCGCTCAGTGGCATCTTTGCTCTCAGGATAAAGCCAGCCTTATCTCCTGCAGCTCCTGCCAGAAGCTCTGCTGCTGACTCTTTAAATGCCGCAACCTCCTGGCCTCAGGGCTTCTGAGTGAGTTATCTCCTCCATAGAGGACTTCTCCACCACTGCTCCCCTCCCCCAGGCCTGGGTTCCACTGTCACCTCCCCTCCCTTGGAAGCCTTTCCTGACTCCCCAGATAGGCTGGGCCTCTTCTCCTGCCTCTCAGACCCCTGGTGTATGTGCTCACCTGAGTATTTGATCAATGTCTGTGTCCCCTGACCCAACAAGGCTGTAAGGGACAGGTGCAGGGCCCCTGTCAGTCTCCAACACCCAGCATGGTGCCTGGCCCAGAATTGGTGGGTGCTCTATTAAAGTCTGCAGCTAATCCGTGGTAGAGCTGTTCTTGATCCCAGATGTTTGAGTACCTGGCCCATTGCTTTCTGTATGGCCCCTTATAAAAATCAGAGCAGGTAATTAAAATCAGATCCTGGAGACCCAGAATGAGTTTGGAGCCTGAGTTCTAGAACCCACTTGTTCATAGGCCCTCTCGCAGGCCTCAGTTTTTTCACCTGCTGTATTGAAACCACACCTGCCCAAGCACTGTGCAGGAAGTAAACAGTAGGGGTCACACACGTGAGGCATGTGAGAGGGGGTGCCTCCTGAAAGCTGGCTCTGTGCATCCACTCCTGGAACCTGGCCCCTCTCCAGGCAGGGCACAGAGGCAAGCACCCCCAAGAGAAACCCTACACCCATTCGCATTCCCTCCCCACCCCACTGCCTGCAGCCCCTGGCAACCACTGATCTGCTCTCTGTCTCTATGGATTTGTCTATTCTGGACATTTTATATAAATGGAATCATACACTATGTACTCTTTTGGATCTTGCTTCTTTCACTTGGCATAATGTTGTCAAGGTTTTTTCCGTGTTGTAGCTGAATCACATTTCATTGTATGGCTATACCAAATTTCATTCATCCATTCATCATTTGATGGACATTCAGGTTGTTTCCACCTTTCGGCTACTGTGAATCATGCTGCTGTGAACATTCACGTACAAGTTTTGTACAGACTCATGTTTTCACTTCTCTTGGGTACATAACTAGGGGCGGAACTGATGGTTCATAAGATAGTTCCAAGTTTGACTTTCTGAGGAACTGTCAAACTGTTTTCCAAAGTGGCTGCACCATCTTACGTTCCGATCTTCCACATACGGGGGTTCCAGTGTCTCCCCGTTCTCACCAATACGTGTTATTGTTCATCGTTTTTATTATAGCCATCCTCGTGGGTGTAATGGTAACTCATTGTGGTTTTCATTTGCATTTCCCCAGTGATTAATGATATTAAGCATCTTTTCAATGTGCTTTCGGCCATTTGTGTATTTTCTTCAAAGAAATATCTATTCAGAATTATCCCATCTTTAAATTGGGTTATTTGTCTTATGGTTAAGTTGTAAGAGTCCTTTATTCCGGATACGAGCCCTTTATTAGAAATGCGATTTGCAAATATTTTCTCCCCTTCTGTGCATTATCTTTCCAATTTTGTGACGGTGCCCTTTGAAGTCTCACCTCATTCTTCCTTTGCCTCTGCCCCCTTGCCAGAGCCCCTCACTCCTCCAGACCTACTCATCTGTCTCTGTTATTTTATGCTACTGCAACAAAATACCTTAGAATGGGTAATTTAGAAACAACAGAAATGAATTGCCCACATTTCTGGAGGATGAGAAGTCCAACATCAAGAAACCAGCAGATTTGCTGTCTGGTAAGGGTCTCTTCTCTGCTCCATAGATGGTGCCCTGTCACTGCATCCTCATGTGGCAGAAGGGACAAAAGACTCCCTCAAGCCCATTTATAAGGGCACTGATCCCATTCAAGATGGCAACACTCTTATGATCTAATCACCTCCCAAAGGCCCCACCTCTTAATATCATTGCCTTGGGGATTAGGTTTTGAGCATGCGAATTGTGGATGGACACAGATATTCTGACCATAGCACCATTGCCTGCCCTGACTTCGGGACTTGCACTCTTTTGGAGCTTAAGGAACTGGCTCTTTCTTGCTCCACATTGCTCCACATTCCCCACCAACGTTCCCCAGCAGGCTCTTGCCCAGCAGACAATCTGAACTGCACCCAGGCTGCAGTCATCCCTGAGTTTGGGGACTTCTGAGGCTGTGTGCTGAGTTGTGCCAGCAGCAGGAGGAGCCCACCATTCACTGAGTATCCCCCTGTGGCCACGTGCTGGATGCTCGCAGGCACAGATATATCCCACTGTATCCCCAGAACAATCTCAAAAGATACTGGTATTTTTCTACCCTGTGGAGAAAATGGAGCCAGAATTTAAATTTAGATTTTTTTTTTAAGACAAGGTCTAGCTTTGTCACCCAAGCTGAAGTACAATGGCATGATCTTGGCTCACTGCACCCCTGCCCCCCAGGCTCAAACCATCCTCCCACCTCAGTCTTCTAAGTAGCTGGGACTACAGGCACACATCACCATACCCAGCTAATTTTTGTATTCTTTGTAGAGATAGGATTACATCATGTTGCCCAGGCTGATCTCGAACTCATGAGCTCAAGTGATCCACCCACCTCAGCCTCCCAAAGTGCTGGGATTACAGGCATAAGCCACTATGCCTGGCCAAATTTAGAATTTAAAATGGAGCTGTTCACTGTCTTATTACACAGCATGTTCATGGCTTATGAGCTGCACGTTCACCTCTGCTGTCCTGTTTGATAATTGCCTACTCTGAAAAGGACCCAGTATTTAAAAATACTGGAGAAAGTATTAATACTTCCGTAGGTATAAGCCCTAGTATGGTAGCAACAGAAGTTTCTTGACACTCTGGAAAATGCCCAGCTCCACCTGCTGTAACCAGCAGCCCCGAAATCTCAAGGCCTCAACACAGTGAACGTTAGTTCCTTGCTCCCACCAGTCTAATGTGGAAGTGGTGGAACAGGGGTTGCCCTGTCCCTATGTAGGCCCGAGCCAACTCCCCTGTGGTCAGTGGTTCAGCCTCAGCTGAGGGTCTTCTGCTGGACTCCTGGTATCAGGCCAATGGACTGGGGAAGGTCACAAGGGAAGTTTTTGGGGCCGGGCCAGAACTTGGTCCCTGGTCACACCTAACTGCGGGGAAGTCTGTGAAATGCCTAGCTGTGACCTCAGGAAGAAGAGATGAAATACTTTTGTCAGTAGGGAGCCAGTCTCTGGCATAGTGCTCAGGTGCGAATTTTAGCCAAACTGCTGCCAACTGGAAGCAGCACCTTTGCTGGGGTGACAGGTTCATTTTTTTTGGCTCTGTTGGCTGCATTCTGCTCCTTACTTGGGCCCAGCTGAGCAGTTAAACAGCTTTGCTTCTCTATGACATGACAGAGCACACCTGAAAATTCATTTCTTGGTGGCTGTGGTGGTGGCTTCTCACCCTGTCTCCTGTCCCAGCTCTAAAAATGGACTGCCCTTCTGATATGAAAATGCATGACGTCTCTGGAACACGAGTCCCATGTTCTGTGTGCAGACAGTGTGCCAGCAGCTTCTCCCGTGTGATGTCAGTATTTCCCTGGCATGGCACACATACTTTGGTGGAATATGAGATTAAATGGTACATGGATAAACTTTTTATTCCTACTTTTGTAGTTGCATATCGGTTTTAATATGTACTTGAAAAAAGATCACTAACGTATCAAACCCACAATTTCATATCTATGACCGAAAATGAGGCTAATTTCAGAGCTGTCCTGATATCGG
>NW_012100876.1:2282205-2284592 GCF_000951045.1 Mandrillus leucophaeus | reverse complement strand
GCTTGCCTTTACAATTAGCATTTTTAAATGGATTGTTTAATGAATGTTGATCTATCCACCCTCCAGCTTCCACGTCTAGTCTATACCTCCCTTTCCAGCATTGGGAGCCCTTTGCTAGTTATTTCTATTTGACTGTGAGAGGTCTTCATCTGCAGATAAAGAAGTGGTAATGGCATCAGAGGTTGAACTTGTGGACTCTGGGGTCAGACAGTCCTGGGTCCAAGTCCCAGCTGCCTGGCTCACAGATGGGCAGGTACTTCTCCTGGCTCTCCTGAGCGTTGCTTTTCTGGTGTGTAATATGAGGATAATAAGTCACCCACCTCCTTGTGCTGCTGGGAAGATTAAATGAGATGATGATCTCAGGGGCCTAGCTCCTATCGAGTGCACACAAAGGCTGGGCTGTACCTGTTAGCACTCCTGTTGCTAAGGCACGCTAGCACCCCAGGCCCAGCCCATGTGAAACCACTCCACACAAAGCAGGCTTCTTCTCCCTTCCATCTTTATATTGAAAGCACCACCTTTCTCCCAGTTATCCAAGCAGAGACCCTGGACTCCTCCTGCCCCTCCATGTCTCACTTCCTGTTGCAGAATGGTTCTTGAATCAGCCCTTCCTCTCTCTGCCCAGGCCACTGCCCTGGTGAGGCAGCCTTCCCTCTTCTTGGTGTTCGTATGGTGCTCCTCACCGAGGTGGTCTTCCTGCCTCTGCCTCCCAATCTTCCACCCTGCTTGCCGCCGACACCAATGTCAAAGGCTTCCTTTCTGAATCAGAAACCTGGCGCTCCTGGGTGGGTGTTTGGGGGAGACCACAGGCAAGGCTCGGCTGTCACTGGTGTCTTCCTTGGTTATAAATAACAGGCTCTATTCTTAGCCAACCAGCAGTTAATTCTCCTCCCGTACCTTCTATTAGGGACCTTTGGCTGTCCTTACTGGAGACAGGCCATTCCTTGGCCTTTGGCAGGACCCATTCCTTTGATATGTGATCAGAAAATTTAATTATAAAGCCAATTACTGATTTCCTGAGCTTTACAAGGGAGACAGGAAAGTTTGATTAAGTTTGAATTTGTGTTTGGCTGATTGCCAGCCAAAGCAGAATGGGCTTGTGGGAGATTTCTGTTGTTGCTGATTCTGTTCCTGTTTTGCGGCAGCGCTCTTGGGGTGGGGGCAGGCGCACTGGTGTTGTGTTGTGAGTTTTTTACCCCTCTTACTTGCTGAATGGCTATTCCTCTGTTGTGATGCATGAGATGTAAATCCCCCGAAGACCGGTTGCCAGAGCAACGGGCTGGAATTGAGCTCAGCTAAACAAAGTCCTTCAGCTTTGAAGGGAGAAGCGCTTGTTTCCCATGTGGAGTTGAGTTATAGTGGCCCTCAACAAGGCTGCATTCAAGGATGCCTGCATGAACAGGCATGCAGAGGGGGTCGCTGAGCCTGCTGGAGGATCTTCAGCAGCGTGTCTGGGCTCTAACTGCCTCTAGGACCTCCCCAGGGGGACACACAGATGCTGAGACTGAGGATCAAGGCTATTCAGGGTGCCTCTGCCCAGCTGGTCACCCTCACCCTAGAACCTGCAGGACTGGCCTTCAACCAGTGACAGCCTGCTGGGCTCCAGCTACAGCCCAGCACAGGTGGAGACTGAAAAGCGACCCTTTGTCTCTAGCCAAAGCACTTGCTTTTTCAGATACTTTATGGAAAACCAAACAGAGCCCGTGATGGGACCCAGTTGGAGCTCCCGGTCAGAATCTGAGTCGGTTCTAGAGACCCAAGTTTCTTCCCTAGCAATAAAATGAGGGAATCCCAGTTCTCTGGAAGCTGTAGCCATCCCACAACTCTTCCTACAAGGTACACATTATTCAGGAGTGATGGTGGGGTCCCACTTCAAAGCATCTCCCTCATGCCTAAAATCTCCCAGTTAGAGCCCTTTGGGTGTTAAAGGTTTTTAGGTCTCTAAGAATCCTGGTTAAAGTACTAATACTCCTGGAAGGAGAAGCATCTACCAGTAGGGATTAGCCATCAGCTAACTGAGAAAACTGCCATTTGGGAGTAGGACACGGGATTCCATGTACCTAGGGTGGGATCAGATAAACTCCACCTGCCTCCCAGCTTGCTTGAGGCCAGATCCAAATGTGACCTCTTGCACCAGAAACATTCATATCTCTAACATTCGTATCTGGTGTGATGTACCAGAGCTCACCAAGCACTCATGCCCTGCCCTGTACCCTCATCCGCATAGCAAGCTCATGAGCCGGCACTGCCTTGACCCCCAGTTGCAGACAAGGAAGCCAAGGCTCAGAGAGGCCAACCACCTTGCCCAGCATCACACAGCTGGGGAGTACAGAATTTGGACTCAGACCTGGGATTTCTTTTTTTTTTTTTTTTTTTTTTTTTGAGAC
>NW_012100876.1:2249839-2281972 GCF_000951045.1 Mandrillus leucophaeus | reverse complement strand
CCCGTCTCGGCCTCCCAAAGTGCTGGGATTACAGGCTTGAGCCACCGCGCCCTTTCTAAATCCAAACCCAAGCCTGTTTCCTGTGCGCACAGTCACCACCCAGTGGATGCCATGGACACTGCGCACCTGTTTTGTCTAACTGGTGTGTGTGTGTGTGTGTGTGTGTGTGTGTGTGTGTGTGTGTGTGTGTGTGTGTGTGTTTAAAAGGTGGGAATTTTTTGTTAAGTTTGAATTTCTGTTCTTTTCTTTTTTAAATGAAACTGTTATAGCTTCCTGGTGGAGTTGTAATTAGGAAATTCTGGGTTAGTCAGCTAGGCAGAATTGAAAAATAACCAGGTGGTGCTGGATGGAGTACTTTTTACCCTCCTTAGAAATTCAGGTTTTGTCAAACTGGGGAGGAGGGAGTTGTGAAGATGGAAAAATGTGTGCAGCTGGGCTGGGTCAGGGAGTGTGTATTCTCTTCTTTATGTAGAACTAGGCGATTAAAAAAATAGTTATCAGGTGGGAGTGCGGGCTCACGCCCATAATCCCAGCACTCAGGAAGGCAAAGGTGGGCGGATCACTTGAGCCCAGGAGTTTGAGATCAGCCTGGGAAACACAGCAAGACCCTGTCTCTACAAAATAAAAATAAAAAATTATCCAGCCATGGTGGTGCATGCCTGTGGTCCCAGCTACTTGGAAGACTGAGGTGGGAGGATCACTTGAGCCCAGGAGGTAGAGGCTACTGTAAGCCATGTTCACGCCACTGCACTCCAGCCTGGGCAACAGGGCAAGACCCTGTCTCAAAAAATAAAATAAAATAGTTATCTTTGTGTAGGATGATCTTCTGCATGTGCAGATATGAGGCAGCCTATGAAAGATGGTGAGGAAACAGGTGAAGAGGAACCCTGGCTGGCGCCCAGGCTTTGGCAGGAAGAGGATGCGAGCCCCAGATGTGGGTTAAGGGCTCTCAAACCAGGTGCATGCAGAGACTCCATTGTCACGTCCCTTCCAGCTTGCACGTACTGATCAGCGACAGTGATGATGACAAGGGCAGTAACAACTGCCCCCATACGTGGGGCATATATGCCAGACTCCGAGACACTCCGTCATTTCTGTGTTACTCTGACAGTCTTCATTTTAATAGTAATATGCTTATTTTAATAAGAATCCAAAACATAGCCCATCTAGCTCATGACTGCCCAGATATTAGAATGGGGCCAAAGTAGGGGTTTAACTTTTTTTAAAATTGAGTCAATTAAATGAAACATACGAATATAAGGATGGGGTATCGTGGATTGGACAGAAATTGTGAAAACAAGACAGAAAGGTCTGAAGTTTGGGAAGGCTTGCCTCATCCATATGAGCAGGTAAAATGATTAACCTCATTTTACAGATCAGGAAACCGAGGCTCAGAAAGGTTGAGTAACTTGCCTTCAGTCACACAGCTGATAGATGGCAGAGCCAGCACCAAGACCCAGGCTTGCCTAACTCCAAAGGCACGACTTGGGGCTGCTGTCCAGATCCACATTCCTACCTTCACTCTCCAGATGAAACCCTCAGTGCTGGGTTAGCTAGCCTTCCTGGGGCTGTCCAGCCCTGGAGAGAGAAGGCTTTCTCACTCCTTTCTGAAGCATGAACAGAGGCAGATCCCACTCTGGGGAGGTAGGGCCCTGGGGCCTGCTTCCTCCAATCTGCTGCGTCTAACTCTCTCAAATAAAAGCCTTTTCAGAAAGGGCCTGGCATGAGGCTGCATGTGACTGACAGGGCTGTGACTGCCAAGGCTTCACTGTGCTTCCTCGCCCCTGCCCCAGTGCCTCCCAGCCCGCGGCAGCCCCCACCTTCCTTTCTTCCCTGGTCTCTCTTAGCTCTTCCTTCCTTCTTTTTTTGTCTCTGAATCATTTTTTCCAATTAGCTGTTGACTGTCTGTTAAATAATTCTCTGAATGATTTCTAAAAGCCTCCTGATCACTGAAACCTCAGAGTTGGAAACACATTTATATTTATGTGGAACTGAGCTTTTAGAACATTATTAAATTTGCATGGGGAGCTAGCAGAGTAGCCACTTCCCCACAATCCAGATCATAAGGAAGCAGCATCTTCAGCAGGATGGAAATAGTTCCACAAGCCGCTCTGCCTGGTTTATTACTCTACTGGGAGAAATCAGCACAGTCTACCTGGGGCTCCGGAGGCAGCATGGACCCAGACAATGTGAGCAAATGCTGTGGCTTAGAAACCACTCAGATGCCTGTGTTTTATAATCGGCCAGCTTCCTAACCTAGGATTCTGGGGCTGCGACCTCAGAAATGAAAGGCAGATTAGGGTGTGTGTGTGTGTGTGCGCGCACACACATGTGCATGCGAGTGTGTCTGTGTCTGTGTCCAAGTGTAGCTGGATGTGTATTTCCTGGGGGTGGCTTAGTGTGTGCATGACTACATGCCTTCTGTCTCTTAAGGAGAGAGGCTGTAGCTTTCGTCCCATCTCAAAAGGGCCACCTATAATCCTAAAACATTTGCACTAATGACCCACTATGTACCAGGCGTGTAAGCTGCTAGCTGAGGCCTCTGAGCAGGATAATTATCATAGAATTTAGAGTTGAGAAAAGAGAAACAAACAGAAAAGGCTGTAGATAGTGGTCAGGCGGTACAGAGAATTTAAATAAATGGGTGGCTTCTCTCAGTCAGAGTGGTACCAGCTGGCCCCTGACTGCAGCTCACCATGGCCAACTGTGTGACATAGTAACAGTTAACCTCTGCTGACTGATCACCATGCTCCAGGCACTGTCTTAAGTGGCTTGTATTCATTCCTTTAATCCTCATAACACCCTGAGAAGTTGGGACTGTTTAAACAGATTAGAATGCTAAGGTTTTGTGAGGTCACACAGAGAGCAAGTGACAGAGTCAAGACTGAATCTGGGGTTACGCACCTCCAAATGCTTTCCTGGGTAAAACACTGGCCTCTCCAGACTTAGTTTTCTCATCTTTAAAATGAGTGAATTCCTATTTGGCGTATCCCTGACAAAAAAAAATTATGTTTTTAAAAATATAAACTTTTACACAAATCGATCTGAAAATCAGCGTTCTGCTCCCACTTGGCTCTGGTGCCCTTGATGGAGCTGAAGTCTGTCTGGGGTGGTTCCTGAGTTTTCTTAGATTCCTTCAGGGCTGCCAGTTGAACCACCAATGTGTGGAGTTTTACTTAAGCCTCATTTTATAAATCAGACCATTTGATTTGTCTCCCACTAACTTGTCAAAGTTCCAGCAAGCAGGTTTTAGTTCCAGAAGCCAGGTGCTTGCCACTGCCAGCCCCCTGAGGTGGGCGTTCTCACCAGCCCATTCCCTGCTGAGCCGCCATAGGCCCATCTCCCAGCCCAGGGCAAGGCCACGTTTCCTCAGACCCCTGAGAGCTCCAAAGTCAACCTGTGTGGCCGGGGTGAATACAGGCAAGCTGATGTGGACAGTGGATACCGGTGAACAATAAAAATAACAGATAGCCATGGCAGTCAAGTAAACAGAGTTGGGCTTATGCTAACAATACAATCGATGGGGTGGGTTTGACCTTTTTTTTGTTTCAAGCCCCACCAAGAATACTAGTGGACCATGTAACATCCCTCAGTCAAAACATGGGCGTGACTTGGATTTGCTTTTGAGGGTCAAAGAGAAGCCTTACAGAAGGGGTGTGGGGGAGCCAGAAGCACAGACTCTGGGGGTCAGAAAGATCTAGACTCAAACCCCAGCTCTGTGCCCTGGACTTCCTTTTGCCTCTGCCTTGCTCTCAGTGATTTCTTCAGGGCATGAAGAGGCTGCAGGAAGGGCTTTCTCTGTTCGCCCTCTAAGCACTTACCACAGAAGCTTGGCATTTTCCCATTATTTTTATGTATATGTGCATGTGTGTGGAGGGAGATTAGGTTTTTTTTAATTTTTTCGTTGCATTCTTTTGTTTTGTTTTGGTGAGTTCTTCATCAAAACCCTGACTTGTGCTTGTTTTATTGTGCTTCTCTTCCCAGTGGAACACAGCTAAATCATTCTGCCCCACGGAGTGGCTCAGTCAGAGTGCCAGATGTGGGTGATTAATAAGCTGTAGTTGCCATCATGTTGAATTGTTACTATTGTCACTCAATGTGCTGAGCACCTGACTGCCCTAACTCATTTAGAATTCAGCCATCTGTGAGGTGCACACTGTCACCATCCCCAATTTACAGATGAAAATACTGAGACCCTAATAAGGCCTGCTCCCAAATGACTGCTCGAAGCCTTACTCCCTTGATATGGAGGTATGGGCAGAACATCCTGGGGCTCTGAACGCCCCCGCCCAAGGGTCCTGCCTGTGGGTCATCCAGCAGCAGCACCTCTGTCCAGTCTCACACTGATGTGAACAGTCTTCTCTGATCTGCAGCTCACAATCTACTTCCAGCCCCACTGTCACCCTCTCCCCACTTGTGTGCCATGTTCAGTTCTCAGGGACCCCAGAACCAGCCCAAGCAGACTAAGGTTCCCTGGGTTCTAGAATCTTGATAGCTCAAACCACTGGCTTCTCCCTGAAGGGTTTCGACACACCCCCCCACCCACTTCCTCCCTAGCCTTTGCTTCCCAGCCAGCCCTACCTCCTTCCCAAGATCTACCAGCTAAGCCACCAGTGACCCTGGAACAGTGAGCTAGCCCCTCCTCTCTGTACCTCAGTTTCCCAGCTTGTGTGATGAGGGAGCATAGACAGCAGCAGTTCTATGGGCCCCTCCAGCTCAGACATTCTCCAGATCCCCATCATCTCTCATCTGACAACTGCAGTGGCCTCCTTGGAGTGCTCCCCGGGGGCCACTCTTCCGAGCCCCCAGCCCCATCTGGCTATACACAGCAGCCAGCATGAGCTTTTGAAACAATATTATTTCGCTCCCTGCCTTTAAAACCCTCCGTGACTTCCTACCACACATAGAATACAAGCCAAACTCCTTCCCATGGCCAACAGTACCCTACATGACTGGGGGTCACGCCCGGGCTGCCCCTCCTCAGAAGGTGCTTTGAACACAGCCAGCCCGCCAGCCCCTGGCTGCTAGGAGCTGCTGCTGTGTTGCTGATACCATCACTGTATGTATTGATTTCTCACCCAACTGGTGCCTTAACTTCATATTTAAGGCTTGCCCTGACATTTCCCTTTTCTTACATGTTCCAAATTATTAAAAACAGCTGCTTTATAATTAATTGAACGAATCACAGAAAAACACTTTTTTTTCTGTCTATAAATAATTCCACCTAAACTCTTCTGGGAGGACAAAATGCTGTGACAAGGAACCAGCACACACTTGGCACCTGCTGTCTCCTCCCCAGCCTGGACTTGAATTCATCTGAGCCATCTCTGGTTCCCTCCCCGGCCTAAAATGGGACCTCCACGCTCAGCCGACGTGGGTTCGGTGGAGAAGGGTCGCAGGAGTCCTGAGCAGCTTTTGACTGCTTGTTCTGCCTGCCTGTGGACTGCTTCCCATGATTTCACCACTGCCTTTTGTATGCCGAGCTCTGTGCCCCGTCCCATGCTGTGGTGGGGTGTGCCAGGGGAAGATATCACTCCTGCCCCAGAGGAATCAGTCTTGTTTTCCAGATGGACACTTGGAGACCCAGGCAACCAAGTGGTGTGATGCAGAGCTCAGGGTGGGGTCACAGGAGAGCCTCGTGTGGAGGCTGGCGGGCAGCCTTCCCACAGCAAGACCCCCACCAGTGAGGCTTGCCACACAAAACAGGTGACCGGCTGCCCCAAGAGTCATCTCTCTGTGTTCCCTGCAAGGGGCTCTGCTGAGGCCAGCATTTTCTGTGTGGACAGACTCTGACATGGGAGAGGCTGGGAAGTACCAAAGCATGAGTTGGCATCTTGGGTGCGCAGTGACTTCACCCTCTGGAGCAGTAGGAACCCCTCGTGACTGTCAGAGTTTGCGGACTTGCACGCTTGACAAAGCATTACAAAGCGTGATGGCTGACAGCGACCTCAGAGATGATCACATCTAAAGGGTGACATGGATGTGTCTTGTGTGCTTGCTATCGTTGACCCCCAGCTCTTGTCCCCGGCAGTCACTGTGTTTCAGTCATGGCACTGAATCTGCCCTCAGAGTTCTCTCGGGATAGCCATTGCCCCAGGCAGCCACTACCAGTTGGTTGCAGTCAGCCCTTAAGTTGAAGCCAGTTTCCCACCTCTGATCTATCCAATGCGACACTCTCATTTTATAGACACTGGCAAGGGAAAGGGCACTGAAAAGCCACAGCAGAACGCCTATCTTGCACCCCAAGTTTTCTAACCTGCTACTTCATTCCTTTTTAGATCTTTCCCTACCAAGCTCTACCAAGTTCATTCACTCGGCAAATGTTTACTGAGCACCTACTGTGTGCCCAGCTTGTTGGTACATCCTGGATACAAGAGGGCGCCTGGCATTAGGAGCCCAGCATTCAGTGGAGAGACCTGTAAACACAGAACACAGAGGCTGGTGGGAGCCACACTCATTGCCACCCTCACGGGGGAGAGCAGAGACCCTGCCGCCCCAGACTTCAGGGAGCCCCCTCCGTCTGCTTTTCCTGATTCTCAGGGCTTTGCCCATGGTACTGAGGGCCTGTGTTCTCTTTAATCCTTCCTGCCATCCCAGGCAGGCAGATTGTAGGTCCCTCTTCAAGCTGGTGCTCTTGAAATACTGTACATCATTTATTCAGCAGGTCCAGGAAGATGCTGTTAATGAAACTTGTTTCTTTATTGTTCAAAATAAGGGATATATTAGATGTGCTGGACTTAACATAACACTTTAACATTGCTGGGAGCTGACTTGCATGGCCATTGTTCCTAACAAGAGAAGACTAGTGCCTCACAGCCCCTGAAAGGACAAGGGCCCATAATTACACAATTAGGCTCAAACATCAGTTTACAACTTTTTTTTTTTTTTTAACGTAGGCAAACTTCACTTTTCTGCCTAGTTCATGTTTTTTCTTCGGTTTTCATTCACAACTTTCCAAACCAGACAACTTCTTAGGAGGAATATTAGAGGGTTTGAAATTTACATAATAAACAAATGCCTCCACCCCAGAAGACAGCCCTGTACCATCCATGACTCAGTTTCAGAGTTTCACCGACCACCCACCTTGGCTGGCTGAGAGCTGGTGGCCTGGCCCATGCCTCCACATGCAGTCTGCACAGGTGGGGTTGTGTTGATACTCAGCTGAATAGGTGGGTGACAAGGAAGGACACTGTCCACCTCCACTGGAGCGCATCAGCACTCATTTCTCCAGTTGCTCTGGAAGCATCCACGACAGGTAGGGTTAGCCGGCACCTTATTCTGCTCCCCCTGTGACACTGCAGCTACCCTCATGGCTAGTATGCCCCACAGCCAGGCTCTCCTGGGTCTCCTGTTGAGGTGAGCAGAGACCTTGAGAACAGGCTCTCGGCCATTTCTCCTGTTTCCTGACCCCACCTTCAGCTCACCCCGCCAGACCTTACCACGACAAGGAGATGGTACCTGGTGCCCATCTCAACGTATAGCCTAGAGTCCATTTATTCCACGAGCAGCATCTTGTAACTGAACACAATAGTCAATGAAGCAGATGTGGGCCCTGTCCTCACAGAGCTTACAATTCCCCTAGGAAGAGAAACAGTCATCAAGGAAACAAACCTGTCTAATTGCAATAAGTGCTGTTAAAGAAAATCATGTTAGGATGAGAAAAACTTGCTTTAGATTGGGAGGTGGGGGTGGTCAGGGAAAGCCTTATCTTGGGGGTTAAAGTGAGACTGGAAAAATAAGAAGGAGCCAATCTGGCAAAGACTCGAGTGCAGGAGGAGCCAGTGCCGAGGCCCTCTAGTGGAGAAGAGGCTGGTGGGTGTGCAAAGCCTCGAAAGGGATAGGTGGAGGGCAGGGGGTGAGGCTCAGGGGAGGAAGGACCTTGACCCCACATAGACTTGTAGATAGAGTTTGGAATGATGGAGAGAGAACCCTAATTCCCAGCCCCAGGCAGAACTCTACCGTGGGGGCTGTATTCATTTCCCAGGGCCGTCATAACAAAGCATAATCGCAGTTCTGAAGGCTGAGAGTCTGAGATCAGGGTGCTGGCAGGGTTGGTTTCTTCTGAGGCCTCTGCTCCTTGGCTTGTAGATGGCCGTTTTCTCCCCCTGTCTTCACATGGCCTTCCCTCTCTGTAGTCTGTGTCTCAATCTCTATAAGGACGCCAGTCCTATTGGATTAGAGCTCATCTAATCATTTTAGCAGAATTACCTTTTTAAAGACCCTGTCTCTAAATATGGTCACATTCTGAGGTCCTGGGGGTTAGAACTTCAACCCATGAGTTTTGGGGGAACACAGTTCAGCTCCTAACAGGGAGCTTCCCTGCCGTCCTCTGAGATGGAGCTTGTGCATCAGCAGATTTTGAATGCTGCAGCAGGCTGAGGAGCCCAGTCCCACTGCTTGCTCCCTGTTCCCTCTTTGTTGAAAGGAATGATTGACAGGTGTTGATGGGCGTCGAAGACAAAAGGGCACCAAGCAGACTTTCTTACTGAAGGTTAGTCAGAAGCCTTCCTCGCATGAGTTAGTGGTGTTAATGCAGGGTCCTAGAATGACCCGGAATCTTCAGCAGCCCACACTCTCGGAAATCCCCTTCATTGTTGCGGCGGAATCTGCAGAGTTTAGGCAGGGAAGTGAGTTCACTGGCCAGGACACAGGAGAGCTGGCCAAATTGACCCTGCCCCTTCAGGGTTTCCTCCCAACCCGTAGCAGAACCCCTTGCCAGAGAGAGGCCCAGAAAGGGTAGTGCTGAATTTAGTGGGGTGGACTTACGACCAGCCGTCCCCAAGACCCCTGAGATCAGTGTTTCTTCAGCCTCCAGGGCTAACCTGCTGAGGGCCAAGGTGCCTGCATACCCGCAGACCAGCCTCCAGTCACTGCCTCCACCTTATGTTAAAGATCAAAATAACTACAAGGCGGGAAATGTCCTAGAGAAACTACCTTGAAATTCAGAAAACATGAAGCCAGGCTTCATCTAATTAAGATGACATTTTAAAAAGGGGGGAGTGGGGGGAGGCTTGGGTGGCATTTTAAATTGCAAGCTGATTGTGCAGCCTCTCTAATTTTGGTTCTGAGCAAAGATTCCAATTGGACCAGAAAACAGGACTTCAAAGGCACTGCCTACTGCTGGCCAAGCAAAGGGAGTGAAAAGGGCAGCGTGGGGCCTCGGGCACAATGTAGCCGGGAACTCTGGGCAAAGGCTGGGGGCCGCGGGGGGCTGCAGCCCTTGGGAGCCTGCTGTGCCTCTGAGGAGATCAGTGGAGCCGCTCCTGGGAGGAGAGCTAATTGAGGTAGCGACTTCTCCTTGGAGGGTGTACTTTGGTCCACCCCGGCCCATCTTGGGGGCAGTCACTGGGCAGAACTCTGGTCTGGTGGTCCCAGGCGTGCCCCCACCCAAGTCTCCCCCTGGAGCTACAGAAACAGGCCTGGTTCTTATGCAAAGCGCCCAGTGCCCTCCAGGAGGTGGCTGCTCCCTTCTGGGGACTTCTTCCTGCCAGCCTCCAAGATTCACCAGGCGGAGAAGGCCAGCTCCCTCCTTCCCAGAATCCTGGGAGGGGCAGCCCCAGTCCCTTTCAGCTTGGAGGGCAGTGGATGGGCCTCCGTGTTGGTAGGGAGATATGGTGGCCAGCTGGCCTGGGAGATGAAACATCGGACCCCAGAGGCTCCTGCATGTCTCTCCTTTTTGTGCACCATGGCTTGTCTCACAAAGCCAGCTTCACTCAGCAGATTTTGTAGTTATTGTTGTTATTACTCATTCTACTGACATGGATCTGGGCACATGCACACACCCCACGATTTAAGTGCTCCACAGTCAGAGAGCCCATTCCCCAGACCCTGGGTTCTCACAGGAGCCCTGGGAGGACAGCATGGCAGGGAGAACACCATTTACAGTCGAGGAAACTGAGTCACAGGGAGTCACATAACTAGCCCAGATCCTCTGAGGCCACACCCTGGCACTTCCCACAAGTGTGGTGACCTTGCTGGAGTCACTGCTTCCCACTTGACATTTCCTGGTGGAGCCACCGTGGTGTGTCTTCCATTCCCTCAGGCCACTGTCTCACTCTCTCTCAGCAGAGGTCTTTCCTCAGCTCCTCCATAGGAAGGATGGTGAGATGAGCGTGAGCTAACAGATGGGAGGAGTCGAAGGAGCTGGTGGGCAAGGGACCTTGGTTCTTCCATGGCGGCCAGTGGGGAGCACGCAGGGTTCCACTATGGCACCATTGAAAGACTCAGTGGTGGACAACAGGGAGATTAGGAGGCCAGTCTGGAGCCGCTGCCCTCATCCATGCAGGGAGGCAGGGGTGTCCTTGCAGGGTAAGGAGAAGGGACAGATTCACACCTTCCTGAGGGTAAATGACCTGGGGAATCAGCCAGCTACAGGAAAGGAGGAAGAGAAGAGTGGAGCCAACTTTGGGGTCCCCAGCCTGCGTCATGGGAAGCACAGAAATGCCATTGGAATAGAGACTGTGTGTCCCCAAAGAGTGGTGTGGGCTTTCCTGGGGCACACAAATGACCTGGCAGTTTATACAGACCAACATCTTTTGTTTTAATAGTTTTATTATTTTAGTGTATATTAGAAAAATTAGCACACAAACCTCCGGTTTTGTGGATATTGTGGCCTAGGATAAGCTGGCTTTTTTTTTTTTTAATGCGTCCAATTTAATAACATTTTTTAAAATATTGAGTCAGCCGTGGTGGTGACGTACTGATAGGGCAGAAAGCTGGAGAATCAGGCAGGAAGGAATGTGATGCTGGAGCCTTGGATGGGAAACCAGGAGGGGAGTCCTACTGGGGACACATTGAGTTGAGTCTGAAAGGCCACTGACCCAGAGATTAGGTAGGGGTTATCCAGTTGTCCTCTGCATAGAGGAAAATCAGGCAGGATCTGGCTCAGGGAGAAGGTGACTCAGGAAAGCAAGATGGGGTTTGAGGACTGAGCCCTTGGGAACATTGGCACCTAAATGTTGGGTGGTGGAACGGGACCACAGTGGAGACAGAGGAGGGCTCACAGCGGACTGAGGTGAACCGGCACCCACAAGGCTGGGCGCCCAGAGAAGAGGAGAAGTGGGCATGATGGAGTGGAGAGGGAGGCAGCAAGACAAAAGGAGGAGGAGGGGGAGGACAGTGGTTTGAGGGGGATGCCGGCTCAGAGGACGGGTTAGGATGGAGGGGCCAGAGACCCCCAACCCCACCTTTTCATCAGGTAAAGTCTTAACTTGTGGTGAAGGGTACAGAATTTCCTTCTGGGGGTTTCCCTGAAGTTCATGTGGCTGGATGGGGCATTAGAGGCTTGGGAGGAAGCAGTCCTGGACTTGGTTTCTATGGCTCTCTGCAGGCTCTCTCCCAGGCACGGGAGACAGCCCCCTTCCCACCTGCCTCACTGAAGCTCAAGTGCTCTTCTAGCTGCTGTGGGGACAGGCAGGCAAGGCGGGGTCCCTGTTGCTGCTTCTCAGCTCCCTTCTACGAGGACAGTGGCCACTAGGAGACCAGAAGTTACCATGACAACAAAGCTTCTTCACAGAACAGAGCCCCTGGGCCCCCTGCAACTGTGTCTGGGATATTTGAGGTGATCTTCTTCTGTCAAAAAGCATGAGGCCCCAAGTTGGCTTTTAGAGGTGGGGAGAGATGGTAGGAGGAGGTAGGGACAGATTCATGTTGTCAGCTCTCCCACCCAGCCAAGGAATGCGTGGATGCCCCTTCCCTTCCCATAGGATGCCACACACTCCTTGGGGAGTCCACCAGTGAGCTCATTCCACCTTGAAACCAAGACCAAGGAACCAAGGGTGGGGACAAGGACAGAGAAGGGAGCAGGAGGTCTGCGGGCTTGGAAGCTTGGACTCAGTGGCATGACTGCTGCCTGCCTGCAAGCACTGTACATTCCCAGCCAATCAGGGTTGTTCTCAGGCCTCACAGGACCAGAAACCAAGGCCCTTCTGCTAGGAGAAGAGGCAGGTGAAGTGCGCTGCTTCCAGTCCCATCGCCCGGGGCCAGACCCGGACCCTCTGCCCCTGCGTGTGCCGCTCTGCTCCCTGAGAGCTGAAGAATGTGCAGCCGTGCCTGCTGTGCCGGGTGCTGGGGCAGTGCTCCCCAGAGTGGGGAAAGGACGTCAGTTTTAGCTGGCATGATGGATTAACATGTTGATTTTTATCTCTATATTTGTGAATTCATTTTCATGGATATTAGAAAAAGATAAAAGCTAGCATATTAAATACATCCTTTCACAGACATTGTTGGTACTAAATTTCCTTTTGCTTGAAATAAATTTCAGTAGAAAAAGTCTGAAGAAAAATATTAGGTCAGATGCAGTGGCTCATACCTATAATCCCAGTGCTTTGGGAGGCCAAGGCAGGAAGATCACTTGAGGCCAAGAAGACCAGCGTGGGCAACACAGTGAGACACCATTTCTAAAAAAAAAAAGAAAAAAGAAAAAAAATCAGCAGGACGTTGTGTGCTCCCGTAGTCCTAGGTAGTCACAGGAGGCTGAGACAGGAGGATTGCTTGAGCCGGGGGGGTTCAAGGTTGCAGTGAGCTATGATCTTGCCACTGCACTGCAACTTGAATAACAGAGCAAGACTCCATCTTTATAAAGAAAGGAAAGGAAAGGAAAGGAAAAAGGAAAGGAAAGGAAAAAGGAAAGGAAAGGAAAAAGGAAAGGAAAGGAAAAAGGAAAGGAAAGGAAAAAGGAAAGGAAAGGAAAGGAAAGGAGAGAGAAAGAGAAAGAAAGAAGGAAAGAAAAGAGAAAAAAAATATTAAGTAAATTAAAGTACAGGTCATATACAAACACAGCAAAAATTTAATGATCATTTATTGAGCACCTATTATGTGTCTGCAGTGTTCTGTGGATACAGTGGTGAACAAAAATTATGTGAGTAACTGAGGCTTGAGAGATGCTGCTGTGGAGCATGACTTTTACCCTTTTTAGGGCGAGTATTGGCACAGCACAGATCTCTGAGACTCCAGAAAACTCATCTATGCTCTTTCACCAGCTTACAGCCTTATTGAGAGGGCACTCTATTGCTCACTAAAGCATTAGAAGAGGGACCGTACTCAGTAATCCACAATGTAGGATAAACAGAGGTCAGATGTCAAATAGAGAACAAAAGCCAGGAGAGGAAGGACAATGGCAGAATGTGTTAGAAAGAGTGCCCCTAGCTGCTATAACAAATACACCCAAAATGTTTCATGGTTCAGATGCAATAGGTTATTTCTTGCTCATCTACTAGTCTGGGGCAGGTGTTCTTGGTGGGTGGGTGGCTCTCCTCCACACAGTGACTCATGGACCAACACCTTCCATCTTATAGCACTACCACCCCCTAGGATTTTGTCATAATCTGCGTACAGGAGACACACTCACATCTTAAGAGCCTTGACCCAGAAGTGGTATGCTTCACGTTCACATTTCATTGATTTCAACTTGGTTACATGGCAGGTTGTGGCCTACAGAAAAGTTCCCAACTAGCAGGCCATGAGAGGGCTGAGATCCAGTGCACCTTCTGTTTTCTAAGCCTTACAACCTGCAGAAAGGAACTCCTTTTTTCTAACTGTACTGGCTGGCTCTATCTACCCTGGCCAGGGTGCGGGGCTTGGGAGTGGAGATGGGGGAGAGAGGCATGGAAGAGGGTAAGAGGAGTGACAGGGATGAAGGAAAGCAAGAAATGCCTTGGAGGGGAGTGGAACCTGAGCCCAGGTGACACTTGGTGGCCCTGTAGTTTCAGAGAGTGAGTGCCAACCTGAGCCGGTTCCCCCTGCCCCACTGGGTTAGGAGCTGCAGTGCTGACCTCTCACCCAGTGAGCCCTGTGCAGCTCTTCCCCAGCAGATGGCAGAGTTGACACCCTTCCCCACCTGGGCCTAAGCCCATACCTAGAGTCACCCAGTCTGTCAGGGAAGATGAGGATGGCAGGGCTAAGTAGAGGCCATGCACCCTGATCTCAACCTCAGAGAAAGCTGTTGGGGTGATGGTGCCTTGGCTGGAGCAGACCACCCACCTGGCCCAGCGCTGAACTGAGAACCTGAGGGACACATCCTCTCCCTCCTCCCTCCCTGCTAACATAGCCTGGCAGATGAATCCCAGAGGCTTGGCTCAGCCCCTGACCCTCTGTACCCCAGGAGCCAGGCTCTGGGAGTCAGAGAAGCTGGCATCCAGCCCTGGCTCCACGGCACTGTCCACCTCCTGCCCCACCCAGCACGGCCTGCTGGGACCTCCCTGCCTAGCCCAGCTGCTTCATGGCCATGGGCGCCACTCTGCCTCACCTGTGTTTTAGTTGACAGGAGTATTTGTCACCCTTGTTTTTACACCTGTCACCATCCCACCTGCCGCATGTAAACACTAACAGCATCAACACGGTAACGCCAGTTCCCCTGGGTGGGCACCAGCCCAGCCCTCTGGGAGCTGAGGAGAGCAGGTGATAGCAGCTGGAGAGGTCCCAGGGCCAGCCTTCCCTGACCCTGCCCTCGGGGAGACAGGGCTGCCAGGCTCTGGGCCAGCTCTGCCCCTGGCTTACTGATGGCCCCACCTCCTACTCCCGGGCCTCCATTTCCTCTCAGAAGACGAGGCCACTAAATCGCAGGGAAGCAGGGCTGCACGGGGCTGGCGATGTGGGCTCCGGAGTCAGGCGGCTGGCATTCAGTCACAGCTCTACCACCTACTGGCTGAGGGACCGTCGGAAAGTCTCATAACCCATCCGATCTTTGGTTTGTCTGAGTATAAAATGGGGGAAATGATAATACTTGTGAACATCAAATGGGGTAAGGCTCCTGGTAGGTGCTCACTAGACACTGGCTGCTGTCATGATCTCTTGGGGTCCCTCCTTGACACCAGGCCCCTGAGTGCATGTGTGGTTGTGTGTCTGTCTACCTGAGCCCCAAGGCTCGCAGCAAACACTGAAGCGGCCACAGCCTGGGCTTGCTGTATCCCTCTGGACTGGTTGGCTCAGCCAGCCCTGACCCCTGAACCCAGAGGGCCCTCCTCAACCCCAACCCTGACAACCTTCCTGCCACCACTGACTTTCTGCAAAGACTCATAATTCTGGATTTCCTTCCTGAGGTGGTGGCTGTAGCCGAAAGCCTCACTCTCACCATGAGAAGGTCTCCTGAGAATGAGCCACACCTCCGCAGGTGGAGGCCTCGCCATCCAGCCCTGGGATATGCTGCATGGGGCGGTCTGCCCAGGGCCTTCCAAGTGGGACACATGCCACTGCTCTGTGAGATGAGATGGCTCAGTGGGACAAGGCTCACACATTTAATAGCATGGGCTCACCGAGTCGGAAAGTGGTTCCTTCTTCTCTCTCAGCTTGTCTGAGAACCTCAAAAAAGAAAGTCTCAGACTGGTACTTGGCCCTCGTAACACCTCTGAACCTATCTCCTAGGTCAACAGAGATCAAGGCCTCAAGCCCAGAGCCTTCGACAGGCAAGGGATCCAGAGAATTTAGAATCCTATTCTGCTCTCATTGTAGTTATTCTTATGGGTATTTTCTATTTAAAATACTTTATACAAGTTCTTCACTTATCATAGGGATATGATGTTTATAGGGTAAAAAGATGTGTCAAGGAAAAACAATAAGTATTGCCCATTAGCTGATGCAGGACTTCGGCAGAACTTATGAAGATATTAGAGTATGATGTTTGGGAAAGAATGCTCTTGTCCAGCAGCTCTTAAACATTTTGGTTTATACTCCTAAAAATTATCAAGGACCCCAGTAAGCATTTTGTTTATGTAGGTTATATCTATCAATTTTTATTATATTAAAAATTAAAATTAAGAAAAATTTAAAATATATATTTATTTGAAAATAACTATAATAAGTCCATTACACATTAATATAAACAAAATTTTATGGAAAAGTACTGTATTTTTCAAAAATATTTTAGTAAGGAGAATGTCATCGTTTTACATTTTTGCAAATCTCTTTCATGTCCGGCCTGATAGAAAATGGCTCGGTTCTCACACGTGTCTCTGCTGTCTCTCTGTTGTGATGTGTTGTTTTGGTTGAAGAAAAATTTGGCCCCACACAAATAGGGAAGGAGTATTTTACTAGCCTTTTCAGATAATTATTCTTTGAAACTCCCAGAACTTGGCAAATGGTAGTTTCTTAAAGGAGAGTTGCAATGTGGAATCTGAAAGTGTTATCAATGACCCTTCTTTTCTTATTTTTTTTGAGACAGGATCTGTCTCGCCCAGGCTGGAGTGCAGTGGCACGATGACAGCTCACTCCAGCCTCAACCTCTGGGCTCAAGCAATCCTCCCACTTCAGCTTCCCCAGTAGCTGGGACTACAGGTACACACCACTCCCAGGTGGCCACCACGCCTGGCTAATTTTTTCTAATTTTTTGTAGAGATGGGGTCTCACTGTGTTGCTTATGCTGGTCAATGACCCTTTCCTGTTCTGTTACGTTAAAATTCACTGGCCTGCCTTGCACTTTGAGTGGATCTCTTACCATGAATGATTTTTAACACCATTTTGGTCATGTGGAAAATATTGGTTCATGAGTTACACAGATCTGAATGTTGACACATTTCAGCGTATTACACCAAAAACTCACATTTGTTAATATCGACACTGATCTTTGAGAAAAGCTTTAGGTATTGGGAAGTTATCAAGTTTACAGTGGTAAACATGAGTCTTCCACAATTCTGGGTTTTCACTTGAAAGCCAGAATTTTTTAATTTTGGTAACAAATACGTCAGTGATTTTCTTTGAAATCATGGCTCACTGGTTCATTTTTGGGAGAACTTCTGCCAGAGACCCCAGTCTGAAATCCCATTGCTGGCCTCTCACGCTTTTCAAGGAAAAGCAGTGTCCCATGAAGGAATGGGCAAGTCCAGCTTGCAACTCAGCCTTTCCCCAGTACAGCCGCCACCCTTACATTTGCAGCATGGGTTTTGTGCCTGCTTCCCATGTCATCGTCACGCAGAATTCTAAGACATGTACTCAAGAGTGGAATGTTTTTTAAGTCGTAATTTTTACTCCTTCACCAACGACGTTCTTCAGTCCAGCCAGCATTTGCTTTCTTGGGCATGCATGGTCGTAGGGAGTGCAATGGCAGCTCTGCAGTCCGGCGCCGAGTCCAGTGCCGGCGCCTGGCTTCTGGCTAAAGGGACCACAATTGTATCTGCTGCTGCTACTTTTGCACCGTCCGTGCAAATGTTAACACTGTTAGGAAGGCAAGTGACATCTTAGTTTTGTTATGAAAATAGTTTTGGGCTGGGCGCGGTGGCTCAAGCCTGTAATCCCAGCACTTTGGGAGGCCGAGACGGGCAGATCACAAAGTCAGGAGATCGAGACCATCCTGGCTAACACGGTGAAACCCTGTCTCTACTAAAAAATACAAAAAACTAGCCAGGCGAGGTGGCGGGCGCCTGTAGTCCCAGCTGCTCAGGAGGCTGAGGCAGGAGAATGGCGTAAACCTGGGAGGCAGAACTTGCAGTGAGCTGAGATCCAGCCACTGCCCTCCAGCCTGGGTGACAGAGGGAGACTCCGTCTCAAAAAAAAAAAAAGAAAATAGTTTTGATTTCATGGACCCCCCTGAAAGGATCTCAGAGACCCCTCGGGGTCCACTGGCCACCCGTTGAGAACCGCTGATCTAGCCAATCCCTTCCTTATGCACTGGGGACACTAAGACCCCAAGAGGAGAAAAGACTTGCTCAGGGTCCCAAAGCCAGTCAGAGGCAGAGACCTGAAGCCCAAAGCTCTGAGATCCTGGAAGCAACATGATCTGCACCTTTTCTAACAAAACAGTATCTGGCCACTCCGATGAACGGCACAGGAGCCAATGTCCCTGGGGAAGGGACAAGGAGGCAAGAGGGATGAACCAGCCTGGGGAGAGGCACCAGTTGACCAACCCTGTCAACTTCAGGACTTGCCCATTCCCACCCTGCACCTTGTGTGTAGTGCTGCAGCCTCCATCTTTTCTCTTCCATGGCTGTATTGCTAATGTCTCACAGCCGAGGCGGCTGTAATTAAACTATTCACCATCGTCACTTCGTGTTCTGAAGAGATGAGGTTGGCCATTATCATTTTTCTTCCCTTTGAATGAGCTCTGTGTGGGTAATTTCATTCTGCCCTCGTTCATTTCTTAGAAATTTTGTCTATCCAATTTAGTTCTTTTTTCCTATCTTAGAACATTGGGCTCAGGGGAAAGGAGGTGGAGGGTGAGGGCATCATGGATTTGGAAATTTCTGTCCCATTCACCTTAAAGCTTGTTTGGGACAGGATAGTGCCTGCTTGGTGGTGCGGCTATCCAGAGAGCCCCCATCCAGGAGAGATACCCAGGAGGTGTAGAACGGGGGTCTGGACCCGCCAAGGGGAGAAGGGCACCAAGAGAAAGAGGCACCACTTAAGGCTGTCCCAGAAGGGCAGTGGTTGAAGCTTTGGACAGACGGCGTCCCCACCCCTTTCCTGGTGGTCAGAAACCTTGCTGACATAAAAACACCCCTGCCCCTGGGGGCCCAGGACAGGCTTCTGTTGCTGATGAAAGTGAGCAGGGGCCAGGCACGGTGGCTCACACCTGTAATCTCAGCACTTTGGGAGGCCGAGGCAGACAGATCACGAGGTCAGGAGTTCGAGACCAGCCTGGCCAACATGGAGAAACCCCATCTCTACTAAAAATACAAAAATTAGCCGAGCATTGGTGGCAGGCACCTATAATCCCAGCTACTCGGGAGGCTGAGGCAGGAGAATTGCTTGAACCCGGGAGGCGGAGGTTGCAGTGGGCCAAAGATCGCACCACTGCACTCCAGCCTGGACAACAGAGTGAGACTCTGACTCAGAAAAAAAAAAAAAAACATGAGCAGGGCCTCCATCCTGCGTTTCCTCTCCCCGCCGTGCCTTGCCAGGCCTCCACTAGCTCCTCTGGTGCCCCCATGCCCACTCTACACAGATGCTGGCAGGACTGACAACCCCCCTGCTCCTGCAGGAAGAGGCCAGAAGCCCAGGCCACACAGAAAACATGAATGTCCCAGGCCCCAACACATGAAAGGCCTGGCATTTCCTCTGCCAGGCTCTATGAGGAAGTGTTTTCCCCCCACCAGGGCTGCCCCAGGATGGACACTGGCTGGCCCACCAGGGGCAGGGCACCCCCTCATAGGCATGACCAGCAACCTGGCCGAGAGGCTGTCTGTGCTCGAGCCCCTGAGCCATCTGCGTGCCCACAGGGTGGCTGTCCTAAGTTTAACGCTCTAGGGCTGCATGACCCCACTGCTGTCCTCAGGCCCTGCTGATGGCTGCCAGGGCATCTGGTGCCTCCAGGACCCACTGTTGCCCATCAAGGCCCTCAGTGTTGCCTGAGTCTCACCTCACCTCTCTTTAATTCCCTCCTCACCTCTCGAGGAGCCCCCAGGAAGACCCATGTCTCCCAGACACAGCCCGTCATGCCACCATCCACAAAGCTGTTCCTCCTGAGGCCCAGCCCCTGCCTCCTTGGGGTGGCCTCCCCCCTCCCCAGCTGGCGCTGATGGATCTGATGTCCCTACTAGACTGCAGGCATGGGCACGGCAGGGTCCAGGCCTGGCAGTTCTGTTGCCAGCACTCAGCCCTGGGCTTCACACGGAGATGTCCTCCGGTCTGTGGGGAAGGAAGAGTCCTAGGTCTATGGCTCCTGCTTAACTGGGCCCAAGGCCAGGAATGGGAAACTGCACCAGCTGCTGATAAGTGGTTTCTGGATGAAAACTTTCAGGTGTGCGGGAACCAGTGACAGGGCCTCAGAGGACTTGGGCCACAGTTGCCTTCCCACCCCCTGGCCCCTGGTTCTGGAAGGAACATAGTAAGCAGCTTCTGTCTAGGAAAAACCTGCTTCTCAGTCATTGGAAGATCCCTGAGTTCTGAGGCTGAAAAGGAAAGAAAGTGAGGATCAAAAAACCCAAGCCTTCTTTACCTCCACAGGAGGCAGCCTGGGTCCAGGCAGGGAAGGTTCTCAGAAGGGCTTAGGACAAATCCTGGGGCACCCAGAAGGTTTGAACTGCTTTCTCAACGCAGGTGGAGACTTCAGGAAAGCCTTCCTTAACACAGCCACGGACCCCTGACACCGAGGGGACCACGGGACAGAGGCAGGAAAAGCCACAGCGGCTGCTTTCCCTCCACCCCGTTGTGTTCAAGGCACCAACTACTGGGCTGGGGAGATTCCCTTTATGTTGAATGTGAAAGTCCTTAAGGCCCAGACCCCACTGAGTGTTTGCCACCTAGCAGGTGTAAATGGATACATAGTAGATGGGTGAATGGATGAGTGGATCAAGGAGAGAATGACTGGGTGGGAGGCGAGTTGGATCAAACAGGAGTGGATGAGTAACTAAGGGATAGATAGATGCCAGGGAAGAGTGGAGGGGATGGTGGTGGATTGGGAGGGATGTGAGTGGATGGATGAACTAGGGTGGCTGATGGGTAGATGATGTATGGATGGGTAGGTGCACAAGGTTTGATAGGTAGGTATCCTGGGTAGGTGGTGCAGATGTGTGGCTGGCTGGCGGGAGACGGGGTGATGGATGGATTTGAAAGAAGAGAGTGGGAGGATCATCATCCTAACTGTAAAAGGAAAGCAAGATTAGAGATGGTACTGAACCCTTGGTTCTGCTGCAGGATCTTTTTGGGGAACCAGGAAGGTTCCCTTCCCTAAAACAATGGTGGGTCCATGAGGTCCCCTTCCTCCTCGAGAGACCCTGTGAGCTGACGACGTTCTGTAGGTCCAGGCCTTGCTCAGACTCCTAAGCCCAAGTGAGGAAAGAGCCACAGCCGCCAAATGCCTGCAGCACCCCAGTTGTTGCCACTACCAAAGACAAGTCACAAATGTCTAACGTGCCCCTGGGGTGGCGATTTGGTACCAGTTCCACTGAGAGTCACAGGCAGAGAGGCATCTGCCAGCCCAGGGCCAGGAAAGCAGACCCCCGCCCCGGAAGGGCGTGCTCCCCACTGTTCTGAGACCCAGCTGCAGAAAGGGAGGGGCAGGGGGCTCTCTCCTGTGCCGGAGAGAACGGAGAGAATGTGATGGTATTTCCTCAGATGTGCAGGCCTGGGTGGGATCGCTAGTTACTAAGTACCCAGAATTCTCTGCCTGGAATTGCAGTGCCCAGGCTGGGCCCCCAGTGGCTGGGGTCTCTCTGCCCCTTCCCATTGAAGAGCAAGTCGGCAGCCCAAGGAAGGCAGCGATGGCCGCCGGGCCCGGCCCTGCAATACCTGGTCTCTGACTGGGCGGGTCTAGCTCACCGCTCCCTCTCCCATTGGCCTGTGCACTCCTGCCCCCTGGTGGGTACAGGGACAACTACAGTACATGGGGCAGGGTGGGGCCAGATGGAGGCTTTTCCGTGCAACTGGAGGACTGGGTTTGTGTGTGTGTGTGTGTGCGCGCGCGCGTGCATGTCTGCAGACTCACACTTCACTTGGCCTAAAAGATTAGAGATGGAGGAAAGCTCTGAGTGATCCAAAGCAGCTCCTCAAATGGAAGGGGTTATTATAATAATTACTATGATTATTGTTATCAAGATTATCATGCTTGCCTAGAAAGTCTTGTACAAAGCAGGCTTATTTTGTGTCAGCTTGTTGTTTGTGTCTGAGGCATTTCATCTTTGCTTATAATAACTAACATTTGCAGGCTTCTTTCATGTTGCAAAGCTGTGTCACATCCTCAACCCGTTTTATCTGCACAAACAGCCCTGTGCAGTGGGAAGTAGTGAGAGAACAGAGGCTCAGAGGTTAAGTGTTCTGTCCAAGGTCACAGGGTTAAAAAGATGCAGAAGCCAGGATTTGAACTTGGGTCACACAATTAAAATCCCTGTTCATTTCCCCATCATATCCTTGGTACCTCATCCCTTGAGAGAGAAGAGGCCTTTTATTAGGCTTTAGCTCCAAGCCTCTTTGCCACTGATATTTGCTGAAAAGCTTACATTGCCATGAAGAGAAGGGAAGGGTTTTGAAGACTCAACTGTTAGAAGTGCAGTTTGCCATCCCAGTTTCACACAAAGAATATACCTGGGCTTTTCCAAGTCACTGCAGTATCTGACGAGTGAGTGGAGAATGTGGTCTTCTATCCTTGTCGCTAAGGTTCTCTTGGTCACCATCACCACCCCTGGGGTGTGGCACAGGACAGACAGGCATCTGCTACATCTCTGAGAAGCAGGGAAGGAGGTGCTATGGCAGGAGAAGCTGGTGCAGGGGGACTGTCTATGTCCTGGTGGGTAGGAGCTGGGTGCACAGGGTTCAGGGCCCTGACTGGGCTCTGGGAGCCTACACCCCTCCTCGGAGCATGGGTTCTATCTCCGGGGACCAGCTGGCTGACTGGAGAGAGCTTTCTGGAAGCAGCACCCCTCCCTGCTGGGCACCATGGGCTGTTATACTGATTGTCACCGGGATACTGCTTCCCCAGCACACTTGTGACCAGCTGCCGGCAGCACATGTCCTCGTGGCAGGACACAGGGCCTGTGTGCCAGGATAAGGGACCCCCTGTGTACTGCCAGTTCCGGAGCGTCACTACCCCACCACCTCCTGGGCATCCTGCTCCCCAGCAGCAGCCCAAAGCAACCCACTTCTGGGGGACACCTGTACCAAGTTGCCCACCCCCTCTCAATGCTGGAATGTTCCCTGGGCCCTGTCTCCACAGGCCTCTTCCTCTCCCTGCCCACCCCTTTCTCCAGCTGCTCACAGGTGTAGTGCAAAGTTTACATAGGGGGTTCTCCAGAGCCTCGAGGTTCCCCCAGAATGCCTCACCTCCACCATGGCAGCTTCGAGCCATTTATTTGTCAGCATTAAGAATGAGATATCATTTAACCAGAAAGATTGTACTGGTTACTATGAAAAAAATATGTTCTTGCTGTCTTTAAATCATTGATGTGGAAAAGAGTCCTGTAGGTGGCCTTGAGAAATGACAACCTGCCCTGGCCTCCTGATCCTAAACCCGTAAGAATGGCATCTCGCTTACTATTAACGCTCAAATGCACAGCCCCAGCCATGCCCTAAAGAAGAGTCCCATCCTCCTCCCATGCCCCCGATCATCATGAGGGTGGGCAGGTTGCTCTTATCTCTATGTGGCAGCCCTGGGCAGCCCATGAGGTGGAACCATGTATACTCATCCACTGGGTGGCCACCAGCGCAGCCCACCCCTCAGGGCCATCCCTGTGCTCACTTCCCTCCATTTGTTCACACAACAGTCTTGCAAAGAAAATGATGGTGCTGTCATCCCCATTTTGCAGGTGAGAACACTGAGCCTCAGAAAGGTGATACCCCTTGCTCAAGCTGGAAGCTAAAGCTGGAGCTCAGGTCTGGGTAGCTCCTGAATTTGCAGTCTGAAGCCCCCAGAAGGCTGCGTGGAGCAAGACTAAAAGTCCAAGGAGGGAGTGAGCAGAGGAGGTTCCTCGAAGGGTGTGGGTTGGCAGGAGAGTCAGATGTTGGATTCCATGGTGGATTCCAGCAGGCGCGGAATGATGAGGTGGGGGCATTCTGGGCCCTTAATGACTGCAAAACCCATCCCACCTGCACCTGCACATCTGAGGAAACGCAGTCAGGTTTTTCCCCACACACAACAGAGAGTCCCTCCCCTCGTCTCTGTAGCTGGGCCTCAGACCCATGGGGACAGTGGTGGGAAGAGGGGCCCACTCCTTCATGCCTCAGGCAGACACGCATAGCCATGAACTCCTTACAGGACTGCCTGCTACTGAATCCCCCAGACTGCCTTCAATGTGCAGCACGTGGCCAGTGCTCACAACACAGCTAGTGCCTTGCCAGTCCCATGGGAGAGAGAGGGGCTGCCCACACAGGAAACAGCACACGGCATGTGGGCACTGTGCATGGGGTGTGGCCAGATAGTAAGAGAGGATCGGATTCAGATGCCGGGAAAGCCAGTGGTGCTGCAGGAATGGGAGGGGTCTTCCTGCAGGAGGTAGGCCCCACATTAGCCTTGGCAGATTAGGGAGCGTAATAGGACTATGTGGGGTACAAGTGCAAAAATAAACCAAACAAACAAACAACATATCCTCCACTGGATTTTTCAAAGCAGGGGATTGATCGACTCAAGTAACTAGAAAGCCCAGAGGTCTCTGTGGCTGCAGGCACGGCTGGATCCAGGCATTGACATGTTATCGTGACTCAGGTGCCTCCCTCTCAGCTCTGCTTTCCTCAGTGATGGCTGCACACTCAGAGGGGCCCTCCCTTTGAGAGCCTCCCTTTCCTACTAGCTGCTGCAAGTGTCCTGGGACTGGCTGGTACTGGAGACTGATTGTTAGTCTAATTTGACAAATAGGGATTCTTTGCCTAAGCCAGACTGTTCACAGGCCAGTGAGATGGGTTGTCCAAGCCCAGAGCATGTGTCCACCCCTAGAATCAGGGGAGATCCAGCTCAACGCAAACCGCTCAGACTGGGTTGGAGAAGGGTGCTTCCCTTCTGGGAACTAGGGCTCTTCTGCCAGAAAACAAGAGAAAAAAGCCACAGAGGCAGAGAGGGCAGCTGCCCAGCAGAGCAGGGCTGGGCAGAGAGGAGCGGGCAGGCCTTCACTGCCACCTGGAAGCGGTCATTGCCGTCTCTCCTGCAGCACTGCCTGGGCAGGAGCACCCCGTGAGTTTTCTAAAGAAGTCAGCTCTAGCAGTCTGCCCTGCGTAAACGCTCACAGGCCAGACCTGGTATCTTCATCCATTCAGGCTACTATAGCAGAATACCATATGCTGGGTGGCTTATAAATAACAGAAATTTATTTCTCACAATTCTGGAAGCTGGGAAGTTCAGGATGAAGGTGCTGGCAGATCAGTGTCAGGTGGGGGCTACTTTCTCGTGGACGGCCCCTTCTTGCTGTGTCCTCACGCGGTGGAAGGGGTGTGGGTCTCTGGGGCCTCTCTTATAAGGGCAGTGACCCCCTTCGTGAGAGCTCCACCTTTAAGACCTAATCACCTCCCAACAACCCCATCTCCAAATGCCAGCATCTTGGGGGTTAGGATTTCGGCATAAGAATCTTAGGGGGACGTAAACAATCAGACTACAGCACCTGGTGAGTCTGCCCAGAGGACATGCGTGTGTTTTGTCATGTGTCATATGGCCTGGGCACCCAGGCATGCTCTGACCAGCAAGAAACAGCAGTGTGGTGGGGCCGTAGCAGAGAGAACGGTGCTAGAAAATACCCCACACACACACCCCATAGGCCCACGAGGAGCCTTGGATAGGAAATTCAGGCTCAGTGTGAGCCCCATCCCCCAGACCCCTGAAAGCAGGCAGACAAAGGAGCAGGGCCTCCCCTGGCTCTAGTAATTGCTTGTGAAGCCCGCCACCCTCCTTTGTGCTGGCAAAGCCCCTCCTTCCCCTCAGGCCTGGCCCTTCTGTCCTATGCATCTCCCTCCCCTCTGCCTGGGGGCTAGGTTAGGTGCCAGTTAGTTCTCAGCTCGGGCCTCAGGCGGCCAGGTCTTGTCTGAGATGTCAAGTCCAGAGCTGCTGGCTGTGGCACATAGAGGAGGCTGGCTTTGAGTCCAGGCTCTCCTTACTGACGGTGTGATCTTTAGCAAGCTGCCTCACCTAAGCAGGATACCCACCTGCCGTAATCACTAAATGAGATACAAACTGACAAGAGCTGGAGGATAGATAGGACTGAGTGAGAAACTGGGGCCAAGCCTCATATTAAAATGCCAAGGATCCATACAGCCTGCAAACGTGGCTAAGCACCAGCTCTCTACCAGGCGCTGTGTGAGGCCCAGGTACTGTGAGAAGTCAGGAAACGGTCCCTGCCCTGAGTGCCAGGCACATACAGCACCAGCTGTACCGCGGTGTGTGCTGTGCGCTGTGGGAGCAGGGAGGTGGGCTTCCCTGAGGAGGTGACATTGGAGATAGGGTGGGACGGAGACCAGAGTGATCTGGGCAGATGGAGCACCTTAAGGTAGGATTGTCAGCTTATTTGGGGAACAGGAGTAAGGCTGTGTGACTGAAGCCCCATGAGAGGGGGAAAGTGGGAGGATGTCAGGACAGAGAGGCAGGCAGGGGCTTCGTAGGCCCCAAGGAGTCTGGAATGCAGGAATGATGGGCAGCTGTTGAGAGGAGGAGCTATACCCATTAGGATTAAGTTTAACTGAATACCAGAGACTCTGGAAATTATGCCTTAAATAAGACAGAAGTTGAATTTAAGTATTAAGAAAATACACACTGAAGATAGTGTGAGGATGACTTCAGATAGCGTGGAGTCTGGTCCTTAACCTAGGCTGCTTTTGGATCACTATTCCACTATCCCTAGGGTGTTGACCTTGTCCTCATGATCCCATTTATCTGCTAGAGCTCCAGCCATCACATCCAAGTTCCAAGCATTAGGAAAGAGGGAATGAGAGAAAAAGGGTGCCCCTTACCTTTAAAACAACCTTTCCTGAGGCCTTACTTCACTTCAGCTTACCTGTCATTGTGCAGAATTTGTCACATGGTCACAACCAGCTGTAAGCAAAAAAAAAAAAAAAAAAATCAGCCTTCTAGTTGGATATCAGTGTGCCCAACTAAAAATTTCTGGATTCTTTTTGTAAAGGAGAAGGAATCGACATTAAGAGGAAACTAATGGTCTCCTGCTATGTGGGGAACAGGCTGAAGAGGAGAAGGACCAAGTCTGGGAGGCCTTGGGAGGGAACCATGGAGGCCTGGACTCAGAAGTAGGGGAGGAGATGGGGAGGAGCAGACAGCTGAAAGCAGATTTGAAAGAGGAACCGCAGGACATTGGCATAGGAAGGTGCAGTGAAATCAAGCAGGTCTCCTGGTCTTTGAGTTTGAGGGGTTGAGCCAATGTGAAAGACAGGAGAGAGCAGGAGGGGCGGGGGCCCAGGGGGTGTTGTTGCCAGCACAGGACCCCTCCCAGTCCGCAACGGGAAGGCCTAGACCCCTGGGCTGTCTGCTGGAGAATCCCAGGAAATCACCTATCCCAGATGTCCCCAAGCTGTGGAATGCATCCTACTGCAGTGGGACCCATTAAATTCCAGGCCACACACGGAAGCTCAAACGTGGAAGCACAGTAGCTTTGTGGCCTCAGTTTGTAAATTGCACCCTCTTGAGTGTCCTCCTGCAAAGCCTGTTGTGGCTCCAGGGCCCCCACGTTAGCATGTGATCCTCAGGTCCAGGGAAGGTCTTGCCTCATAGGTGTCCCCTACCCTGCTCTCGGGTCCTGACTTGTTCTGACTCAGGTGCTCCACAGATCTGCAGAAACCGTGAAGGTGGGGCCCAAAGAAGGAAGTTTGGAAAACTCTTGCCAGGTCCACCACCCGCATTCCTCAGATGGGAAAGTACCCCGAGATTGCCCGAGGTCAGCCAGGCGCGAGGAGCAGGATCGCTGCAGGTCCCTGACTCATAGTCCTTGCACTGTTTTTAGCCCCAGGTGGAGGCGCCGCCCCTGCTCACCCACCTGTTGCTGCCCTGAGTCATCCCTGCCTGCCTGGGGCACCCAAAGCCCAGGCCCCAGGGCTGGCTTTCCGGGTCACTGCTGCCAGGGGGGCTCGGACAACCTTCATGCCCGGTGAGGGCAAAGTCAGACCCCAAGGACTGGGGTGTTGGGGATACTGACCCTTGGGAGCTGAGTCAGGTCAGCATGGGGACTTGGCCTTCCAGCCTCTGCACCATTGTAGCTTCCTTCCTAGGACAGGCAATGGGAGGGGGCACAGCTGCCAGAACTTTCTCACCGCCCTTCTGCAGTGGACAGGCTCTGACATGTAAATGGCACCTTAGCTGGACAGCTCAATTCTGGATGAGCTTTGGCCTCACACTTCTTTTGTATAGACCTTTTGTTGGCCACAAAACTTCCAGATGCTGACCTCATTTTCTTTGTGTCTCTCCCATCCCCAAGGATGCCTGCAGACTTTCCGTACCTCCCACTCACTTCTAGAGCCACGTGCCATGGGCTGGGCAATCAGTCTGTCTCCTCTGGCCTAATCAGAGGGTTGGGAGTTGAAGGGGTTTGCGGCAGAATAATTGTCTAATAATAATACTGCATGCAGCCGGGCGGTGTGGTGCATGCCTGTAATCCTAACACTTTGGGAGGCCAAGGTGGGTGGATCACCTGAGGTCAGGAGTTCGAGACCAGCCTGACCAACATGAAGAAACCCCGTCTCTACTAAAAATACAAAATTAGCTGGGCATGGTGGCACATGCCTGTAATCCCAGTTACTTGGGAGGCTAAGCCAGGAGAATCTCTTGAACCCCAGAGGCGGAGGTTGCAGTGAGCTGAGATCATGCCACTGCACTCCAGCCTGGGCAACAAGAGCAAAACTCTGTCTCAAATTAATAGTAATAATGCACACATGAATAAAATATCCCAATTCTGGAGAGCCCGTGAAACTGGGGAGATGGTCAGCCTGGTGTATGCCACTCCCAGACCCCAGTGGGGTCTCGGTCTCTCTACTTGGCTCCAGGACTCATGCAGGCTGAAAGCAGGGGTAAGGCAGCTGGAGGAGGGCCCCCAGCTCCCTGCCTCCACCTCCTCCAGTGCTGAGCATCTTGTCTCGGGCCCGGTAGTAGTCAGGGTCTCTGTGAGTGTGAGTGGCAGAAACCAACGGGACAGGGCTCACAGGCCAGGTCACATGAAGGGTAAGGGGATCCAGCCTTGGGGACCTAAATACCATGACACTTCCCTGCTTCTTTCTGGTAGCTTTATTCTGAGAGGCTTCTTCATGGGTTGGGGGACACTGGTCTCAGTGATACTAGTGGCTGTGGGGCCACATCCTCCTAAGCTTCCCCCTTTGAAAAATCCCAGGGAAAGACTACAGGTGGCCCAGCATGGTCACATGCCCACCAGCCACCTCCTCCACTCATCGACCCTCTTCCTTGCCTTGGCATCTAACACCTGGTTCCCAGGGCCTGGCATGGACTGGAAGCTGGCCTGGGCTCCACAGGACTCAGGGTCCAGCACACTCCTGGCCCAGCCCTGTGCTCCCAGCCATGCCTCTCCCTGTTGCTGGGACATCTCGCAGTGCCACTCAGCTGGTGCACACCCTGAAGCATGGTGCCCCGGACAGGCAGTGGTCACTAGGCAGGGATGTTCTCAGGGCCTGCTAGGATTCAGCCAGGGACAGAGGGCCACTCGGGTGGTGGTCAGCTTGCACTTTGGTTAGGAGAGTGGTCTGAGCAAAGTCCTGTCAGCCACAGAGACATGTGAAGAGCAAGAAGACAGGGTATGTCTGGTGCCGGGGCTGAGACAGGGGTTTGCTGTCCTCAAGACAGCGTCTAGAGGTTTAGGTTCCTCTAGAAGCTTCCCTGAGACAAGGATTTGGGTGAGACAAGGAGTTTATTTGGGAGGTCATTTCAGGAAGCACCGAGGCAGTGGGGAAGCCACACAGGAAGGGAGGGAAGCCATGAAGGGGAACTGACGGGTGGCCTGCCACGTTGGCAGCTGGGGCTCCATCCTGTGGGATCCTGTCTGACTGTGTAGCTTGTCTCAGAATTGCCTCCCTGGGAGGGCAAGGAAGCCGGGGTGTTTGCCCATTCCTGTCTGTCCTGGGCACCAACTCCCAAACTGTGCAGCCAGCTATACATCTGAGGCAGTGAGCTCCATGGGCAGAGGCAGGAGGGTGGCCCGGGCAGCACCTGCTCTGCTCTCACCTCCTCCGAGTTGGACACTAAAGGCTGTGGCTGCCTCAGACGGAGCGCAGATCTTCCTGGGCAAGGCCAGTTCAGCTGTGGTCTAGACCCCTCTACCATTCACTGTCGGCCATCCAGGGTGCTCTCAGCACAGGGGGGGTCTGATCACAGAGGGTGGGCCTAGAGTCCAAAGGCACCTCATCTTGAGTCCCAGCCCTGCCACTCACCATCAGGTTGTGAAGTGAGTGTCTTCCTCTCTGTGGCCCTCAGTTTCCCCACTGTGAAGTGGGGATGGTAATACTGTATTAGCTGTGCCACAGCAATGCCGTCTAACAAGCCTCTCCTAAACCCAACCACTTAGTTCTGCTGCAGATCAGAGACCCAGGGCAGGCTCCACTCTGTCCCGTATCCCACCCCCAGGACACCAGCTCCCCAGGTCCTCTTCCCAGGATGAATGACAGAGGCTGGGCATATTCATGGCGATGGCAGGGCCCATGAGGACCAGCAGAAACATGGCCTCTCAAGGAGCTGGCACAGTGCCACTCCTGCACCATTCTGTGGACCGTGGCGAGTCCTGTGCCATACTCAACATCAAGCAGACAGGAAATATACAGTGCCTTTAGCAGGAGGAGCTGAAGAGGCGCAGGACAACGGGTGTGGGCAGAGGAGGGGTGAAAGGCCCAATGACACAGCTCCTGCCACTCGCTCCTGAGGTGGGGGAGGTTCTGAGGACAGAGTGTGTCCACCAAATCCTTTGTATACTAATTACTACTCCCGTGTGCAAGGTGGCGGTGACAGTGCAGTCCTGGGATGTCTCCAGGAGCCTTCTTGTCTTCAAAGACCACCACACGCCTGGTTGTGATGTTACATGCATGTGATTGTAGTCTTTGAAAACAGGTGACCCTACTTTGATATCCAGGATGAGGGGAAGGGGAAGAATCCTGTTAATTATGCAGTACTTTTTCTGTAATTTCAAGAAGGCTCAGCCTACACTTGTGCACCTTAAGCAAATTCAGTTACACCCACTCAGACAAGGAGGAAGGGAGGAGGCAGAGGAGGAGAGCGCTCCAAGCTCATTACCTGTCCTTTCCCATTCCCATGTTTCACCTGACCTAGGGGCTTCCCCTGCCCCCAGAGAAAGGTAGGCCCCAGGTCACAAACAAATCAAGAAAAATTAATAAAATGGCCTTTGACTTCGAGCAATCCAAGGACCAAAGTTCTTGAGATTTAATGTTGGCATGAGATATTTTTGCCATCTGCACTCACTTGGCAACCAGCCCCTCCCCTCCCCCAGTCCTGAGGCACAGCCCCCCTGTGGCCCATCCCTCAGCTAACCAGAATTCTCCACCGAAACACCTGCTCCTCCACATAGCCCAGTTCTAAGGACTCCATTCCAGCCTGCGTAAGAAGTGTAGAAAATTACAACTCAGCAAAGAACATTGATTTTTTTTTCTCCCCCAAACAAAATAACTGTGTTTTCAGGATGAAAGCAGAGCTGCTGGTTGAGTTGGAGGGTGGAGAACAGAGCCCAGCCCACTCTCCCTTCCTGCCCCGGAAAACTCTGGGGCCCCATGGGCTGTGGCTTGGAGCTCTTGCTTTAGGATGTCCATGTGGTAGAAGGCCCCACAGGCCCCATGAACCCCGACTGTGCATGCTCAGGTCGTGGCCCTGCCCAGAGCAGGCTGTGAGCTGAGCTGCGGTACTGCCACCCTGGCTGGGCCCTTATCACAGTCCCAGCCAGGGGAGAGCCCTTGGCTGGCAGGGGTCTTCTGTCCCCACCGAAGTCTCAAAGCCCACCATCCACCTCTTCTCACAGGCTGACGCCAAGATGGTGTGCGACGTGGTGAGTCGGATGGAAGACACCGAGCCCTTCTCTGCAGAGCTGCTTTCTGCCATGATGCGGCTCTGGGGCGACTCAGGAATCCAAGAGTGCTTCAACCGGTCCCGGGAGTATCAGCTCAACGACTCTGCCAAATAGTGAGTGTCCCGGCGGGCGCACAGTCTGGAGCCGGGCAGTGATGTGGGAGTGGAAGGGGACTGGCGATGGGGATTGGCAGAGCAAGGATTCTCGTCTGAGGTCATGCCTGCCGGGAGATGTTCTACTACAGGTGGGGGGTGTCAGGAAGGAATGAGAAGGGGCCTCTCTTCCTGCCCCCCCCCAGGAGAAGGAGGAGGCCAGAGAAGGCAGAGGACACAAGAGACAACCACACAGTGGAAATTCCCAGAGGGCGGGACCTTGTCATTGGCCTGTCCCGAGGAGTGCCTGGCATTGCAAAAACACGGCTTTCAAGTGTAGCAACTTTGGTTTTTCATGGGGAGCCCCTGACCCCATAAATACAAACCAAACCAACAGCCATATAGGCAGAAAATAAATGGTGCCATTTTGTTTTATTTTAGAGAAAATGATAAGTTTTCCATTCCCCTATCTTCAAAATTAAAAATAAGGGCCAGGCGCGGTGGCTCAAGCCTGTAATCCCAGCACTTTTGGAGGCTGAGATGGGTGGATCACGAGGTCAGGAGATCGAGACCATCCTGGCTAACACGGTGAAACCCCATTTCTACTAAAAATACAAAAAACTAACCGGGCGAGGTGGCGGGTGCCTGTCGTCCCAGCTACTCGGGAGGCTGAGGCAGGAGAATGGCGT
>NW_012100876.1:2209704-2249739 GCF_000951045.1 Mandrillus leucophaeus | reverse complement strand
AAATAAATAAATAAATAAATAAATAAGGAATATGTAAGTCTAATTAATATAATAAATGTATACTTTAATACTCTGTTATAACTAAATAAGGGAGATGACAGGAGGGCAGGAGGGTGGAAGGAGGAAAGGAAGGGGACAGAGGGAGAAAGAAGAGGAGAGAAGAGAAGATGGAGAAGTGGGAAATGGTAAAAGCTGGAGCTGGTTAGAAGGTGCTCCCGGCTCTTCCCATGAACGCAGGTCACAGGTCCATTGGCTGCAGCTTTATCACTCTAGGCATCTCCAAGGAAATCCTTACTGCTTCCGTGCCCTTGGCGCTAGATTGGAGGCTCCAGAGCCCGGGGATGGTCAGTGTTGGTCAGGGACATGTCTTCTGTCATGGAGGCACTGGGATTGCCCCCTTGGCTTTTGGGAAACACACCCCACTTTTGCAATTGCAATCTGGTACCCATACATTCAGTGGGGACTTTCTGCAAGGAGCCTCTGCGCTTTACCCCACTGGCTGGGAAGACTCTGACATGATCCAGTCCAGCCATTTTCACCAGGTCTTCTCAGCTGGGGCCATTTTGCCTCCAGGGGACATTCAGCAACATCTGGGGACATTTTTGATGGCTGCAGCTAGAGTGGTTCTCCCGGCAGCTAAAGTGGTGCTCGCGGCAGCTAGAGTGGTGCTCCCAGCATCTAGCAGGTAGAGGCCAGAGATGCAGTTAAACATCCCACAGTGTGCAGGATGGCCCCCACAACAAAGAGTTGCATGGCCCCAGACATCCATAGTGCCAAGATTAAGAAACCCGGATCTACGCAGTGCCAACAGACAATGGCTGAGGCCAATGTTCACTCCTGGACATTTCCACAGGCCACATGGCAGCCAACAGACTAGGGGCTTGAGCAAGGCCAGGAGCGGCTTCCCATTTCTGCACACCTAGATTGACCACAGGGCAAATGCCAAAGTCCTGTGAGTTCCAGGTGATGACTACCTAGGTCCCTGGGCCTGATGAGCTCCCAGGGACACCCTGGGGGTCAGGGCAGTGAGCCCAGAAGCTCAGTGTCCACCATTCCGTATGCTCAAATCACAGACCAGAGCCAGGCAGGAGAGAGTGACTTTCAGCTGCCCTCCTCCCTTCTCCCGCTCCCTGTCCCTGCAGGAGGCCCAAGAGTCAGCAAGACCCTCAGGGGCCTTTAGGGCCAGCTGGCCCAAATCTGCCTTCTAGTGGCTCACCAAATCCTGCTCTCCACTTACATTTTTACCCATTTCACTAACTATAACATGAATCCATTACCAAAAAAAAAAAAATTTTAAACAAATGCAGAGGCATATAAAATGAGAAGCAATCTTCTTCCTACTCCCCTCACCAGCCCTGCCCCTCCCACTTTTACCCACTTCCATTTATTTGTCCCAGTGGCATCCAGAAAAACTTGATCCTCCGACTCAAAATAGTATTTACGGCCACCCACTCTGGAATCAAGGGAGCTCAGCTCACCTTCCTTCCTTCCACCGCTCTCCACCTTCACCTCCGGCTTTTTGCTAGTTACAGGATTATTTTTAGTTCTTCCGGTGCTTACCTTTATAACTTTAAATAAGAAACTTGAGTCAGTATTTGTCAACTCCCCACCAAGTAAGCTGAGGAAATTCTCCTCCCTGCAGCCTCGTCTCTGCCTTCTTTCAAATTTTCCACTTCCCAGGTTGATGATGTTACTATTATCTTCTGTCACCATGGCTGGGCCTTCTGTGTCTCCTCTCTGGGAGAGGGCAGGAAAGGCAGGGGACACACAGGTGCTCAGGGCCGGAAGGGCCTGGCACGTTTCCTGTCTTAGCAGTTAGACCTCAGCTTCTGACAAAGTCTTGGGCCCAGTATAGAAAGCAGATCAGAGTAGGTTTGTTGTGCTGGAAAGGAGAGGGAGGCCTCACAGGGCTGCCACAGCACGTGCTTCCAGGGGGTGCCACTGACACCCTAATGCCCCAACCACCAAGGCACCTCTCTGCCCAGCCCTTCACAGGGGAGGGACCAGGGCACAGGCTCCTGAGCAGGCTCTTCATGCCCCCCAGCCTCTCTGAGCAGGCTGACTCTCCCCTCCGGATAACCACCTAGAGGCGGGTCCCAGAAACCCTGGGCACATCCATCCAGGGGCTATGAAAGGTACTCTGGGGCCTGGTTGGCACTGGGTTTCCTCAAATCCAGTTCCCCACTGCATTGTCCACGCTGGCATCCGAAGTTTCTTCTCCTCGCCTTCTCTCTTGACCCTACTCCTATCGGGCTCTTGCTCCTCCGCCTGCTGAGATGGCTCATAGCCCAGTCCTATCCTGGGGGCTGCTCCATGAGCCTCCTCCCACTCAGGGCTCAGGGTTCAGTCCCCCAGTACCTGGGACCTCCTTTCACTCCCAGCACCCTCCTCCTCTCGGGCAGCCCTTTCCAGACTCCCTCGATGCCTCCTGCCCACCCACCCAGGCAGTTGGTGGCAGGGGAGGTCTGCTGGGGGCTGCTGTATCCCATCCCCAAGCTCCATCCCAGAAGCACCTCCTGTCGAGGACTGGTACCTGGTGACCTTCTCCTGTCTCGTTCTAAACACCTTGTACACTGGGACAACTCTCGAATTCATATCGCCAGCCCAGCCCTCCTGACTTCTGCCTACTCAGTGTCTGTTTGAACATCAAATGAGTCTCAAGTTAACATGAGCCCGTGGGACCCCTGGCTCCCATCCTTCCCATAGAACCTGCTCTGTGTGCTCCTCCCTCCCTCTACATGTGTCTCATTCCACCACTTGGAGGTATCTCTACCTCTGCTCATCCTCCTGTATCACCCACTCAGGCCACCAGCAGATGCAGCTCCTCTGGCAGGTACATCAGATTCTGACCACTCACACCCTCCACAACCACCCGCATTGTGCCAGTGCCATCTGGTGATGACAGCAGCTCTGCAGGCCCCACCCGCTGACCTGCTCTCTTGACAGCAGCAGAGCCGTTGTCAACATGCTTCTGGCCAGAACCCTCGAGGGGCTCCCGTCTCACTCAGTAAAAGCCCAAGCTCTGACAATGACCTCAAGGGCCTGCTTGCCCCAGCTGGACTCTGGCCACCCTCACCTCCACCACCTTTCCCAGCCTCACCCACCACCTGGCCCTTCCACGCGTGCTTCCTGCCGCCCCACCTGCCAGTTTTTCCACCGGGCCACTCGAGGCCCACTTGCTTCCTCATTCCCCTCAGTCTCCCCTGTCCAGACGCCTTCCCCAACTACCCTGCATCAAATAGCAGCCCCCAGCAGGCCTCCCCTGTCACTAATAGCTGATTCGTTCTCTGACACTACCTCCCGATGTACTGTATCTCTGACTCTCCTGTTTATCACCTCACACACGTGTGTACACTCCCCCGGAACGCAGGCCCTGGGAAGGTGGGGCTGTGTTGACTGCCCCATCCCCAGCTCCCAGAACAGTGGGTAGGTGGGATGGGCAGCAGGTGCGCAGTCAGCCTTCCCGACTGGGTTGCTAAGCAGTTCTCCCACACCTCACCCCCCGCCCACAGCCGTCTCCTTGCATGAGGCTCGGCCAGCACAGAGAGGCCACAGGGCCAGGTTGCCCGTCTAAAGATGGTTTGCCCTGGCTGGGAAAGGAAGAGCAGGACCAGACACTTCCAGGCTGGTGTCCAGCTGCAGATGCGGGGGACGTCCTCACAGCTTGGAAGCAGAGGTCATGGGCGCCAGGGCAGGGCAGGCACAGAGGCTTGGGAGGGGCTCCTTCTGGCTGAGACCAGAGCCTGCCCAGATACCACTGGTTGGCGAGGAGGCTGTGGGGCTAGGGGCACGTACAGGTCTGCTCTGCAGCCTTGGCTCCCTCACCCTCATCCCCACATTGTGCCCTTCCATGGAGGGCAGTCAGGCTCAGGAGAGGAGACCGGGAGTCCTGTTTAAATTTTTTTTTCTGGATTTTTAAAATGCTAATAGAGTCCAATTTAAGAGCATGGGGTCTGGAGCCAGTCAGAACTGGACTGGAATCCCAGCCAAGTTCATTTTTCTTTTTTTTTCTATTTTCTTTTTTTTTCCGAGACAGAGTCTTGCTCTGTCACCCAGACTGGAATGCAGTGGCACGATCTCAGCTCACTGCACCCTCCGCCTCCTGGGTTGAAGCGATTCTCCTGCCTCAGCCTCCTGAGTAGCTAGGATTACAGGCGCCCAGCTAATTTTTGTATTTTTAGTAGAAACGGGGTTTCACCATGTTGGCAAGAATGGTCTCGAAATCCTGACCTCATGATTCACCCACCTCGGCCTCCCAAAGTGCTGGGATTACAGGCGTGAGCCACCACGCCCAGCTGCCAAGTTCATTTTCTCTCAATGTGACTTCAAGCTTACCTCCCTGAGCCTTGGAATCCACCCTTTTGTTTTCTTTTCTTAGCGGCATTCTCACAAGGATTGTCACTGGGTTCTATCAGTGAACACCCTAGCTGGTGACGGCATCTGCCCTTCCCAGCCCTGTGGACGTTCATGAGCTGGTCAGCATACCCATCTCTCATGCAGTGGTGACTGCGGGTCCAGCCAGCAAGCTGGCCCCTAGCAGGTCCTGGAGCAGATGCAGCGTGGGACCCCACATCGTGCTGTGGTTCAGACACTCGGGGCTCCTCCCTGTGGGCTGCTTGTGGTTCACCCTGGCAGCTGGGATGGGTGGCCTGGCAGGCTCCATGGATCACTGAGTCTTCCTTCAGGCCTGGCGCAGCTCCCTACTTCCTGGTTTCCCAGATCCTACCTGGCTTTAGATTCAAACTTAACCCATAATGAACCCCAAAGCCCTTGCAGGCAGCATCCTCTGAGTGCTTGGCCTGAGGCCTGGGCAGGTGACGTGCAAAGGCCTGGTCTGTTCCCACAGCAAGAGGTAGCAGGGATAGAGAGCCCTGATTCCAAAGACTGGGTCCCAGGGAGGCCCAGCCGCTGTATGACTGTGTCACCCTGAGCCTCCAAGAGCGTCAAATTGGAAGGGGCACACAGACCCCTTGGTAAGTGAGAAGGAAGTGTGGAGAAGGCAGGGAGCTGCTCAGCAGGGAGCTGCTCGGGGGCCTCCGAAGCCCCAGAGAGTAATAAAAGTATGGCCTCTGGGGCCAAGGGTCTGGGTCATGGCCTCAGGCGAAGTACTTACCTTCGATGAGCCCCAGTTTTAGTACATTTAACTCGCAAATTACGTATGAAACACGGTTACACATGGAAAGAATAGAACCTATCTGTTGGCCGTTATTATTTTTTAAATGAAGAAATGACAAAACAGTATTATTATAAACATCGTAGTCTCATATAAAAGGTTGACCTTGTTTAAGTGTCCCAGGAGCTGCGTGCGTAGCCCTTTTGGCTATGAATGAGAGTGTGAGGCCAAGACCCTAAGACCCTCTTCCTCAGACGCCCCCACTCCCTGTGGCCTGGGATGGAGGTGATATCGTTTCCACAGTGACCTGGAGGGGCCCTGACTGAGACTGGACTCTGATGGTGGGTGGCCTGGCCAGTCCTGAACAATGTTCAGGCGTTTGGTCCATGGTCCCCTGTTTGTTGCTGTCCTCAGCTACCTGGACAGCCTGGATCGGATTGGGGCTGCCGACTACCAGCCCACCGAGCAGGACATCCTCCGAACCAGGGTCAAAACCACTGGCATCGTAGAAACGCACTTCACATTCAAGAACCTCCACTTCAGGTGAGGCCCAGGGAGGCCCCCAGGCCCTGGTGAGGGCTAAGAGGGGACATGCCCAGGCTCTCAGCGCATTTCGTTGGCAGCGCCCAAACATCATCCTGCCCCAGGGACCCCACAGGTTGGGGCAGGCAGCTGGATACCAGAGGAACCTGCCTGTGTTTCGGCCGAGTTTAGGGGCTGCGGTGCGCAGGGAGGCTTCCTTGGAGAAGATTCCCAGAGTGGGGCTGTGAGGAGGAGGGAGGGTTTGGACAAGGAGGGCAGCCCGTCCCTGAGGTGACTTCTGAGGAGGAGGAGGAGGTGGGCTACCAGGGGGCGCCTCCAAGATCGCCTTATGGGGAGGGGCCGAGAGTGGGGCTGGGTAAGCCCAGGCTGCCACTGTGAGACCCTGAGGACCCACGTCACCCCAGAGCTGGAAGGAGCAGAGCGAGCGGACCCACCTTCTCCTGGTGCATGTGGGAAGCTGAGGCCTAACAAGAGCAGAACTTTCCTCAGGCACGGAGCGTAGCTAGAACCCAGGGTCTCTGGGCCTCAGAGCAGGGGCCTGATGGGTGAAGTGGTTCCCCGGGTCCTGCTGCAGTGCTGTGTCCCCACCTGCAGTAACCTGCATGCACGGAGGCCTGGGAGCCCTTGCTCCATCCTGCAGGGAACAGAGGCCAGCAGAGAAGGGGAGGGCAGGGACCCCCTGCAGGGAGAGCTGAATTCTAATATTCCCTGCTTCCCATGTCCCCAGCTCCCGCCTACTCCTGTTCAGACTGAGGGGCGGAGGCTCTGGGCCCAGGAACCCCTAGGCCTTCACGGATCTGGGAAGCAAAACCTTGGTCAGAGCAGGCCTGAGGGGCCTCCCTTGCCTTCCCAGGCTCCTTGGTCTCTCCTGCTCCTCCAATGGGAGCACAGGATGGGGATCTCAGCTCAACCTGGCCCAGCAAGGCAGGGTCTAAGAATAGCATTCTGGAGGGGCCACAGAGGCCATCCGCCCACGCCCCTGCATTACAGATGGGCAGGTGGGATCTAGGGGAGCCAGTGATAGAATGAGAACCAGACCCATTCCTTGCTCCGAGCCCACTCTTAATCTCTGCCTGCAGTCGCTCTGTTGTGTGCGGTGGGACCAGGGATCCTTCCCTGTCCCCCTCTGGCAGGCTGTGTGTCAGCAGGCGTCCCAGATCTAGGAGGCTGCAGGGCTTCTCGCTCTGGGGATTGGGGTGGGAGATTGACCTTTTACTTTCAGGACGTAAGTCCCACCTGCCCACAATCTATCCCAGAGTTTTTGTGCCCCCTCGGGAGTAGAGTCTGAGAGGGGGAAGAGGCCAGGCTCTGATCTGCCAGAAAGGGGCCGTACTGGGCAGAGGTGAGAGCGCCAGCTTTGTCCACAGCCAGACCCAGCTCCACCACAGCTGGACTCTCACCAGCTTGGGCATGTCCTAAGCCCATGGGTGGCTCACTCTGCCATCCACATAACAGGTGACATCTCCTGCCTGCTTCCCCCCAACGCTGGTTTGGAGTTTGTCCAGAGCAAACCCAGGAAGGAATAGACTGAGGGGAGGGTGCTTCTGAAAGGAGGACTCTCAGAGTCCTTCCTGGGGGTGGCTCAGGTGCGCCCCCTTAGTAAAATACCTCAGATGCAAGGGCAGGTCTTTGAGTCGTGATATGTGAGCACAGCCAGTCCCAGGACAGACTCGGGGGCAGTGCCTGGGGATGACAGTGATCCAGCTGTCTGTCAGCACCTGGAGTAACGAGGTCTTCTAGTAAGGGCTTCTAGTGAGGCTCTGAGCACCGTGGCCCCCATCCTCTGCCTCTCAGCATGCTCACAGCTTGATCCCCAGGCAGCCCTCACCTGCCTGGACCCTGCGCCTACCAACTCCCTGCCTCCTACAGGCTGTTTGACGTCGGAGGCCAGCGATCTGAACGCAAGAAGTGGATCCATTGCTTCGAGGACGTCACGGCCATCATTTTCTGTGTCGCGCTCAGCGGCTATGACCAGGTGCTCCACGAAGACGAAACCACGGTAAGCGGCCTGGGCCCCCCGGGCAGGGGGCAGCACTGAGGAGACAGCCGCAGGACAGGCGAGCCCTGTGAGCACTGGGCCTCGGGTGCCCACAGTGGCTCTGGGGTCCAGCCAGCTGTCATGGTTAGAGGTTTCCATCATGGGTGGGCCGTGCCGGCTCTCTCCACCAATTTTGTATTGCCAAGGCAAGTGCCTTATGATGCCAGTGTGACAGAACCTGTGTGTGCAACCTGATCACACATAGCCATGCAGAATGTGCCTCTTCCGTAACTTGGTGGAGTCACAGAGGCCATCAGGCCAGAGCAAAATTAAGCAAACCCTAAAAAACCAGGAGGCAGCCAAGCAAGAATGTACATGCAACAGAAATAGCAGTCTTAGCCCGACAGCCATCCCTGGGGCACTGGCCTCAGATGCTGCTGAAGCAGTGTGGGGCCGGGGATGCTGAGGAAGAGGTGGGGAGGGCCCAGGATGCTGCAGCAGAGTTGCGTGGGGCTGGGGGTGCTGGGGAGCAGTGTGTGGGGCTGATGGGCCAGGAAGGGCAATGGGGATGGGACATGCTGGTGAGTGACAGTCATGGCTCTGGGCTCCTTTGCCAAATGCCAGATTCACATTCAACCTGGGGCCTCAGCGAGGGGACATTCCCCTGGGAGAGTGCAGCTTTCCTCTGGGCCTAGTCCTGGCTCTGCTACTCACTGGCTTGCTGCTGAATTAGGCAGCACCTTTCCGGCTCAGTTACTGTTTTCCATAAAAGGGGGATAATAATAGTACCTGCCTGTTGGGGGCTGTCGGCAGTGGGATGGGTGATCCACGTGCAGCGCTCTGGAGCTGTTTCTGGGACAGCAGTGCCAAGCTGGTGGTTGTGCGGTGACTGGTGATTGCCCTGAGCCTGAGGGTCTACTTCATGGTCCCCTTCTGGGCTGCAGCCCGCCAGGCACCAAGCATGGCCCACAGGGTCACTGGAGATAAGCCCCAACACTCCTGACAGTGGGGCCCACAGGCTGTGGGGTCACAGCCTGGCGTCTGTCATCTCCTTCTGTCTGGAACACGTGCAGACCCCACCCCACGCCTCTGCGGGCTGGCACCGAGGGTTTGAGGTTGGAGGTGGAGCTTGTTGTCATGCTGGGCCTTGAGTGAGGCCTATCTTCTCTCTGGGTCTGTTTCCTCATCATTTCTGGCCCAACTGGTCCACTGGGCTTTGCGAGGATGGGATGAGCTTTGGGGTGTGGGCTACCAGGCACAGTGCTATAGGGAGGAGGAGCCGCCGCCCTGAGGGGCTTACGCAGAGTGATGGGGCTTTGGGCTGGTGGTGTGGGTAGTCTGGACCCGTTCCGTGTACAGGCTCACCCGCCTGGCTCTTCCTATTTCAGGCCCACCTGTACCCCTGACTTGGGTTTCTGCTGTAATTGTTCTCAATGGCATCTGCAGGCAGTGATGTCAGTCACCAGCCAAGTCTTGATGCTGAGTGGGGCAAGGGTGGATGCACTTCCTGGGCCATGCTTGGACCCAGACTCACTGGTCACCCAAAGCCCAGGTCAGCCTCCTAACCACGCGCCCGCACAGTGACTGCCCAAACATTTCCCACTCCCCACTGCTGGGCTCTATGCCATTGGGGCCACTGCTCCAACTCCTGGGGTCTGAGCTCCACTTGGCTCATCTTTTTTCCCTGTGTCCACCATGGTTTCAAAGACAGCAAAGGAGCTGGAGGCAGGAAGCCAGGAGGGCCCTTCCCCCTGGAATCCAGCCTCTCCCTGGACTTGCCCTGCCAGGCCTGTGGATGGCTTCAACCCAAGTCCCAGGCCCACCGGCCATGAGGCTGGGCTCTCACTCACCTCTGGAAGATGGAAACAAAGGGATGTCTGGGTGGGCCTAGCAGCCACAGGCCCCAAGCTCTGCAGCCCACGGCTCCCCAGTGAGCATGAGCCTGGTGCTGGGCCTGGCACTGGGTGACCTTCCAGCCTGTGGGCCTTGTTGCCTGGAGCACTTGCCCTCCAGTCTTCTCCACCTTCTCTCACCTTCCTTTTTCCCCGTTTCCCCCACCCTTCCACACAAGGGCTGGAGCAGAGGACCTTGGAGAAGCCAAAGCACATGGAGCCAAGGTCACAGGCAGGCTCTTCCTGTGTCCTTCCTTCCCCAAAGCTGGCCACCCTTCACAGCCCGGGGAAGAGTAGCAACTCGTGCAGGGAATGGGGATGACTTTGCAACCTGACAGCAGCCACAAAGGCAGCTCATTACCGTGGTGGCAGCAAGAATACTGCTGCTGTAGAACTCAGCAGTCGTCGCCGTGTGCTGGGGACGCGTGCAGAGGTGGCAACTTGGGAGTCAGACAGATCTGGTCCAGGGTCTAGCGTCGCCCCTGCCACCTCTGTGATCATGGGCAACCACCCCACCCTGCCCAGGCCTGCACCTCCTCCTCTGTAAATGGTGACGATGGTAGAATGGCCTCACAGGCCACATGAGGACCACTGGGCTAAAAGCTGTAAACGTGCCTGTACGCAGGAATCATCACTCAGTGAATAGCTCCTGCGGCTACTACATTCAGACGCCATGGCTAGAGATCAGGTTCTAGGATGTGGGAGCTCTGTCTGCCTCAGAAAGGCAAAAGCCAGGCCCCAGGGACTCAGGCTTTGGTCCTCAGCCATCCTCTAGTCAACACTGCGCGTCCCTCTCTGGCCTGGGGTGACAGCTGGGGTGACAGCCCGCGACAGAGGTGTCTGGAAGCAGCTCCTGGAGCCAGGCCAGGAGAGCCCTGGGGCTGGTGGCTGCCACTGGCCCTCCAGCCGCCGTGTCCACTGCATCCCGGGAGCCCGAGAGCCTGGTCCTGGCCTCGTACCTGCTCTCAGCACCACCCAGCCGGGCCTGCGGCTGCCACAACTTCTCCACTACCACAGTCGCCGCCACCGCCTGCAGGGCCTTATCTTGCCAAACCAAGGCCAAAACCAGTTCTGAGAGACCCTCCAAGCCCGGAAGGTATGAAGCACCTCCCTCCGACCGAATCCATCAGCTAAGAGTTGAAAGCAGCAGGTTCTCAGGGCGCCGCTGGGTGACTTTGCTGTGACAACTGCCCAGCCTGCCCCTGCGCCCGCACTCCTCTCCAGCCACTTGGCCTGGGCGCCTCCTACCCATCCTGCATCTCTTGCCCTGTGGTCCACAGGCCCAGGATGGCCATGGCCCCTGTGAGCCTGCACAGAGCTCTCTGCAGGAACTGGCCGGGTGCCCTGGCCCTGAGACTGGTTGAACCAATTTTTCAGTATTTTTCTCTCTTTCTCCTGTTGGGTTTTTATCTTCTTCTCTGTTTTAATCTGTTTTGCTGTGTTTCATCTTGGGGTTCCTCTGGCCCCTCTACTGAGAAACCAGCCCCAACAACCAGTTCTCCCAGAGCCTCCCCAGCCCCAGCCCACCAACGAAACCACCAACCACACCAAGGCCACAGCAAGCTCACCCCTGAGACGCTATCCCCCTGGTGTCTGCTTCCAACTCGGGATTAATTCGAGGATCTCTTAGTCCTCGGTTAATGTTTCCCAACTGAATGCGTGCACCCTTCCAGCCTTGCTGTCGAAACCGAATGAGACCCTGGTAGAGAAATCTGCATGAGCGGGGTTCCGCGCAGATGCGTTCGGTGGTGGTTGCGGCCCCTGCCCTGTACGTGCATGGTGCATGTCCTCTCCATGAGCTGGAACCTCTCCAGTGACCTCACTGCCCCCACCTGGGGCCAGCTCTCTTTGGAAGGGGACAGCATCCCCCAACCCTGCCCGGCCCTGCTCCGCCCCGCCCTGCCTGCGTGTGGAATGAAACAGGACCACGTCCTGTCTGTCCTTGTGGATCTTCCCGTCTCCATCCTGGTGGTCTCTGTCCCGGTGGTGCGTCCAGCCACATTGGTGGACCTTCCCTTTGCTTGTCCCGCTGTGTCATTGGCCGTGGTGGGTCAGGGCTTTGGATGCTGCCGCCCCTCACTCGCCCCTCCACTCTGTTGCAGAACCGCATGCACGAATCCCTGAAGCTTTTTGACAGCATCTGCAACAACAAATGGTTCACAGACACGTCCATCATCCTGTTTCTTAACAAGAAGGACATATTTGAAGAGAAGATCAAGAAATCCCCGCTCACCATCTGCTTTCCTGAATATACAGGTAGAGACCCCTCCAGGGACAGCAGGCCCCCGAGGGAGCGGGCCCCATTCCCAAAGCCCAGTCCACCCTTCCTGCGCTCTGTGGATGCCCCCGACTCTGCCACAGAGAATCCACACAAACGGGCCCCACCCTGCCCCCAGATCGTGCTCTATCGAGGAGAGGCAGCTAGCCGGGGCTTCCTCATCAGGGAAAGCAGGTGGAGCCCTGGCTCTGCCACTTATGAGCTATGTGACCATGGTGGCCTCTGGGAGCCTGAGCCCCACTGTCTGCGCACAGGGGCTCTCTGTGACAAGAGAACGCTGAGAAGATGAGGGGCGGGGCACAGAGGCTTGGAGTCAGGCAGCCCAAGGCTTATGGCCCAGCTCCGCCACTCACAAGCAGCTCAGGCAGGTCATGCAGCCTCTCTGAGCCTCAGTCTCTGGGTCTGTGAGGTGGAGTGATGGCTGTCATTGCCCTCGCCTCCCTCACCAGGTGCTGTGAGGAGGGAATGAGCTGATGGGCACGCAGAGCTTCGTGTGGTGCTCACATCGGAAGCTCCCCGCCTGTCTGCTCTTGCCTTTGGGGTTATGCCTGTAACTCACACGGGGCTGCTGCAAGATTCAAATCACAGAGCTTTGCAAGCAGCAGAGCCCTGGCCCCCTACATAGGGTGCTAGGGATGAGAGGCCAGCCCTGCCAGTGCTGTGGTGGGTTTACCTGACCATGGGGTGGGTGGGCAGCCAGGAAGGCAGCATGACCAGGGTCTCCTGAGGAGCTGCAGGGTGGCGGCCCTGGTCAGTGACCCCAGAGCGGTTACAGGGCCCCAGCATAGCCCGGGTGCCCATCAGTTCTTCTGAGATGGTGAGACCCTGACCAGAGAAGTGAGTGGGAGGAGAAGTGGGGCACCCTCAGCCCGACCTGCCCTGAAGCCTGGAGGGCACAGAGCAGGGGCCGACAGAGTCCCAGTGGGGCACCCCGGGGGCTTGGGGCCAGGCAAGCAGCACAGCTCTCCTACCTCCTACCTCCACCCATCCCCCATAATCAGACTGAGTGCCTGGCAGGCCAGTACCCAGGCATGTCCAGCTGTAGTTGAGTAGGGCTCAGCCTCCCTAGAAGCTCCCAGCGAGCTTCCTCTCTAGCCATAGTTGAGGGCCTGTGGATCCTGCCCTAGTGACCTGGGCTTGTGGCCTTTGGGGCAGTGGAAACAGGTGGGGTAGGTCAGTTACCAAGGCCAGTTTGGGGCTGAAGTGGGGAAGGAGGAGGGGACAAGGGAGGCTGAGTAGTCAGCTGCAGTCCTAGGACACTCCCCAACCTCCAGCCCAGATTGAGCAAAGAGCTGAGGCCTGGCAGACCCTCCAGGCTTTCTGCACAGCAGCCTACTCCAGCTTAGAGCTGCGGCTCTGAACTCCAGCTCCCCTCCCTGCTGCCCCCTCCACGGATTGTCACAGCCCTGCTTGTGCCTGGCAGGGATTCCTGGAGGCTGAGGGCCTTCAGTGCAAAGCTGGGGTCCTGTTCTTCTGCCCCTTCCCAAACTAGAAGCTTCTCTTCTAGACTCTCCTCTCCCTGTGTCTACCTGGGAACCAGCTCAATGTGGTGTCCCCGAGGAAGGTAGCATCTGAGCCAGGCGGTTGTTAATCCCCTGTGAGTGAACATCAGAAACAAGAAGTTTATAGGCTCCTCCTCCCACCTGGCCCAGCAGTGGCCGCAGGAGGTGATGTCAAAGCCTGCTCTGTGAACTCCTAAAGGCAAAGGCCCACCCACAGGGCATGCATCAGCCAGGGCTACCTACATGAGCCCACTGCCCTCAAACCTCCTTGCACGTGACCCACGGTAAGATGCAACATTTGCCTCAGGAGTCCATAAATGACTGGGCGTGGTGGCTCATGCCTGTAATCCCAGCACTTTGGGAGGCTGAGGTGGGCGGATCGCCTGAAGTCAGGAGTTCGAGAACAGCTTGGCCAACATGGCAAAACCCCATCTCTACTAAAAATACAAAAATTAGTCGGGCGTGGTAGCGCACACCTGTAATCCCAGCTACTTGGGAGGCTGAGGCTTGAGAATCACTTGAACCTGGGAGGCAAAGGTTGCAGAGAGCTTTGATCACGTCACTGCACTCCAGCCTGAGTGACAGAACAAGAACAAGATTCCATCTCCAAAAAAAGAAAAAGGAGACCATAAATGCATGTATAAAAGGAAAATGGAAGTTTCACAAACCAGTGCTCCCTTTAATACAAGTGATTGGCTGGACACAATGGCTCACACCTGTAATCCCAGCACTTTACGAGGCTGAGATGAGAGTATCACTTGAGCTTAGGAGTTCAGGACCAGCCTGGCCAACATAGTGAGATCCCATCTCTATTAAAAATAATAATAGTAATAATTAGCCAGGTGTGGTGGTACATGCCTGTAGTTCCAGCTACTCAGGAGGCTGAGAAGAGAGGATCAGTCACTTGAGCCCAGGAGGTGGAGGCTGCAGTGAGCCCTGATTGCACCACCACACTCCAGCTTGAGCAACAGAGCAAGACCCTATCTCAAAAAAAAAAAAATAGATAAATACAGGTGATATACTGAGAGACCTGATATTTTGTATCTTTCATGACTTTTACACTGTCCCACTGACTGGCTCCAGGACCCCCTATTGACTTTGCTGACCCCTCAGGTCCCCTCCATCAGGTTTTCCCTGTGCAGTTGTCTCTGTTGGCCACACAGGCCAGGCTGGGTTCGTCCACGCCAGGCAGTCCCATGGGCCTCTCGCCTCACCACACCTTGCCTGTTTGCTCTGCAGGCCCCAGCGCCTTCACAGAAGCTGTGGCTTACATCCAGGCCCAGTACGAGAGCAAGAACAAGTCAGCCCACAAGGAGATCTACACCCACGTCACCTGCGCCACGGACACCAACAACATCCAGTTTGTCTTTGACGCCGTGACGGACGTCATCATCGCCAAAAACCTGCGGGGCTGTGGACTCTACTGAGCCTGGGCACCCTGCCCGGCACCCTGGTCCTGCCTGGCCTGCCGCCCCCCTCCCCTGGAACCAGGCTCCACCACTCTCAGACCACTCTTTGCACTTGAGGAAGAAGACCCCAGAGGCTGGCACCAAGGGAGGGAGGAGGGAGCATCCTCCACCTGCACCCCCCAAAAGAACTCGTGGTAACGCATGGGCGGGGCGGGGCCGCTGAGTGCATGCTGCAAGGCCAGGAGACTCCGCCGCTCAGAGCCTCTGCGTCATCTCAGTGCTTTATCGGGAAGCTGTGGGGGCAGGGCAGGGCCGCCGTGTGGCCCAGATGGGCACACCCTGCACCTGATGTCTCACTGGAAGCCTCAGTGTCCTCCTGTCATCTTGCACGGTGCAGTGGCGCAGACAGCCCTGCAGCAGGGTGCTGGCAGGGCGGGGTCATAGGAGCCATCCTTCCGCTGTGCCTGGGGTCTCTGGTGGGGGGCAGTTCCGTCAACGAAAGCCAGGGTGGGACCAGGTCAACTTGGTATGGGTGGGAGGACTCAGGCCTTGGCGATGGCCTCCGTCTCCCTGCTCCCTCCCCTGGGTCTCAGCCCTTCCTTCTCTGGGTCGTCCTCACTTGCCTTTGCTCTCCCAGAGAACCCCCATCCCTGACTCCTCTGAGTTCTGGAAATGCTTCTTGAGACTGACTTATGGCTCAGATAGATGGTTGGGGGGAGGGGAAGAGGGAGAGGTGGGAGGCACGGGGGAGTTAGGTGGAGGCTCCTGTGTTGCCTGGGCTGGGGCCTCCCGCCCAGTCCTTGCAGGCCCAAGGGTGACCCATTTCCTTTTTCCAGTCACCAGGAGCTCGGGTGGTCACTCTGAGGTGTGAATAGATATGTTTTTTCTTCAGTCCACACTGAATTCAACTCAAACCAGCAAAGGCCTTCGGGCTGGGGATTCTGTAGCTGCAGAGGTCTGGGCGGGGCAGGCAGGGGGGTATGGTGTGCAGCCAGTGCCCTGCCTCACTGTCTTGGTGAAGAAATCAGGGAGTTTGTCCGCAGCCGTTGGTGTCTTCTCAGCCCCTGGGGATAGAGGACAGCAGGGGACGGAGCTGACACCCTGGAGTATTTGGGCCCAGGCCAGCACAAACACACTCCCCTGTCCCCCACTCTAAAGGGAGAGTCCTAGGACCCCTTAGAGGAGGCCTCACTGCCCAGATCCCTGAGCAGAAGAGGGCGGGGTAGCTTCTCCTGGGGACGCAGGTCTGGCTGGCCTTGGGCAGCCAACACACCTCTCCCACTCCAAGATGCCTCCAGGTGGCTGAGGCCACCGCCCACACCCAGGCCAGTCGTGTGCTTGTACAGCAGGCTGTGCCTGGGGACATAGATGTGCCATGGAGGGAGGAGGGTACCCCCTACAGGCCTCTGCCTCCCTCCTCAAGCCCTCTGTTCTCCCTGCCCCGACTCTGGACACTGCTTAGTCCCTGGCCAGGCAGGGCCCCTGGGTTTCCACTTGCAGCCCCCGGCCTGCCCCAGAGCCAGGAAGCGCCAGTGCCAACAGCTCTGGACTTGTTGGACCCACAGGCACAGCTCTCAGTGGGGCCCAGGAGACCCAGGGACCTTCCATAGTGCCAAATGCCTGCAGGGACCAGTGCCTGGGGAGCCTCTGGCAGCCAGGCTGCGGGAGTCCCCCATCAGACCAAGTCCATTCTGTTTTGTGCACCTCGGTCATGTTTTGGACCTTGCACCAGGTGCTGGGGCATGGCAGAGGACAGGCCTTGGGAACCCAGTGTCCTACCATGGACATTGGGCAGCTAAGCGATCCTGCCCAATATGGAAGACATGGCAGTTATTTCTCAGCAGCACCACCCTGGGTGAGGCCGGCTGTGCCCCTAACTCTGCTCCAAACTGTAACCCCAGGCTCAGAAGCAGCCGGCAAAAGGGGGATGCTGGCCACGCTCCACCTCTAAGGCCATCACCCTGGAGGTGGAAGTCACTGGGCTGAAGGGCTCTCCATATCCCCCAGCAACCTCCCTCAGACCACAGTGGCCAGAGCACCAGGCTGGGTCCAGGCTCCTGATCCAGGCCTTCCCTGTCTATAGAATTGGGGCTGGAGGAGTGGGTGCTCAGGCCTTCCCGCCGTCCATCCCCGGCCTGCCTTTCTCTTCCCTTGGATGCTCCAGCGTCCTCAGTTTCTTGCACTGCTCTCAATCCTCCCACCCTGGCCTGGGGGGTCCTTGGCCCTCAGGGGTATCCAGGGAGAAATTATCTCCCTGTGCGTGACGCCTGTCATCCATGTCGTAACCGGTGGCTCCACCTTGTGGGTGGCGACTGAGGGTGACAGATAAGATTTGGCTCCGTCGTGGATGTGGATGTGGGAGGAATGTTGTGAGTGACCAGACATGGGTGCGTTTCTAATCCACAGTGTCCTGTGTGTGCCCTGAGGGGCCATGCTAACCTCTCCGATGGCTCGGATTTAGCAGGCCAAGCAGAAACTGATTTCTACAAAGAACGTCTTTGCCAAACTCATGAAAATTATGCCTGCCACTTTCATGCCTATGGGCCAGTTTTGTGACCTGCGCCACTGGCAATCATAAGAACCAGGTCTTGGCCTTCCCTCTGAGCACCAATAGAGGTCCCCAAGGCTCTCTGGCCTGAGTAGGGCATGGGGTCTGCCCAGCCCCAAGCAGAGAGCACAACCTGGGCCCCTGGCCAACAGCTTTGGCATTCTGGGTTCCATGGGGACCCTGGAGCTCAGGCAGAAGACCACCATGCCTGCTGCCAGGACGCGGCTGTCTGCCAGGCCCTCCCCACAGCCCAGCTCCCGCTGGCAGGAACTGAAGGCATCCCTGCCCTCCATGGTCTGCACTGGTCTTCCCTGAGTGTTCTTAGGAGCAGAGGCAGCCCCGGGTTCCCACCTGCAAGCCCTGTCACTAAGCTGTCTACAAACCCCAACAGGGAAGACCCCGGGGTGGTCTCACCCACGCCCTTCCCTTTGGCCAACATGAGTCCTGCAGTGGGGAGCTTAGCCCCTGCTCCCACCTAACACTCTACAGTTAGCACCCAGGGGTTGATTCTGGAAGTTCTTCCTTTTTCTAGCCTGCATCCTTCCTGGTCACCCCCTTTATTTCTCAGTCTGACCTGGTACACTCTTGGCAAGTAAGTTCCCTGCAGTCCCAGGTGGATATTTAATGAGCACGCCGACTGTTTCCTCCAAGTCAGCGAGTGGCCTGCCCTCCCCCTTTTCAAGAAGTCTGGGGCACAGAGCCTCCTCTGGCTGCCTCTTCTCTTCTCTGAGCCTCTGGGAGCCTTCAGGCACAACCTGGCAGTTCTTAGGAGCCGAGACCTGAGGCTCCAGCTCCCCGGCCACCAGAGATTCAGTGTGCAGTGCTGAAGGCAGTCACCCTCAAGCAGTTCCTGCTGTCAGGCTGCAAGCCTAGAGTGCAGGATCCCAGCAGCCCAGGGAACAGGACCGGGGCGTGAGCTGCTGCCGTGGGGTCTGTGGTAGGGCTCCCCATCTCCCACCCCTCAGCAAGAAGAGTCCTGAGCCCACCCTGCCCAGAGAGGAGCTGGGGCCTCCAGACAGACCCCACTCCAGCCAGATGAAGGCCCCTGTCAAAAAAGAGGCAGGCGGGGGGGAGAGCAGAAAGAATGACCCCGAATCCAAACTCCTGGATCCCCTTCTTGAGAGAGGGGCTCCCCCTGGAAGAGAAGCTCTCATCCCCAGGCCCAGTGCAGCAAGACCACAGCAGAGACCCACCGCCCTTCCTGGCAGAGCCAGCAGCTCCGAGGCACCACTCCTCTCCTCCCTTCCCTCCCCACTCTCCCCTCCCTTTCCCTCCCCTCCACACCCACCCTGTTACTCCCACAGCTCTGGGCAGCCAGGCCCTCCCCTCCTGCTTCCTGATCTTCTCTACTCCTCTGGTTCTGACCCATCCCTTGGCTCTGCTGGCCATCCCTCACCCTACCCCTGCTGAGTACCTTCTGCCTCCCCACGCACCCCCCTTCCCCGTCTAGGCCAGGTGGGCTCAGGCGTCCCAGGCCCTCCTTAGAAAAGCCGTCTCTCTCAAGTGCAGTGGTCCCACCTCCCCACCCCGTCGCTGCCGCCCACCCCGTATTAACTGTAATTTTGTAAGAAGAGTGACTTGTTGGTTTAATAAATCTCTAGTTATTGTAATAATTTATTGGCTGCCATAATGTATTTATTAGTCGCCTACCGTTAATAAACAGTGCCCGCTTTCCTAGCATGAGTGTGATGTGTTGTCAGGGCCCAGGGAGCTCCTGCCAGGTGCACTTGCACGATGTGTGTCCTCGGGCCCTGCCCCATCCTGGTCCCAGGACTGCGGGCAGCCTGGCGGAGCGGGCACACTCCTGCTGGGGACAGAGAATCAGGGCGACTGGGCACCCTGCCCTCCTGTCAGGATCACCATCTGGTAGGAGGCTGCTCCATTGCTGCACTGCGCCGAGCCACCTTCCTGTCCTGGAGAGGTTGGTGCCCACCTGGACACTGCTGTGGGTGACGCAGCAGTGGCCATGGTTGTGCTGGCACCGCTTCCTGCTGCTCCTGGGCCTCCACTGCAGCCTGGGGCAGGTGGAGGTCTCAGGGGTTGGCTGTCGGCCATCTGTGACCTCTGGCTTCTTTCTCTTTTCTCAAATGGTGGTATCTCTTCTTTGAATGTAGCCCGGCATCTGCTTCCTCCGGGGAGCTTGTGAGGATGAGCTGTGCTCTCAGCTCCTTGGCAATGGGCTCCACGCAGCGTGCCAAGGGAGGGCAGTCAGGCCTGGGGGGCTGGCAGGGGTCTCAGTGCCGGCGCCTCCCCTGCCCTACAGGATCTCCCCTCCTCACTGCCCTCCCCAAGTCTCCAGGATCAGCCACTTTTTGGGGCTCCCTCCAAGGCCCTCTCCCCATAAAAACAGGCTTGGTTATGCCTGTCCTCTGCTCCCCAAGTCCTCCCCTGCGCTGCCACTCCTGGGACCACAGACTGTGCGTCATCTTTCTCCAGCTGGACTCTGAGCTCTCAGAGAGCAGGAGCCTAACGTGGTCATTCTTATATCCTCGGGGCAGCCCAGCAGAGAGCCCTGCACGTAGATGCCAGGCAGTACTGACCGGAAGAGTGAGTGCATGTGAGTCATGCTCTGTGGCCCTGAGGCGTAGGGCTGTGGCGGGGGCTCAGCCTTAACCAGTGGAACTGTGGAACCTGAATGAGCCGGCTTTGATTTCCCCTCCACACCTAAGCTCAGTGGCCAAGGGGGCACAGTCCCCACTCCCAGCTCAGGTCACTCTAGTGGCTGCTCCTGGCAGTGCCTGGGCAGATGTGCAATGGAGGAGGGAGCTTGGCTCTGGCTGTGGGTTTCCAGCTCTTTGTTACGCAGCTGCAGGCCAAGGTGGCTCCGTGGAGTGGGGAGCGTGTCCCTGTGGAATCACTGGGGTCTCAGAACCTCACCACTCTGGCCTCATATGCGGCTCAATGAACTTGAGTGTGGACGGCCCGAGGCCCTGGACACAGGTTCACTGGGCCTCCCAGAAGCCTCCGGTTGCCCTTTTCTGAACAGACCCCAATGAGGTGGCTCAGGGCAAGCGAGATCTGCTTCTTCCCGGTGGGATCACACAGATGGCAGGAAAATGCTCCTGGGGACTGAGAATGAAATTGACTGAGGATGGGAGAGTGATGAGATCATGTGAGTTTACTGAGTCTGTTCAGCAGAATGAAAGGCCGGTGCCATGTACTACAGCTCCTGGGGCTGGGGAATAAAGCCATGCCAGCTGTCCAGGTGCCCCTGAGAGGCAGCTGAGAACTCTGCCCCTCTACCTACCAACTTCAGCCAATAAGAACCAGGGGCTGGGGCTGGCCGCCTTTACAGGTCATGGTAGAATGATGCAGGCATCGGGGAGATACCGAAGGGAGGACTGGCTGTGAGATGCGCGGAGCCCGCCATGCTGCTGTTAGTATTGATTCCTCGAAAGCCCCACAGCCTGATACGGACTGGAGAGACCCATTGCATAAGTTCTGGATCTGGCCCAGCTGTGTCACCGTGGTGTCCCCTCAGGCAGGATGAGGTTAAGTGACATGAGGCAGGGAGAGCGCTGGCACAGCATGGTCCTCGGTGACTGGTGTGGTCACTTCATCTTCGTCACCCTCCTTCTGCTCAGAGGGGGACGGTGCAGCAGTGGAACCAGCAATTCCTCAGCACCCACAGTGTGCTTATCCCTGGGGGAGACCATCTCCCCGTAGATGCCCAGTGGCATCTACGCCAGCTCTCTTCTTTTTCCTGTTACTTGTGTCACTCTTCTTATTTCAGAGGTAGAGTTTAGCCTGGGTCACCTCTGAGCTTTAGATCCAGGGAGCTGGGTTTACAGTGGGCAAGTTTCCAGGACTAGGACAGGGTTCTTGGGGAAAATAAGGGGAACTGTCCCTTCCTCCACCTCCCTGTGCAGGAATGGATTCAGTCACAGAGACTAAGATGCCCTGCGTACTGCTGAGAAACAGACTACCCAAGTGAATGTGCTCAGGGTCCCAAAGCAGAGTTTTTGCCCAGGGCAGAAGGCTGGCCCCTCGGTTCGGCTTCTTTGGGGTGCCCATCATGTTCATCCATTTGCTAAACAGGCTCCTGTGTGCAGGGCAGCCCTCCACATCTGCCTTGCTTAGAACACCATGCAGTGTCAGATGCGGCTGAGGAGGACCCAGCCAGAGGAGGTGCGGCCAGTCCCCCAGGCACTCCTGGAGGTAGCCCTGCCAGGAGCCTCTCCCCTGAGTGGTGGCCCCCAGGAGGCTGGCAGGACATGGCATGCCTTCCCCTCAGGCCACGGGAAGGGCCTGGAGTCTCTCACCACTCCCAGAGGACATCCCCCCACCCAGGATGGGCCCAGGAGGAGAGGTCTAGGCAGGAAGGGCCAAAGCCCAGCTCTCCGGCTCCAGTCCAGACTCCACCACCCCCAACACACACACACAGAGGCACACACACAGGCGCACACACACTCAGGCACATGGATGCACAGGCATGCACACACAGGTGCACACACATAGGCACACATGCACACGTGCACACACAGGCACACATAACAGGTACACGCACACACACACACACAGGCACACAGGCGCATGCACACACACGGCCACACACACGTGTGCTGGGAGACCTTTGCATAGCTGGGAACTCTGCAGTGGGGACAGCCTGGGTCACCCTGTCCTCAGCCTCCCCAGAGAGCCATGGCTGGTGCCCAGTCCAGTCTCTGCCTCTGGCCCCAACATGACAGGTTCTCTGGAAGCAGGGAATGAGATGTGCTGTGAGGTGTGACTGATTCAGGTTCCATCTGGCAGCCTCTCGGAGGAGCTGCCGAGTAGCCCAGTCCCTCTCTGTCAAGCCTAATTCTCTCCTTCTCTTTCCCTGTCTCTGTGTCTCCCTCCCGCTGTCTGTCCTCTCTCCTCCCTTCCTGCGGCCGCAGAACCGCATGCACGAGTCTCTCATGCTCTTCGACTCCATCTGTAACAACAAGTTCTTCATCGATACCTCCATCATTCTCTTCCTCAACAAGAAAGATCTATTTGGCGAGAAGATCAAGAAGTCGCCTTTGACCATCTGCTTTCCTGAATACACAGGTGGGTGCCAGGCAGTCCTGTGCAGGGGGAAGCCCGCCCCTGACAGGGACCCATGGCTCAGAGAACAGGCTGCGCTGCTGGGGCTAGCTGGCGAGCGGGACCCATTGCAGGAGTCTGGTGGGGCGCAAAAGAAAAACAGCGCTGTGCCACCAGGTTTGGGCTTCCCAGGACACAGCCCTCAGCGTGGTGAGAATGGCCCCTCCTAAGATATATGTGGTAGGACCCAGTCACTCAGGAGTGACATTGTGGGGAGCAGGGGGCAGGACGGGATCACAGGCTTCCCCCTTCCTTCTGGTCACCCTCTAGGAGAGATCTCAGGATAGCCTCCTGTAATCTCAGCAGTGGCCTCCCCTCACCCCTGCCCAGGGCCACGCAGCACCTTTGCATGAAACCAAAAGGTGGACACGTGGCTTGTGAGCAGGGCGTGGGCCGCCTCTTGGCCCCACCTGCTTTCTCTGCTCTCTGTTTCGGTGCCCAGAACATGCTTCATCTCTGTGCAGCCGCCCAGCCAGACCACTCCACCCGTCCCACATTGTGCCCGCCTTCCCTCCCCAACCCCAGCCCCATCGCACCTCCTCTCTCCCCTTCTTCCTCCGCCCCTGGTCTTTGCCCCAAATCCAACCACTCCAGCTATCTGCAAGCCTCCTCCATCCTTGCCTCAGTTTCTTCTGACTTCTCTGGGGCTTTCTTCTTGCTCTCAGGGGAATGTATCACAGACCTCCCCACCCCCCTAAATGAAGCTCTTTCCAAATGGATGATGAGGGAGGGTGGCTTCTGTGGGATGGGCCAGCTCTGGGCTGCTGCTAATGCCTAAAAGCAGCATTGATGGGATGCCAGAGCCCAGCCCTGGTCCCTCTAGGGGCTGGGAAGCTTCCAGAGGTCCCTGGGGTAGGAGTCGCCTTTGCAGGCTGCAGAGTGTGGAGGGCCAGCACCCTGCCATGGAGCAGGAGGTGTCCTGTCATCCGCCAGGTCAGGGCATAGGTTGGCTCGGCCAAGAACCCATGTTCTGACAGCCCCGGAGTAAGACTTTGGGCTCAGTCCCAGGGCCACATGGGTCCCCAAGCCCAGCCACAGGGCGCCCACATCCAGCATAGGTCGATGCCCGTCTCCCCTCCCTTCCCCACAGCTGGGAGCAGTGTGTGAAGAAGGGCTGTCAGCTGGTTCTGAGCACAAACCGTGTCCTCACTGACAGTCCATGCTGATGTGAATTTGCAAGGTGGTTCTTGCTCTTCCCAAGGTGCAGAGTGGGAGGTGGGGCCAGGAACTATGTGCTGCACTCAAGGCTCTCGAACAAAGAAAGACATAGGGCAGGCAGCCCAGGTGGCCTCTGCAGCCAGACCACCTGCAGCTCAGCAAGTTGCTCAGTCACCTGTGCCTCATTCTAATCTGGTCAACACAATGGATAATCATGCCCAGCCCAAGGGTGACTGGAGGCACAGCTGCTTGGTGCCAGGTCTACAGAAGCGCTGGCTGTGGCTGCCATTGGTATTATTCAGAGGATGGAAACTAGGGGAGGGGGAACTGGCCACGGAGAAGGTGCCCTCTGCAGGATGGAGTGAGGGCAGGAGGCACAAGACAAGCCCCGAAAGGCCAGCCCCAGGTGGCCCTTAGGCAGAGCCAGGCTGTAGCCCACTCTGGGCAGCCACTGCTGACCTCTCCTGGCCAAAACAATGGAGTCCAGCAGGCCCCCGCCGGCCAGGGCTACCCTCAGAGACAGGCCCAACCCTACGGCTCTTTCTTGTCCAGTGTCCCACTGGGGCCCGACTTGGGAGTGGCCATTCTCACTGCTGTGGAGTGCAAGCACTAGATGCCCCCGCAAAGGGCAGTCGGAACCTGGGAAACATGAGTTCTCCAGGGCCTTCAGAGGGATCCAGTTTGAATTCAGATATCATGGATGACAGATGGTCACCAGTGCAGTGGCCCCATGGAGCACAAGCCTGTGAGGGCACAAAACAAGCAGCACGGGTGGGATGGGAGGTGACGTGTGGGCCACCGTGGCCGGGTGGCAGCAGGGCTGTGTGAGTACGCTGGGCTCGGCAGACACAGGGAAGGCACGAGGCATTCCTCCCACCTGGACGGCTGTATGTGGCAACCTTCCACCCTGGGCTGTGCCCGGTTCGGCTCTCTCCAGACAGGAAGCTCCTGGGCAGGGTCCACACGGGCTGCTTTGTCCAATCCTTAACAGCTGTGCTGGGCTTGGCATCTCTGCACCAGCGAATCAAGGATGAGGCTTGGCCCTGTGGGTCCAGGCACTCCTACTGGGCTGCCCAGAGCTGGTCTCTGCCATGATAACCCACCCAAGGATGCCCCCACCTCCTGCCCCTTGCCCCTTGTACACCCAAGGAATTGGTGGGGACAGAGGGCCCCCAGTTGGCACATACATGCTGATGTCCCCTTAAACTTCCCACCTTGGGGACATCGATGCCCCCATGTCCTGGCCACTCGCTCAAGAACCACGACTACTACTGATATGCTGCCAGCCCTGCCGAGTGGCCTCTTAAAGGAAACCAATGAGGAAGGAGCACAGGTCCCTCTGAGTGCCACTACCTTCCTGGGTAGGCCCTCTCCAGACTTTGTTTTCCTGGTTTGTTAGAATCAGCAGGATTGGTTTAGACCATGGGGCGGTGCCTCAATTTGCTCATCTAGGAAGCAAAAGGGATTATTTGTGGCCATTGCTCTCCCAGGCGGGCTCCCGGGTGGATTTTGGTGTGAAAACAGTAAAGGATCTTGCAAAGTCCAAAGCCGGGCAAATGCTCGCCTGTGTGTGGTTGGTGCAAAAGTAATTGCAGTTTTGCTATGAAAAGTAATGGCAAGGCCGAGCGTGGTGGCTCACGTCTGTAATCCCAGCACTTTGGGAGGCCGAGGCAGGTGGATCACCTGAGGTCAGGAGTTTGAGACCAACCTGGCCAACACGGTGAAACCTCGTCTCTACTAAAAATACAAATATTAGCTGGGCGTGGTGGCAGGCACCTGTAGTCCCAGCTACTCGGGAGGCTGAGGCAGGAGAATCACTTGAACCTAGGAGGCAGCGGTTGCAGTGAGCTGAGATAGCGCCATTGCACTCCACCCTGGGCAGTAAGAGCAAAACTTCGTCTGAAAAAAAAAAAAATGTTATTTAATTTAAAATGCAACTACGGCTTGGAACTGCCCAGCAGTTCTTACTGCTGCCTTCCTCTCATCCCACTTCCTGGGACACGCCACAACCCACTTCTTGTCTTCATGTCCCCAGCCCTGTCCACCCACAGTGCTCACCAGGGCCTCTCCCTGTTCTGTGTCTTGTTACAGGCCCCAATACCTATGAAGATGCAGCCGCCTACATCCAAGCACAATTTGAAAGCAAAAACCGCTCACCCAACAAAGAAATATATTGTCACATGACTTGTGCCACAGACACGAATAATATCCAGGTGGTGTTCGACGCCGTCACCGACATCATCATTGCCAACAACCTCCGGGGCTGCGGCTTGTACTGACCTCTTGTCCTGTATAGCAACCTATTTGGTAATGATTCCAGCACCTACAGAACAGCTTGCGTGCGCGCGCACACACACACACACACACACACACACACACACCACTAACAAATGCAAGTTGGTAAATAAACTTTAAAGAGGCATAACAAAACCTTATATATATATACAAATATATATTTAAAAAATCTTTTTAGTTTGTACTAGAAAGAGCTGCAGACAGAACTGACCACCATCCCATAGCTCATGGAGGTTTTCCTGGGACGGCACGTGAGCATGCACGTGTGTTTGTGTACACACACTCACACATGTCCAGACGGGAGCTTGGTTTGGGAGTCCCTCTTTTTGAGGATAGCCCCGGGGTGTTCCTCTCTGATCCCCGTTTCTGAGAGCAGGGGAATGGCAGAACAGCCCTGGCCTTGGCCCAGCCAGCTCTCTGTGTTCCGCCCTCGGAACCTCTGCGCCCTCAGTTCCGTCCTGCTCTTGGCAAATTCCAGACCCTTTCAGAAATGGCCAGCGCCCTAAGCCTCTCCTTACTTTACACTCTCAACAACAGAACAATTTAAGGATGCTTCTCTTTCGGGTGGTGGTGGTTGTTAATTTCAGGAATTTAGAAGAATCATTGCTCCGACCAATCCACTGTCTCCTGAGTTTTCTTTATTCATGTTAAGATGGCAAGAATCAGAGAACAGGGAGACTTGGTGTGCTTTCTAAAAGCAGCTGACAGGAGGGGACCCACGTTCACCTGCAGAGTTGAAGCCAGCCCAGCTCCAAGAGGGCACATGGGAAGGCGGGGAGCGAGGGGAACAGGCGTGGCCTGGGGAGGGCCGGACTTGTGGGCCTGACCCGAGTCAGGGTCCCAGGGGGGCCAGGCTTCCCCAGGCGCTGGGGATGGGCTTCACTGGGGTTCCAGACCCCTCGTGCTGCTGCTCCATCTCGCCCCACCCCAGCATTAGTCAAAATGTTCTAGGGTTTTTTGGTTGGTTGGTTGGTTCTTAAAATCAAAGAAAATGGTCAGACTGGACCCCTTATCTCTCTCTCTACAGACTGCTTCATGGACTCTTTGCTGTTGACGTTGATCTCCTGGTAGCATGACCTTTTGGCCTTTGTAAGACACACAGCCTTTCTGTATCAAGCCCCTGTCTAACCTACGACCCCAGAGTGACTGACGGCTGTGTATTTCTGTAGAATGCTGTAGAATCCGGTTTTAGTTGAGTCTTCACATTTAGAATTTGAAAGGAAAAAAAAGAACATTTCTCATGTGCTTTGTAGCTTAAAAAAAAAAAAGGAAAACTCACCATTTCATCCATATTTCTTTCTTTTTCTTGCAAAACAAACATACCCGTCTGCACCCACGCCGGCCCCCGTCCCACCTCGCGGCGCAGCCCTGGCGCTCCTGCTGGGGGGCAGGGCCCATCTGCCGCCTGGGGTCCCGGTGCGGTGCACCGATCCGAGGAGTGTGCTCAGGCCGGGCTTTCCAGAAGGCCACAGGCCCCTGCAAACCCTGCTGCCTGCCGGCCGCCCAGACACCACAGACGCCACCTCGCGGCCCTAAGCCACTCCCGCCACACGCTTACTCCAGGTTTGTATAGAAAAAGCACAGCTCTCACTGGCCAGTAGCTGCCAAAAAGAACACCCATCGTATATGGAAATCCAGCCCCATAGAAAACAATCTGCCCACCAACCCCCTTTCTACAGATAGCCTTTGTGGGGTTTTTTGGGTTCTTTTTTTTTTTTTTTGTCCTGCTGAGTACTATGTATTACACCCCCCAATCCAAGATCAGTTTTCCTAGTCTTTGGGAAACGGGTTGTGGTTTTTTTCCTTTGCTGTGTTGGATTTCCGGTCCCGGCTGACACCCCCCTTCGTGTGTGCGCCCCTCCCTACCTCTGCCTTTGTTTCGGTGCCCTGTGTCCGCTCTCTCATGTGGGGATGTTTGTGCTGCAGACAAAAAGAACAAAAAAAAATTTTTAAATACCACAAGATGGAAAAAAAAACACAAAAAAATTTAAAAAGATGGAATGTAGTGTTTACATTAAAGCCACCGTTTTCATGACCAATCCTATGTCATTTCTACTTTGACTAATATCCAAACCCCAAACCTCTTCACAGTTTCACTTTTAAGACTTAATCTTTGCTGAAGAAGACCAGTCACAGCCATTTCAAATAAAGAGGAGGCAAAAAGACAAAACACACAAAAAATAAAAATAAAAAAAAAAAAGGAAAAAAGAAAAAAAAGCCCACGGGTCTTTGTAAGCCTTTCTATTCCCAATCGGTGAGGTTTCTGTGATATCTTACACACTGCCAGTCTACTTCTCTGACTAATGGAAAATTCCTGTGTAGCTCAATAAAAGAGAATGTTTGTCTGTACTCCTGAGTCTCACCCTGTGCCTTCCAACAATGGTTATTTGGGGTGGGCTTCATTCTGGCAGGAGAGGGAAGGAGGGACTCGGCCACACACGCTGGCAGGCCGGCAGTTAGGAGTCCCCGACAGGACCTTCCCATCCCCAGGGCCGTCACTGGGGCCCCAGCTCAGAGCACAGTTGACGCAACCACTGCCCAGTGCCACCTGGGAATGAGGGCAGGGGAGCTGCCACTTTCTCCTGCGATGTCCTCTCCTCCCGGCTCCTGGCCCCTCCTCACCCTCAGCAGGTTGTTTGCTTTCGAGAAATGAGGTGGAAGTGGGGATTAGGAAGGAAGAAATGCAAGGAGGGCAGGCGAGCCCCCTCTCCTATCATGCAGGATCCTCTTTCTTCTGTAGCCAGCGGTTCCCCCACAGTGGGAGGAATGGTCCCAAGAATGAGGCCAATTGCCTGAGCCCATCTGCACCCAAGAGTTCCCAGCCACTCACATGCCCAGGACGAGCTTGGGCCCAGCCTGACCAGGAAGGCTGCCTTCAATTTGCTCCCTGACTGCACCTGGATGTCAGGAAGCCCCCTGCAGACCAAACATGCAGAGGGTAACCCAGCAGTGCGGGGGGGCGTGCGGAGTCTGATCCCTGTTCCTCCCCCAGACTGTAGGTCTCAGCCATCCCCTACATCGGCCCGCTTTTGCTGTAATAATTAGCAAATGGGTTGCAACAAGGGCCTGGAGGCAACAGCAGCCCACTGAACTCCTTGCATCATATCCACGTGCCACTTACTGGCCAAGCGGCCAAGAGCATCATGTATCATGCCGTCTTCAGTGAGATGGGGGAGCTGCCAAAAGGTCAGTTACCTGGAATCCTCTCTGCATCCCCACAAATGGGAATTAGAGGCTCAGAAAGGCCTCTCTCGGGCAAGTTCCAGCGGCCTTTTGAATCAAGGGAGTGGAGGCAGGGATATTGTTTCAGAGACTACGGAAGAACAGGAGGCACTGTTACGAATACCCAACCAATACCGGCACCCCTTAAACCTCTTCTGCTTTTCCCCCGGTTCCCCACACCCCAACTTGTTATCTGCAGAGAGAGAGGGGCACATGACCTACCTTCTCTATTGAGGGGAAGGTTTGCAATCCAGGCCCCAGTTTGACTCTGTAACAAACCAAGATCCACATGGAAGGCTGAAGGAAACCATGACATTTTCTATATATGCCATATTTGAATTTCTCTAAAAACTGAGCCATATTCTCGTAGGGTTCTTTCCCAACTTTCAAATGGGTTTTGCAGATAAAACCAACAGAAGTTTATTTGCCTCATTTTTCTTAGATGGGAGGTCATAGCATTTTTTGGAAAGGATGCAGCAAAAAGGCCAATTAAATTGCAACAAGGAGAGTGGGGGCAGAACCCACTCTGTTATATCTGTTATATATATTTTTAAAGATCCTTTTCCCCCTCTAGCTTATCTGTGCACACAATTGGAAAAAGCTAGTTCTAATTAGAACCAAATCAAATAGGAGATTTACTTCCAATGGTACCTAAAAACCTTCTAGAAGAAATTCTGAGAAAACTGCCTCTATTCAGGAGGTAAACAAAAGGTATCCATCGTCGCCACCTGTGGAATCCCTCCAGGTCTGATCTCTGCCCTGAAACTCTACTGAGAAAGTCGAAGAGTCAGAGTCACTGTGAACCTCTTCTGGCTCTGGGGGCTGCCAGATTCCTGACTGTTCTTTGCCCAGTTAGACCACCCAGTGAAGACGGGGCTCCAAAATGCGCCTTTGCTGCCTAGCTGGCAGTTGCTTAGGGCACTAAGACAAGTAATTAAAAGAGTAATTCTCTAAAGGGGGGAAATGAACACAAATAAAACTACTGAGATTATAAAAAGCAGACCCAACACATTTTTTTTTTTTCTAAACCAGGACTAATAACTGACAGTGATGTTGGAATGCTAACATCCAGAGAATGATCCGAGCAACATTCCGGCTGACATCAGATCTGAAACCAGTTAAAATCCTTTACACACTGAAACCGCCTGCTTTAGATGCCCTGCAAGATTAAAAAAAAAAAAAAAAAAAAAAGCCCTTTCACTGCTACAGCCAATTCCATTCCCAGAGAATTAGTTCCTTTTGGTTTGATATTTGTGTGACTTTTGATGTTTGTGGATAAGGCGTTGCCACCTGGGAGAGTATCTTTGGTTAAAAAGATCCAAAACCCAGAAATAGCAGCTGTTTGTCCCAGCTAAAATCGGGTAATACGAGATTTGAAAGGATTTCAAGAGCTCTACGGTTAGAAGTCAGCTTAATTAAAACCTGATATTCAGGATATATGTTTATATTGGTAAGGCCTTCCTGCTTTTTCTCTTTTGGGATCCTGTTTTTGGTAATTTTTTTCTAGTTGACTGGAACCCCCTCTTTTTAAAAAAAAAAAAATGATGTGCTTGTTTCCTCTGTGCACTTCGTTTCCTAAAAATCATCCTCCCACTTACTTCCCCTCTTCCTTCCTCTTTTTTCTTGGCCATCTTGGGTACCACATGAAAAGATCTAGAGGGAACCTCTAATGACTCAGAGCTCTTAAGGAAAACAGAAAAGGCATCACAGACTCCTCTCTTGGGGAGAAACCTGTTTTTCCTCCGCAGAACCAGAACCCCAAGAGTTGCAAGTGGACAGATTCCTCTCAAGTCAACTCTGCCCTCTCGTATTTCATGACTGGATCTCCTTGGTCCCAGAGACTGCTCTGTCCCGCACTGTGAGAGCCTGGCCCTGCGTGTGTGATGGCTGCCAGAGGTGGCTCGCTGCGGTTGTTTACAGTAAGTGACTATCTAAAAGCTCCACAAGTGATTCTAACATGCAGCCAAGGTTGGAACCACGTCTAACCTAACAGATAAGCAGCAGCCCGGCAAGATGGAGGCTCCAGATGACGGAGGGCCTTCGAGGGCAGGCAGGCGGCCGCTGCTCCTCACCAGGGCTTGTTGGCAAGGCCGTGGTTTCCTTTTCCATGTGTGTCCTGCTCCAGCAGGACTGAAAGTCACCACTGACAGCATCAAGTCGGCTGGCTACAGATAAAAGGGCACATTGTCTACTCAGCCCAAGTGGAAAATCAGGCCCAACAGGCCACCTGGGCACCTGGATTCACATCAACACAAGGAAAATCGCCACATGGTCCACCATCCTCCATGGTACATAAAAGCCTCAACATTCAAAAGGCAACAAAAACTGACGAGAACCCAAGAGGTCAACAAAACAGGGCCACTAAGAAAATGGAGAGGGCAACACAGCCTCATTCCAAAAGAGCCCACAGAGGCCAGGGGCAGCTCAACCACCATCCGCCAGAGCACCCGGACGCTCCTGCTGCTGCGCTTACAAACTCGGACCCACAGCCCGACCTGAGTGCTGCTTCTCCAGGGGCTGGGTGTGAGGACCATCTGCCTGACCCTGCAGTTAGCCAGGGCAGCAAAAGGGGTCCTGGGAGGGGAAGCCCCCAGCGTAACTGCCACTACCCTCAGCACCTGTCCCGGATGCCCCCAGGAAGTGGTGAAATCCTCAAGTATCCAGGTGTAAAATGGAGGACGGACTGAGGACTTCACTTCTTGGATCATTTTAAGCTACTTAATAAGCCCCTGCTCTAAACACTGTGGTTTGGCTGTTTTGTAATGTGTCAAGACCCTCTAAAATTGATCCAAATAATTCTGTCTTCTCACACATCAGAAACATGTGAATATGTGGAATTAGTGGCAGCTATAATGGGTGCAGTGTGTAAAGCATAACGTAATTCGAGGAGAGTAAAATAATCTTCTGTTACCCACTTACCTGAAAAAAATGATATAAATACAAGGGGAAGAAAAATGCAGTTCTGCCTCCTCCACATATACTACTAGGAAAAATAAAAGTTCCCAGTTCAAAAACATGGGAAAAACCCTCCAACCAAAATAGTACGCACAAAATCCAAATCAAAATGGGGTTTAACGTTGGCACCTCTGGAAAGAGATGCCTTAGCTTCCAGCCACACACATCAGTAGAGTTTGCTTTTTATTATTATTACTGTTGTTTTACAATAAAAACAAATAGCTATGCTCTCAGCAAAACAAAATTTTTTTTAAAAAAAAATCACAGAAATTTACTAACAGCATTTCAAGGTAAGGCTTTTGAAAGATTTATTGAAATAAATTATCTTTGCCTAAAAATTTACCTATCACGTTTTTCAATTACTTTTCAACATTCTAAAAACTTTCAGTTATGTAAAATACATTTAAATTTTGCCAATAATTGTAGATAATACTGGATTCTTCCCAAAAGGACTACCACAAAACAAAGCTTTCAAACAGTTCAAAAAAAAAAAAGTAATCCAGTGGGGCATAAAACTGAAGTCTGCAACCTATGACTGCACGGTTCAAATCCTTAAAGTTAAACATGTGAAGAATTTGAAGAGATTTGGGACCTGGGCCTGCTCCAAGGCATGTAGGTTCACACCTTACCTTCTCTGCTGAATTAAACCAGGAAGAACACAGCTAGGAAAACGCAGTGCTCCCAGGATGAAAGATACAAAAGTTCTCTTTTATTTCTTTAATAAAGCCCTTCGAGGTTTACTCTCCCATCTTGCAAGGCCCACATCTTGTTCAAGGACCAAACCCACAGGCTTTAGCATTGCCTAATGTACTTGACCAGTGAATGAAAACCATAAACCAAAGCTTGCTGCTTAACCACTCTGCAGGTCCAGAGGGGACAAGGAGATGCTGAGAGGGGAGGGAACCCATGGGGCACACTCATGCGATGCAGGAGCACCAGAGTTCGCGGAAATCAAGCCGGCTTTGGACTGGGGGATCAGAAAGTCAGTCCCAGATACAGTGGGACAGAAAGGGGTGATTTTGTCACACCCTGCAGCCCTGGGCTTTCCCCTCCTCTGCTCCAGGTATTGAACCAAGAGTTATTTTTCCAAGACGCCCTGCTGGCTCAGGGGTGCCTGAGCCCGTGGGCCTGGCCTCTGGCACAGTCTACGTGCTTCCACAACAAGGACAGCGGTTTGATAACAGATGTTACCCCATGATGTGGGGGCGGGCTCACACTGTGCGTCTCCCCGACACTCTTCCCACTGGATGTGGCGCTCAGGACACCTGCATTTGTGGGATGTACACACGAGGCAGGAATTGAAGCTGCCTGCTGCAGGCAGGCGACTGCTCACCTCCTCCTGATCATCCCCTCCCCCAAGCAGTCCAGTCAACACCAGAAGAGATCATGCCTAGAGTTAAAATTTGCAGTGTTTCTAAGGGGAAGAGAAATGTCACATAGAAAGTATTACAAAGAAGGATTAAATTTGTCAGCTGTCCAAACACTATAAGACCACATGCTTTATACAGCGGCAATGCAGTCAAGCCCGCTTCTCCACACAGCGGGCAGAACTGGGACAGGCCTCCTCCGGTCGGTTGGGCACAGGGCGCAGGAGGCAGCTGAGGAAGGCAAGGGAGCGCTAGGAGGTCTGCTGCTTCTGAAGCCTCCGTTCCGCGGCGGCGGCCAGCATCCTTCGACGCAGGGTCACCGGGTCAGAGGACGCACCTTCCGAGGGAAGGAAGCTCTCTGAGGCCGCATCATCTTCAGAACTTTTGTTCAAGAAACGTCTAGAAAAAAACAGAAGTTTTTTCTGTCTCATGGGAGAGATGGATTGCTGTGGAACACAGCCAGAAGGCTGATTTCACATCTCCCCACGTCCAGGCACCTTCATGAAGCTGTCACTCAGCACCACCTCATGACCAAGACATCCAGCCCCCAACAGATGGGAGCTAGTTCTCTCTGCACCAGGGAGGAACCCTTCAGTGCTGCTCCGTGCTGTCTCTCCGTGCCCTTCCCCTCTACCCACAGACACAGCACAGAACCCTCACAATCACAGGGTCTGCCAGGGCCCAAACCCACTCGATGAACACAGTACTGGCCCTGTCCTCAAGAGCTGGAACAAAACCCCCTCTATCTACAGGATACACCTGCCGCAGCTGCCACCAACCATGGGGGTGTGACACAGATGCGCCATGTGTGTTCATAACGCTCGGCTGAAAGGCAGAGTGGTCGAGAGGGAGGACACCTGGGAGGCAGACGCCAGGGCCAGGCCAGGGCTAACCTCTCCGGCCTCCACTTCTTCAGCTCTATGTCGGCCGAATGGGTTAAAGAGATCCCTCTTAGAGCTGTGAAAATGATTCATATAAAGGGCTTAGAATAGGTTGGCACACAAGTGCTCCCTTGGCAAGCGTGGCCAAAGGGGTCCACGGGAGATAACTGAGAGTACCAGCATCAGAGGTAGACCAGTAGGGGCCAGTGTTACCAGATGCTCTGGATTTTTCAAGACAGGCTTGAAATCTGAGTTTTAGGTTGGCATGTAATGGCTTTTCACTGTTGGCATCTGTTTAAAAAGAGAAGACGTGGGCCTGACAACGGCCTTCAGCCACTGGTTTTTGACCTGGATTATGCCAAGCGGGGCTGGAGAAGCGACTCACTTGCGAGCTTGCTGGAGGAGCTCGTCCTTACGCTGCACCAGCATGCGCTGTCTCTCATCAGCAGACTTGGAGAAGCGGCTCCCACGAGCCTCAAAGTCTTCCACCTCACTGGGCTCCACTTCCACCTCGCCAAAGTCCAGCGTCTCCTCCAGGCGAGGACTGAGGTCCAGTGGCACACGCTCGGTCTGGACATGGGGCAGGAAGCAAGGAGGCAGCTGTGAGCACAGGCCTCCCTCCTAAGCAGTTTCCTCACCTACAGGGCACCCTAGACAAGGCAGTTCTGGATGCAAAGAGAAGGCTGCTGCCAAGCAGGGAGGCAGAAACTAGGAACCACAAGCTACAGGTAATGGAGCAGCAGCTTCCCTGAGGGTAGGCCTGCTGCCTATGGCTTGAGTAGTACTAAGAACAGGACCTGACTCACACAGAATGTTCAGTATCAGAGGGATAAGTAAATGATTTCCAGCATGAAAAACGTAAGCACCTTCAAGCTGCACTCTCAGAATATGCTACCAACACGACAACTGTGAGTTTACATCCTGGGAATTTTCTGTTCACTTCTACTAATTGCTCAAAAATGTAAACCAGTCTTATCAAATCTTCCACACAAATTTTATATCCTCAATTGACTCTGAAAAGAGGTAAAAAGGAAAACTGCTAAGCATCTCTTTATTTATTTATTTACAGAGCAGGTCTCACTCTGTCACCCAGGCTGGAGTGCAGTGGCACAATCTCGGCTCACCACAGCCTCAACCTCCCCAGGCTCAGGTGATCCTCCCAACTTAGCCTCCCAAGTAGCTGGGACCACAGGCTCATGCCACCACATCTGGCTAATTTTTGTACTTTTTGTAGAGACAGGGTTTTGCCTTGTTGCCCAGGCTGGTCTCAAAGTACTGGGCTCAGGCAATCTACCTGCCTCAGCTTCCCAAAGTGCTGGGATTGCAGGTGTGAGCCACTGTGCCCAGCCCTAAGGATCTTTTGAAAAGAGACAGGATGGATTATATGGTTCCTTGGCTTTGGTTGAAACTCCAAAGTCCACGACAATGCCCAGGCACCCCCGCGTCCTAGCAGGTGCCTGACCATCTGCGCTGCTCATGCTCCCAGATGCAGACCTGGGCTGGCCAGGGTCAGCCCATCGCCCGCTTCTAGACTGTGACAGAGCGGAGGTGGGTGCAGCTGAGAGGCAGGCTGTTTTACTTCAGAGTCCCTGCTGGAGCTACCCTCATTTTTTCCTGCCTTCAGCTAAGCTTGAGAGTGAACTTCAAGAGAACCACTCGTATCCCCTAGAGTCAAAGGACGGGGGGCCTGGTGGCTGCACACACTTGACAAACCCACAGAAAGAAACTGGCAGAAGTCAATAAAAAACAGCAGGTGGGGAGCTGTGACGGGAGCACGCTTGCCCTCCACTGACTCCAGACAACACTGCGTGCATTCTGAAGCTTGGAAAGGCCTCCTACACAACGGAACCAACCTAAGGTTGTTGAAAACAACTCTGCCCAAAGGACCACTTGGAGAGGTAATGGGACCCCCATGAGGGTGGGAGTGGTCATCAATAGCCAGCCCAGGGTCAAAGGAGGAGTTTCTGGGGCCAGAGAGGGACAGGGGGATAGTTGGCAGAACATGTACACACACACACAGACACAAATAGTTGGCACATGTATGCACGTACATACACACACACACGCTGGGGTCTCACTGTCCTATCCTATCCTTCTCCTCTAAGCCTGACCCTAGGGCAGGTTAGAAAGAACGGTGAGTGAGGAGGCGAGGAGATGTTAGAAGGACAAGAGCCGCCCACTGCGGCCCCTGCACTGTGCAGCTGCATGCCTGACTAAGACCAGCCTGAGCGGGGCAGGGCAGAGATTAGAACAGAGGGAGAGTGGAAGGGCTTACTTGGCTACAGTGAGGTTTCTGTTAACTGTTACTCAAGGACTTTTTCTTCACAAATGACCAAAAATGTTGCACAGCAAGGTTTCTTGTGAAACACATACTTTCCTCTATTTTATATAAATATATAAAATCCAGAAATCTTCACGCTAACTCTAGAAGCAGAGGTAGAAAATCAAGACAGGGACTGAATGTGCTGTACCCACAGATGCCCCCAAGCCCACCCAGCGTCCATATCTCAGCTTCACCAGCTATCCAAAAACTGGAAATGTAGACATGGACCCCTTCCTTAGAAGTCATGCACCATTTCACAAATGATGCATAATCCAATTACAGATGTGGATATGAAAATCTTAAGCCAGTAGTGTTTACTGGCCTAGTAGTGTTTACTGTTTCCTATCTGTAAAACGCAAGAGGTGAAAGCTTGTGTCACTCACCAGTGCTTCTAGAGGAGACCTTGCGCACCCCGGTAAGGAAGGCAGCACCACCCTAGACCCAAGCCAGTGTGCAGGAAAGCCCTGCACGGCGCCAACACAGAAAGGCCAAGGCGGGGTTGTTCAGTGTTTATTTGTGGTCACATAAGAAAGTGCTCTGACAGCATGGTAACTGAGGAAGCAAATGGGAACCACAGAAGAGGAGTGGGATCCAGGACCACAGATGTAGGGAGGAGGGCGCAGGTGGGGGTTGGGGGAGGTGGCGCCTCGACCCTGCTGCTTGGAGTTAGGGTGGCCACCTCAAGGCACCCAAAGTGGGCCAACAGACAGATCTGGTTCTCAAGAAAGCCAGGCTTCCCCCAGCCCCACCCAGCCTCAGGCAGTCTCAGTTTTGCAAAATGCATGGAAGTATCTGGAAATCCTGAGTTTGACAAGTGAGGTGGGGGGAGGGCATCTCAATGGCCTTGGCTCCCTGGAGAGCTTGCCCTAGGCCATCCCCATCTGGGTTTAGATGGGTCCAGGCACCCTCAAGGTCCTGAGCCCAGCTTCCTTCTGTCCTTCCACCGGCTCTCACTCAGGCTCAAGGTGGCAGGGCTGGCCCAGGGGAAGACAACCCCCTTCTCCTCCAGCATGAGGGCAATCCCCAGGCAATGGATGCCAGCTCTGGGTGGAAACAGGCCACACCACGGGCACAGCCTGACTGGCTGCCCTTCATTATTGGGGCGGATACAGCACAGTTTCTTCTGTACTCTTGCCCTAAGCCTTGCAAACATCAGGACTGAGGAAGAACCACTGCCGGGACTGGACCACATTCCACCTCCACAGCTCCATGAACTCTCTCACTAGAGTGCGGGTCTTACCTGAGCAGAAGTTTCTCCCTCTTCCTGGTCACTGCTTGGCCTTTCCACGGGACTGTTCAATGCAGGTCTGATGCTATCTGACCGCTGGAAGAAAAATAGCACCACAAACAATCCAGAGTCACTCAGAAATCAAATCACAGACTCAGGGAAACCCTGGTGTGCAGAGGGAGCTGTGGTACCCAACCCAGCCTGTAACTCTAAGGAAGTCTACAGCACCACAGAAATTAAAATGCCATAAAGATTAAAAGCAAAACAAAGGAGCCTGGGGCCTAACCTAGAGTTCCAAGTCTTAGAGTCAGCAACTGGCCCCACAATTAGTTTGCTTTTGAGTAACAGTAATTAGACAACAAAAACAATGATAACAGCAGAGAACACGGACTGAACACGTAACTTCAGCATGGCACCAAGGAAAACTGGGACATGACTGTCTCATCTATCTTCACATCCTATGAAACAGGTGCTGCTGTTACTGTCCTTCTAGCCAGTTAAAGATCTCACACAATGCTGCAGACACTCTGGGGACCGGCCAGTAAGGTCTCACCACCTCAATGCTGGCTGGCCAGTGTCTGTATTTCATTGCCTGAGGACTTTCTGTGGCTGTATGAGGTAGTTCAGCCACCCCCAGAGGCAGACCTCAGCCAGTGAGGGAGAGAATTCCTCTGTGAAGACACCAGCTCCTCATCTCCTGCAAGGGATATGTTCTGCACTGGATCCCAGAGGCCCCAAATGGGAAGGAGCTTCAGCTACCCACAGTGGTAACCTGCTTGATAACAAACCCATTACTGGCCACCCTCCCCTCCCCAGCTCACATCCCTACACACAACCTGTGATCCCTGGGACCACTTCCCAAATTAACTATGTGCATTCAAATCCTTGTCCCAAGGTCTGCCTTCGGGGAAATCCACAGCCAACAGCCAGGTCAAAGAGCTGAGAACTGGGAACCACATCTAATATCTCAGCCCATGTGACTGAGTCTATGCTGTTTCTTCTTCAAAGAGTCTCAGGTTTTAGAATTTTATTAATAGATTTCCACATATTTTTACATATTAAAATTGAATAATCTGGGGTAGATTCTTCCCTAGTCATATGCAAATTCCATGGTCCTGCCAGAAGGCTCATCTATATTAATACTTCTTATGCTCATCAAAGTAGAGATCTGACCTTTTTAAAAATCAAAAATACCACCTCAGATAGATGAATGGTAGCTAGTGGAACACCAAACCAGTGTGCAAAGCCAACTAGGGACAAATGGCACAGCTCCTAGAGCAGGGGGTTGGCAAACTGCAGCCTGAAGGTCAAGTTCACTACTCTACTCTACTTACTTATAAATGAGCACAGTCTTGCTCATTTACTTAAATACTATCCACGGCTGCTGTATAGTACTATGACAGCAGAGTTGAGAAGCGACAAAGATTGTGTGGCCTGAAATGCCTAAAATATTTATTACCTGCCCTTTAAAGAAAAAAATGTTGCCAATCCTTGTCCAATAGGAACCAACACTATGACTTCCTGGACTGGCAAGGGCAGGCTGGTTTGGAGTATATATTTGAATAACAAGCTACTCAAATACTCACCTTATCTTTGATGTGTCTGTTCTCAGTTATTCATTAGGCAAAGTTAAGAGAGTTGATAGAAACCATTCATTAAGTCATAAATGATATTGAGCTGTTAAGTAACTAAAACAGTTAACCTACAGTATTCAATCTTTGTGAAGATAGAATCCATTTATCATGCTTTAAAACCCCAGTTTTACCTGTGTAGGAAAAGGTACTTGAATCCGTCCTTCTAAAATGTTGTCTGTTGTTATTTCAACTGAGCGTGTCAGCTGGAGGTCCTGCAGCACTAGATGGTATGGAACCTGGGGAAACATCTCTTGAATCTGATGAGCCTATAGGAATACAAATACAGAGTCCACAGAAACGTTCACTGTCAACAGTTGCTCACTGAAGTCACAGTGTCTGGCAGGCTTTGGGCAGTGAATGTGGCATCATGCCCTGAAAACACAGGTAAGGGAGCCACCTTTATTCGGTAGGTTACCTTCACACTGTAGTCTCTTTAGTATTTTTCCAGGAAGCCAAACAGGCAACTGTGGACAGCATCAATTTCAACATAAGAAGAGCACAGAAAACCAACTGGATCCCAAGAAAGGCTCGGCTAGAATATTCTAGTTTTAAAAAGTGTTCATTTTAACTACCATTCGAACCAGCAATCCCACTACTGAGTATATACCCAAAGGGAAAGAAATCATTATATACAGCCGGGCG
>NW_012100876.1:2202604-2206649 GCF_000951045.1 Mandrillus leucophaeus | reverse complement strand
AGCCCACGCCCACCCGGAACTCGCGCTGGCCCATGAGCACTGTGAGCAGCCCCAGTTCCCGTGTGCACCTCTCCCTCCACACCTCTCCGCAAGCAGAGGGAGCCGGCTCCGGCCTCAACCAGCCCAGAGAGGGGCTCCCACAGTGCCGTGGCGTGCTGAAGGGCTCCTCAAGCACCGCCAGAGTAGACGCCAAGGCCGAGGAGGCGCCAAGAGTGAGGGCTGCTAGCCATTGTCACCTCTCAAAAGGACACTGTGGAGTTTTGGAGGGTGAGGATCAAACTGTTCTATATCTTATGATGATAGATACACAATTATGTGTTGAACTGGATGTTAAAAAGGGTAAATTTTTACTCTATTTCAATTATGCCTCAATTTAAAAAAAAAATTATAGAGAATGCAAATTCCTTATATTGCCCTGGAGCTGTAGTTTTCAAACTGTACTCTGGAGACATCTGAGAGTTTACGTAGGGCTCTAGGGTGGGTGTATGTGTAGGGAGAGCAGGCACAGGCCTGGCCACACCACCATCCATACTTTCATCCAAGCAGCTCTGGATTTTTTTTCCACATATGTAAATGAATTCTATAAATGTTTACATTCAAGGTTTTATTTTTGGAAAGGTTCTAATAACTAAAACAAAAAACAGGAAGAAAAAAAATAATCGCCTTAGAGGCACAATAAAGTCCCCCTGAGGTATTAGCTCCTAGGAACGTGTTGTTCTGACTGTAGAAGGAGCAGGGAGTATGTCAATGTCAGGACCTTGAAGGAAAAGGTTGGCACCAAATTCTGCTTAGAGCTCTTGCTGGGGGTGGAATGTTGGCAAGATAAGCAGTGCCCAGGGCCCCCAGGGCCTCCTCGTTCCTGCAGTCGGCTTGTTTATGTAAACATGAGTTGATCATTATTTTCCCAGGTCAGGTCAAACCTAACTGGGCAAGAGTCCATAAAAACCTCTAAAATCAGATAAAATTTCTCTTTATTCTTAAACAGCTTCTCCCTCATTTCCCAAATAAAAAATGCCTAAGATCCATTTTACTAGACCAAAGCTTTTCTAGAGAAAATCCAGCAAGTTAATTATTAGAGCTTAATAAAAAATGCATGGTTCCAGTAAATTAGTTGTACCAAAAATAGTCCACTCCAAACCATCACAGAACTGGAGGAAGAACAGCCAGGGCCTGCCTGAGAATTCTAAACAACTCCAAGAATGGAATTCTGATTCCTAGGAGGGTTGCACACCCTTGAAGTCTGACTTTGTAAAGGAGGCAGGTGGGGTGGTCCAGCTGCAGAGCTTCAACAACTGCCTGGCCCCAAAGAACCCCCACAATGCCTGCCATGAGCCCAGCAGTAGCTGCACTGGGCTACCAAACTCCCAGGCCACCTATGCACACCAAGATGTCACCCTCTCTCTCTGCTGACAGCCCAGCTGAGGTTTAAGGAGAAAGAGGAACCAGGAGAGTCATGCTTCCTTCTTTTATTATGGCCCCAAACAGATAAGATTCGCCATCTTAACCATTTGTCAAGTGTAAGTGAGCCCTCAGTACCACTATATAGGTGAGTTTCACAGACTGATTCAGCCAGCCCTGGATCAAGTGTTACGTTGTTACTGACATGTACTGTATAGTTAGGCCAAGGATGGCTGTGTCTGTACTGAACACGCACAGGCTTTCTTGTCATTATTTCCTGAACAATGCAGTGTGTAACAGCCATTTACAGAGCATTTACATTGTATTAGGTATTAGAAGTAGTCTAGAGATGACTCAAAATATATGGAAGATGTATGCAGGTTATATGCAAAGAGTATCCCTCTCCCCTCGCCTTTTTTTTTTTTTTTTTACCTTAAACTATTAAGGGTTAAAGTGTCCCATCTTATATCAGAGACTTGAGCATCCATGGATTTTGGTATCTGAAGGAGGGGGTCCTAGAACCAATCCCCAGATATCAAGGGATGACTACATAGTGTGGCAGTGTTAATCACAGGCACATAGCTGTGCAACAGATCTGAACTTTTTTATCTTGCAAAACTGAAACTATATCTAAGGGAAACGCTCCTATTTCACCTCACCCCAGCCCTCCTGCAGTCATCATTCTGCTGTCTGTAAGCGTTTTATGTGGTATTTGTCTTTTTGTGGTAGACTTATTTCATGCAGCATAATGTCCTCCAGGTTCATTCATGCTGCAGTATGCAAGAGGATTCCCTTCCTTTTGAAGTCTGAGTACTATTCCACTGTACAGGTTTGCCATATCTTCCTTATCCATCCATCTCCAGCAGACATTTCAGTTGCTTCCACCCCTTGGCTGTGAGCCACGCCTTCTTTTTAAACCAAATCTCAAAACGCCTGTAGCTAGATATCCATCCTTCCTCACAACCCTCTCTCCTGCTCAGCTCCCCACCCTAGCCTAGCTTGTTCTTTCAGTTGACTCTTCTACTTGTTCTGTCCCATCAATCTCTACCCCTCTGGTGATCATTCCTATGCACATACCAGACGTACTTTCGAATCTACCCTTAAAAAAAAAACAGCCGGACACAGTGGCTCACGCCTGTAATCCCAGCACTTTGGGAGGCCGAGGCAGGTGGATCACTTGAGGTCAGGAGTTCGAGACCATCCTGGCCAAATTGGTGAAACCTCCATCTCTACTAAAATACAGAAAATCAGCCAGGTGTGATGGTGCATGCCTGTAGTCCCAGCTACTCAGGAGGCTAAGGCAGGGGAATTGCTTGAACCAGAGGTTGCAGTGAGCCAAGATCCCACCACTGCCCTCCAACCTGGCGAAAGAGCGAGACTCAGTCTTAAAAAAAAAAAGGTGGGGGGGGGCGTGGAGGAAAACCTGACTTGTAACTGACAAATTGCTACAGACTCAGTGTAACAACTCTGAGAGGTAAAAATTCCAGGGCACTCAGGCCAAGGGAGCTCCCCTGTAATACTGTGAGATTCAGTGCCAACAGTGATCCTACAAGCATCCCCTCCTGCTTCCAGCACAGGGAAGGGAAAAAGCACCTCAGTGAAGTCAGCCAGGACACTCTGTTCTTAACAACGTCTGCCCTCAGGAGAAACTACTCAACCAGAACCTCATCTGCTGGGGTCTGATTAGAGCTGCACCCACCAGAGGGAACTCCAGTCCGCTCGAGCTATCCTGTCCCACAGGAGGAGGGAAACCGGAGAAGTAGGTTGAAGTTCACAGTCCAGAGCATGGGTTCACTAAAGGATGGAGCTCTAATCCCAGAACTACAGAAGACTTCTTTCCCTCCCCCGACACCTACATCGCGACAGGCCTGTTCACCACAGTCCCTTTTACACAGTACATCGTGTTCAACTATCATGAAAAAATTATAAGGCATACTAAAATGCAAAAAACACAATTTGAAGAGGCAGAGCAAGCATCAGAGCCACACAGAGCAGAGATGCTGAAATTAACAGACTGGGAATTTAAAACTATGATTAATATGCAAAGAGCACTAATGGATAAAGTGGACAGCATGCAGGAACAGACGGGCAGCATGAGTAGGCAGATGGAAATCCTAAGAAAGAACCAAAGAGAAGTGCCAGAGACCAGAAACACCAACACGAGCGAAGAATTCCCGTGGCAGGCTTATTAATAGATGGACCCAGTTGAGAGAAGAATCTCTGAGCCTGAGATACACACTTTGAAAATGGAAAAGCAGGCCAGGTGCAGTGGCTCACACCTGTAATCCCAGCATTTTGGGAGGCCAAGGCAGATGGATCAACTGTGGTCAGGAGTTCAAGATCAGCCTGGGCAACATGGTAAAACCCCATCTCTACTAAAAATACAAAAATTTAGCCATGCCTGTAGTCCCAGCTACTAGGGAGGGTGAGGCAGAAGAACTGCTTGAACTTGGGAGGTAGAGGTTGCAGTGAGCCGAGACTGTGCCACTGCACTCTAGCCTGGGTACAGAGTAAGACTCCATCTCAAAAAAATGGAAAAGCAAAGAGAATAAAAACTGAGAATAACAGAGTAGAAAATTCAGGGACTGTGGGACAACTACAAAAGGTGTAAACGCACTTAATAGGAATCGCAGAAGGAAAAGAGAAA
>NW_012100876.1:2179000-2202498 GCF_000951045.1 Mandrillus leucophaeus | reverse complement strand
AAAAAAAAAAAAAAAAAAAAAAAAAAAAAAGGACACCAACGATATAAAATCCAAATTATAGAGAATCAAAGATTAAGAAAAACATCCTGAAAGAGGCCAGAGGGAAAACCACCTTACCTCTAGAGAAGCAAAGACAGGAATGACATCGACAGCTCCTCAGAAACCCCACAAGCAAGAAGATAGCGAAGGGAAACATTTAAAGTGTTAACAAAAGACTCACCAACAGAGAATTCTATACCCCACAAAATTATCCTTCCAAAGTGATGCAGAAACAAAGACTGTCTCAGACAAACCAAAGTTGAGGGAATACATTGCTGTGAGACCTGCCTTACAAAAAATGTTAAAAATAAAAAATTGTTGAGAGAGAAAGAAATCGATATAGGTCAGAAAGCTCAGCTCCACATAAAGAAAGGAAGAGCATCAAAGAAGGTATAAATAAAGATAAACAAAAACTGTTCCTTAATCTAACAGAACATTCGGTTCAAAATAACAGCAACAGCGCATTCAGTTTATGTGTGCTCGTGCGTGTGTGTGCTTATGTACTCACATACAGGTGAAATGAATGGCAACAATGATACAAGGGACAGGAGCGAGGAATTAGGATTGTTTTGTTATCAAAAGGTACTCACACTTCCCATGCAGTGGTACAGTGTTATCTGAAAATAAACGAATTAGTTGCAAATGTATATTACAAACTCTAGAGCAACCATTAAAACAAGCTTGTCCAACCCATGGCCCACACAGCTTTGAATGCAGCCCAATACAAATTTATAAACTTTCTTAAAACATTATGAGATATTTTTAATTTTTTTTTTTTTTTAGCTCATTAGCTATCATTAGTGTTAGTGTATTTTATGTGTGGCCCAAGACAATTCTTCTTCTTCCAGCGTGGCCCAGGGAAGCCAAAAGATCGGACAACCCTGCATTAAAACAAGTAAAAAGAAGTATACTAATACGCTAAGAAAGGAGAGAAATGGAATTCTATAAAAATGTTCAATTAAAACCACAAGAGGCAGAGAAAGAGTGGAAGACAAAAATAGGAACAAAAAACAAAGGCAACAAATAGAAAACATTAACAAAATTGTAGTTATTAATCCAAATACATTAATAATCACTTTGAACATCAATGACTTAAATGTACCAAATAAGAGAGGTTGTCAGAGTAAATAAAAAAAAACCAAGACCTAACTGAATGTTGTTTACAAGAAACCCACTTTAAAACAAAGACACATACAGATTAAAAGAAAATGGATTAAGAAAAATATACCACACCAACACTAACCAAAAGAAACCAGGAGCAGCTATATTACTTTCACAGAGCAAACATCAAAGCACGCAAAGTTATCAGGGATGAAGAACAGCATTACAAAATGATCATGGGGTCAATTCTCCAAGAAGACATGGCATCTTTAAAGTATATATACCTGCTGCACAGTGGCTCACGCCTGTAACCCCAGTACTTTGGGAGGTCGAGGAAGGCAGATCACTTGAGGTCAAGAGTTTGAGACCAGCCTGGCTAACATGGTGAAACCCGTCTCTACTAAAAATACAAAAATTAGTTGGGTGTGGTGGCACATGCCTGTAATCTCAGCTACTCAGGAGGCCGAAGCAGAAGAATCGCTTGAGCCCAGGAGGTAGAGGTTGCGGTGAGCCGAGATCGGGCCACTGCACTCCAGCTTGGGCAACCAAGTGAGGCTCTGTCTCCAAAAAATAAATTACTTAATTAAATTAAATTAATTAATAAAGTATATACACCTAACAACAAAGCGTCAGACAAACTGAGGCAAAAATTAAAAGAACCACAAAGAGAAACAAATAGATTTGGAGACTACAACACCTATCACAAATGAGTTCGCTAGTGAACTCTACCAAACATTTAAGGAAGAAATTATACCAATTCTCTACAATCTCTTTCAGAGGATAGAAGCAGAAGGGATACTTCCTAACTCATACTATAAGGTTAGCATTAATACTAAAACCAGAGAAAGATTACAAGAAAACTACAGACCAATATCTGTCATAAACACATAAGTAAAAATCCTCAATAAAATATTAGCAAATCCAACAATGTATAAAAATAATTATACACTACATCCAAGTGGTATTTATCCCAGGTACGTAAGGCTGGTTCAACATTTGAAAATAAATTAATATAATTCAATATTCCCGACAGGCTAAAAAAGAAAAGTAACATGACCTTATCAATAGATGCAGAAAAATCACTCGACAAAATCCAACACCCATTCATGATAAAAACTTTCAGTAAAATAGGAATAGAGGGGAACTTTGTCACTGTGATAAAGAATATCGACAAAAACCCTACCACTAACATCATGCTTAATGGTGACAAACTCAAAGCTTTCACATTAAGATCAGGAACAAGACAAAGATGTCCCATCTAACCACTGCTTTCCAATGTCATCCTGGAAGTCCAAGCTAATACAGTAAGACAAGAAAAGGTAAACAGATTGGGAAGGAAGAAATAAAACTCTTCAGATGACATGCTCGTCTACGTAGAAAATCTGGAAGAACTGATAAAAATACTCTTGGAACTAATAAGCAATTAAAGCAAAGTTGTGAGATACAAGGTTAACAATACTACAGTCAATTGCTTTCCTATATACAGAAACGAGCAAGTGGAATTTGAAATTAAAAGCGCAGTATGCTTTATATTAACCCCCACAAAACAAAATATTTAGGACAAAATACGTTTAAGATCTATATGAGGAAAATTACAAAATCTTGATAAATGATAACAAAGAAGAATGAAATAAATGGAGAGATAGTCCATGTTCATGGACAGAAAGACTAAATATTGTCAAGATGCCCATTCTTCCCAACTTGACGTACAGATTCAATGCAATCCCAATCAATATTCCAGCAAGTTATTTTGTGGATATTGACAAAATGATTCTAAAGGTTATATGAAGAGACAAAAGACTCAGGATAGCCAATACAATATTGAAGAAGAACAAAGTTGGAGGATATGACACTGCCTGCCTAAAAGACTTGTTACAAAGCCACAGCAATCAAGACTCTGTGGTATTGGCAAAAGAACAAATAGATCAATGGAACAGAACAGAGAGCCCAGAACTAAACCCACATAGTTAGCTGATTTTCGACAGAAGAGCAAAGGCAATACAACAGAGAAAAGATACCCTTTTCAACAAATGGTGCTATAACTGGCCATTCACATGCAAAAAAATAATCTAGACACAGCCCTTATACTCTTCACAATAACTCAAAATGGATCACAGGCCTAAATGTAAAATGCAAAACCATAATGCCCCTAGAAGATAACAGAGAAATAAATAACCTACGGTATGGCAATGACTTTTTAGATACAACACCAAAGGCACGATTCATGAAAGAAAATAATTGATAAGCTGGACTTCATTAAAAGTAAAAAGTTCTGCAAAAGACTGTCAAAAATAAGATGACAAGCCACAGACTGGGAGAAAATACTTGTAAAAGACACATCTGATAAAGGACTGCTATCCAAAATATACAAAGAATTTTTAAAGCTCAACAATAAAAAAAAAACCTCCCTCGTCAAAAAAATGGGTATAAGACCTTAATAGATACTTCACCAAAGATAGATATACAAATGGCAAATAACAATACAACAGGTTGCTCCATATCATATGTCATTAGATAAATGCAAAGTAAAACAAGACACCACTACATATATATTAGAATAGCCAAAATCTGGAACACTGACAACACCAAATGCTGGAGGATATGGAGTAACGGGAACTCTCATTCACTGCTGGTGAGAACGCAAGATGATACAGCCACTCCGGAGGACAATTTGGCAGCTTCTAAGAAAACTAAACAATTTTACCATTTGATCTAGCAATCATGCTGTTTAGCATTTTGTATTAGTCCATTTTCACACTGCTGATAAAGACATACCCAAGACTGGCAATTTACAAAAAAAAGAGGTTTAATCAACTTACAGTTCCACATGGCTGGGGAGGCCTCACGATCATGGCAGAAGGCAAGGAGGAGCAAGTCACATCTTACATGGATGGTGGCAGGCAAAGAGAGAGAGCTTGTGCAGGTGAACTCCTCTTTTTAAAACCATCATATCTCGTGAGACTTACTCACTATCATGAGAATGGCAGGAGAAAGACCTGCCCCCATGATTCAACTACCTTCTACCAGGTCCCTTCCACAAAACATGGGAATTCAAGATGAGACTGGGGTGGGGACACAGTCAAACCATATCATCCCGCCCCTGGCCCCTCCCAAATCTCATGTCCTTATATTTCAAAACCAATCACACCTTCCCAACAGTCCCCCGAAGTGTTAACTTATTTCAGCATTAATTCAAAAGTCCACAGTCCAACATCTCATCTGAGACAAAGCAAGTCCCTTCTGTCTATGAGCCTGTAAAATCAACAGCAAGTTAGCTACTTCCTAGATACAATAGGGATATACGCATTGGGTAAATACAGCCATTCCAAATGGGAGAAATTGGCCAAAACAAAAGGGCTGCAGGCCACATGCAAGTCCGAAATAAGGTATGGCAGTCAAACCTTAAAGCTCCAAAATGATCTCCTTTGAATCCATGTCTCACATCTGGGTCACGTTGATTGCAAGAGATGGGTTTCCATGGTCTTGAGCAGCTTCACTCCTGTGGCTGCTGTGCAGGGTACAGCCTCCCTCTCGGCTGCTTTCATGGACTAGTGGTGACTGTCTGCAGCTTTTCCAGGTGCACAGTACAAGCTGTCAGCGGATCTACCATTCTGGGGTCTGGAGGACAGTGGCCCTCCTCTCACAGCTCCATTAGGTGGTGCCCCAGCAAGGACTCTGTGTAGGGGCTCTGATACCACATTTCCCTTCTGCACTGCCCTAGCAGAGGTTCTCCATGGAGGCCCCACCCCTGCACCAAACTTCTGCCTGGGCATCCAGGTGTTTCCATACATCTTCTGAAATCTAGACAAAGGTTCCCAAACCCCAATTCTTGACTTCTGTGCACTTGCAGGCTCACCACCACCTGAAGGCTGCCAAGGCTTGGGGCTTGCACCCTCTGAAGCCAGAGGCCCAAGCTCTACACTGGCCCCTTTCAGCCATGGCTGGAGCAGCTGAGACACAGGGCACCAAGTCCCTAGACTGCACACAGCACAGGGACCCTAAGCCCCACCCACAAAACCATGTTTTCCTCCTAGGCCTCTGGGCCTGTGATGAGAGGGGCTGCTGTGAAGACGCCCTGCAGATACTTTCCCCATTGTCTTGGGGATTAACATTCAGCTCCTGGTTACTTATGCAAATTTCTGCAGCCAGCTTGAATTTCTCCTCAGAAAATGGGATTTTCTTTTCTATCACACTGTCAAGCTGCAAATTTTCCAAACTTTTATGCTGTTTCCCTTTTAAAACTGAATGCCTTTAATAGCACCCAAGTCACCTCCTGAACACTTTGCTGCTTAGAAATTTCTTCTGCCAGATACCCTAAATCATCTCTCTCAAGTACAAAGTTCCCCAAATCTCGAAGGCAGGGGCAAAATGCTGCCATTCTTTATGCTAAAACATAACAAGAGTCACCCTTGCTCCAGTTCCCAACAAGTTCCTCATCTCCATCTGAGACCACCTCAGCCTTGATTTCACTGTCCATATCATTATCAGCATTTTGGTCAAAGCCATTCAACAAGTCTCTAGGGAGTTCCAAACTTTCCCACATTTTCCTGTCTTCTCCTGAGCCCTCCAAACTGTTCCAACCCCTGCCTGCTAGCTAGTTCCAAAGTTGCTTCCACATTTTTGGGTATTGACAGCAGCACCCTACTCCTGGTACCAATTTACTGTATTAGTCCATTTTCACGCAGCTAATAAAGACATACCCAAGACTGGACAGTTTACAAAAGAAAGAGGTTTAACGGACGTTCCACATGGCTGGGGAGGCCTCACAATCATGGTGGAAGGCAAGGAGGAGCAAGTCATATCTTATGTGGATGGCGGCAGGCAAAGAGAGAGAGCTTGTGCAGGGAAATCCTCTTTTTAAAAACCATCAGATCTTGTGAGACTTATTCACTATCACAAGAACAGCATGGGAAAGACCTGCCCCCATGATTCAACTACCTCCCACTGGGTACCTCCCACAACACATGGGAATTCAAGAGGAGATGTGGGTGGGGACACAGTCAAACCATATCAGCATTTAACCAAGGAAGTTATGAACTTATGTCTACATAAAAACCTGTACACAGATGTTTATAGCACCTTTATTCATAACTGCCAAAACCTGGAAGCAACCAAGATGTCCTTAAGTAGGTGAATGAATTAACATATTGTGGTATATTCAGACAATGGAATATTATTTGGTGCTAACAAGAAATGAACTATCAATCCCTTAAAGATATAAAGGAAACATACATGCAAATAATTAAGTGAAAGAAGCCATCTGAAAGGCTACATACTGCAGGATTCCAACTGTATGACATTCTGGAATAGGCAAAGCTATGACAATAGTAAAAAGATCAGTGGTTGCTAGAGGATAGGGGGAGGAAAGGAAAGGCAGAGAGTGCATACAGAATCTTTAGGGCAGTGAAAATACTCTATATCATGTGGATACATGTCACTATGTATTTGTCCAAACCTACAGAGGGAACACAAATGTAAACTATGGACTTTGGGTGATTATGATGTGCCAACACAGGTTTATCAACTGTACCAAACGTGCCCTCTGCTGAGGGATGTTGATAATGGGGAAGGCTGTGCGTCTGTGGGCACAGGAGGTATACAGGAAATCTCTGTACCTTCTTAATTTTGCTGTAAGCCTAAAACTGCTCTAAAAAATTAGTCTTAAAAACAAACAAAAAAGGCTCATGAGTATTCAAAAGAATTAGAAGCAGGGTCTCAAAGAAATATATGCCTACTCATGTTCACAGTAGCATTATTCATGATGGCTAAAATGTGGAAGCAATGCAAATGTCTATCGACAGATTAATAGATAAATAAAAAGTGGTATATACATATAATGAAGTATTACTCAACCTTAAAAAGGAAGAAAATTCTGACCCGAGCTACAACATAAACCACGATGACATTATGCTAAGTGAAATAAGCCAGTCACAAAATGACAGATATTGTATAATTCTACTTATATGAGGTACCTAGGTAGTTAAACTCATACAGAAAGTAAGTAGCATAATGGTTGCCAAAGGCTAGAGGGAGGGGAGAATTAGTAGTTAACTGTTTAATGGGTATAGAGCAAGGGTATCCAATATTTTGGCTTCCCTGGGCCACACTGAAGAATTGTCTTGAGCCACACATACAATATACTAACACTAACGATAGCTGATGAGCTTTAAAAAAAAAAAAAAAGGCAAAAAAACCTCATAGTTTTAAGAAACTTCACAAAGTTATGTTGGGCTGCATTCAAAGCTGTCCTGGGCCACATGCAGCCCACAGGTTGGACAGGCTTGGTACAGGGTTTTGATTGTGCAAAATGAAAAGAGTTATGCAGATGGACAGTGGTGATAGTTGCACAATGTAAATATACCACTGAAATGTGCATCTGAAAAATATTAAAATAGTAGATATAATGTATTTTACCAAAATAGAAAAATTTTTTTAAAAATTCACTTTCTTAATCTTGTCTGTCAGAAAAAGAATATGTACTAGCATTGGCTTGTATGTGCCTATAAGCCTTCTGGAGCAACATAATACATAAGAAACTAACCCAGGCTGTTAGGGGGCGTAGAAGCTGGGCACATGGGAAAAAGATGGGAGCATGACTTCACTGTATACTCCTCTCTAGGTTCTGAACTTGTAAATAAATGATCTATTCAAAAAATCTTAAACAAATGAAACACTCCCCTGGATGCCACACTCCTATCAAGCTACCACCTCTACTGCTCTGTGTCCTTCTTCGTAACATACTTCCTGGTATGGTCTATTTCTTCAGCTCCCATTCATTTCAATCTACCACAATCTAGTGTCCAAACCCTTGGGCCATGAAAAGTGCTGGTTCTTTTCCAGCTAATCAATCACTCCCACTCTGCCAAATCCAATATGCACTTCTATGAGTTCATCTTGTAAGAATTCCACACGCTTGACTCTTCCCTCCTGGAAACCCAACTCCTCTGTGCTGTGCTGCCACCTTCTCCTGGTCTTTTCCCTCTCCACCAGCTGTCATGGCTCCTCCCTCTGCCAGACCTCTGAACATGGCAGGACCTAGAGCTCAGATGTTGGCCCTCTTCTCTTTGCCCCCTGCTTTAGATGTCACCTCCAGGCTTCAATCTCCCAAATGTGCATCTCTCACTTGATCTACTCACTGAGGTCTAGAACTGCCTACAGACCATCGCAGACTTACCCAAACAGAACACCGTGACCCATCCTCATGCCTGTTCCTCCCGAGTCTTCCCATCTCAGTACATGGTACCACTGTCAACTCAGCTGCTTAATTCAAACCCAACAAGGCAGCTTCCATTTCGCCACTTCTCTCATCCCCCATATCCAACCAAAGCACCAAGTCCCGCCAGCTCATCTTATAAAACTGTCCTAAACCTGCCACTTCTTTTCACCTTTATTACCAATACCCCTGTGCAAGCCCCTATGTGAGTTTGCCTTGACTACTGCAGCAACATCCTAATTGCTGGTCCTGTTGCTTCCATTTCTGACCTTCTATAATTCATCCTCCTCCCAGAAGCAAAATCATTCTGTTAAATGTCCTGTCAGTCCCCTGGTCGTGGTGGTGGGGTCTGTAAGAAGCTTTGAATGGCCTTCTAATACTTTTACAAGATCTAAATTTGCCTGTGGCCTGTAAGACCCTGCATGTTCTGGCTCTGAAATCTCAATTTATATCACAGTCTTGCTTCCCTACTTGCTAGGCCCCAACCATAATGACCTTTCTCAGTTCCCAGCACTTTCTTACCTCATAGCCTTTGCACCTACTGTTTCCACTGCCTCCTCCCCCGATCCAGCTCCATCTCATCCTTCCTGTTTTAGCATACATATTACCCCTCAAACAGAACATCTCCAAATGCCTCCTCTAAAATGCTTCCTCTGCCTCTACCCACCCACTCCACCACACTGCCTACCTTACTGCTACCAGAGCACTCATCACCATCAGCAGTCATCTTATTTATATTTATGACCTGTCTCCCCAGTTAGTATCTACCCTACTTGAGAGTAAGACTTGAGTCTACCTTACTGACATTGCAGGTGCTATGCTCGCCACAGTGCCTGTCTCAGGAACAGGCTCTCAGCTCAAATTTGTTCAGTCAGTCAATAAGGATTAACTAATGAATAAACCAACGACCTTCCAAAGCACTGGCCGGGCTTATGCAGGTCAGCCAGAGGCCCTAATCCAAGCAGGACTAAGGTGGTTTGCACTGGATTTGCACTGGTTTGCACATGTTTCTTCATCATTGTAAAATAATAACACATTGCTTTGGAAAAATACAAAGAAACTTGAAGTATTCAAACAATATCCTTGAGCCAACAACACATCTCAACATTTCAAGGCACATACACACGTGCATGCATACACACACACACACACAATTTTTGGAGGCGAAGGAGGAAAAGATGGGGAACAAAAACATACATTTGGTGAGCCTCATACAATTTTTTTTTTTTTTTTTGAGACAAGAGTTTCACTCTTGTTGCCCAGGCTGGAGTGTAATGGTGTGATCTCGGCTCACTGCAACCTCAGTCTCCCAGGTTCAAGCGATTCTCCTGCCTCAGCCTCCCAAGTAGCTGGGATTACAGGTGCATGCCAACATGCCCAGCAAATTTTTGTATTTTTAGTAGAGACAGGGTTTCACTATATGGGCCAGGCTGGTCTCGAACTCCTGACCTCATGTGATCCACCTGCCTCAGCCTCCCAAAGTGCTGGGATTACAGGCGTGAGCCACCATGCCCAGTCTCTTTGCTTTTTTTAGAGATGGGGTCTCACTCTGTCACCCAAGCTGGAGTGCAATGGTGTGAGTATAGCTCACTGCAGCCTCAAACTCCTGGGCAATCAAGCCATCTGCCTGCCTCGGCCTCACAAAGCTCTGGGATTACAGGAGTGAGCCACAGTGCCCAGCCTCATAAAATTTTTAATGTAAGGCACATCGTTCACTCCAGTCGATAATTCCCCAAAATATTTTGGCTAAAGGCTATATGCAGTGGCTCACGTCTGTAATCCGAGCATTCTGGGAGGCCAAGGCGGACGGATCACTTGAGGCCAGGAGTTCGAGACCAGCCTGGTCAACATGGTGAAACCTCGTCTCTATAAAAATTAGCCAGGCATGGTGGTCCATGCCTATAATCCCAGCTACTCGGGAGGCTGAGGCAGGAGAATTGCTTGAACTCAGGAGGTAGAAGGTACAGTAAGCCAAGACTGCACCACTGCACTCCAGCCTGGGCAATGAAGGAAGACCCTGTCTCCAGAAAAAAAAAAAAAAAATTGGTTTTTTTTTTTTTTTTTGGCTAAAATCAAAGGAGTCCCAAGGTAGGCCTAGATTACAACAGAGTGAACCTAGTAGTGTTCAGAAAAGGTTAGATTATCCACCAAAGAAATAAAATGAAAGTTTCAAAATTTAAAACACAGGAATGTAAACAGTCCCAGTAAATAAAAAGAAGCCCCTAAAATTCCTTCTATTCTGCCAGAGCAGAGTAAGACCAACAAGGTCATATACCCAACACACACGCTGTAGCTGTTCCTTCCCTCCTAATTCCTAGTCATCCTCTTAAAGCAGCTAGCAGGCCTTACCATTGCATTGAGCTGGGAGTTGCTGGCCTGTGTAATGCCAAGAATGTTGGTGGTGTGCATCACTTCAACCGAAAAACTTGGCAGCCAGCTCGCAATCCGAGACCCTGAAACAAACAAGAATCCAGCATAAGTTTCAGAGCCCTGACTCCTTCCCCCATCATCTGCTCTCACAGCAGCTGCTGTAATGGCTGGTGTTCACTGAGGGCTTCCTATATGGCAGGCCTCTCATGCCAAGTGTTCCACGTGGACTAGCTCATTTAATCCTCACTACATCCCACATGGTACCTCCTATTATCATTCTCCTAGTATCCTTCTCAAAGATATAGCACTAATACCCTTGGTCTTTGGTCTCTGAGGCACTCAGAAGTTAGGGGACTTGTCCAAGATCACACAGTTTAACTATGATGGCCAAGATGTGAAGCCAGACAGGCAAGCCCTAGAACCCTTCACTGCTGAGCAATCCTGCTTTCCAGGGGGGCTGGATGCAGCCCAGCCCAGCACCCTCATGCGCTCAGCCTGGGAGATGAAGAAGCTTTTCAAGGCTCTAAGCTTCTATAACACATGAGCTTTGGCTCCTCTCTTTCACGAGCTACACAAATGACTATTCATTTGGAGGCATTTTCACATTTACTTTCAGGAAGTATTTTTTCTTTAATCTTAAAAGCCTTGGTTTTCTGATTCAAAATTCTTTTTAAATCATGCTATTCTACAACACAGGCTTGTAGACTAACAGCACCAAAAAGTCTGCTACTTCTGTTATTTCCCGAAGAAAACAGGAGCCCAAGATACAACAGCACCAAGAATAGGCTGTAAAACAACCCAATATCAAGCTACACGTTTAAGGCTGCTTTTCATTCCTTCACAAAGAAACTCTGATGCATGGAATAGAAAATCAAGTGTGGCCAGGCACAATGGCTCACACCTGTAATCCCAACACTTGTGGGAGGCTAAGGCAGACAGATCACAAGGTCAGGAGATCGAGACCATCCTGGCCAGAACGGTGAAACCCCGTCTCTACTAAAAATACAAAAATTAGCCAGGCATGGTGGCACATGCCTGTAATCCCAGCTACTTGGGTGGCTGAGGCAGGAGAATCGCTTGAACCAGGGAATCGGAGGTTGCAGTGAGCTGAGATCGCACCACTGCAGTCCAGCCTGGAGACAGGGTAAGACTCCGTCTCAAAAAAAAAGGAAGAAAATCAAGTGGAATGGCCATCTCAAAGGTCTTGAGATGGGTACAAACAAAATGTACCCATTTAAGAAATGGATACTTATTTCATGTACTAACTAGGGAGAAATAAAGTTGAGTTTATCTATTTTGACTAAAGTTTTAGTAGTCATAATTCATAAAATAATGGATTGGATAGCCAGGTCTCATCTCCAATATTGCTAGTATATTTCAGAAGTTTTACCTGGAAGAGCCCTTCATTCACAGCCACCAAACCAGGCCCCCTAAACCCCTCTAACATTCTGGGCGCAGCCAGCCAAGTAGCCCCACCTACTCTTTTGGAAATTATGACTCTACTCCCCCTGGTCCTTTCTTTGAAGGATTTCACCAACATGACACCATCCCCACTGTACCCCATTCTTGAAACTCAAATTGGGGATGTGAATAGCACTACTGCTAACAAAATTCCAGGGACACTTGTGTTATAGTAATAATTATAAACATGAACTCACAGAATTTAGCGGTACTGGACTGTTGAAAATCAACAGCAGCTTAATGTGAATTAAGGAAGGATGATCAACCAGACCCTGATATGTCACAGCCTTAGAATTTTAAGTGTGGTTTTCATTACAGCTCCTTTTAACACTGCTGGGAGGCAGAACATTTATATTTTATGGACAAAGCAACAGGGTTCCAGCTCTGATTCTGCTTGTGGTACTCACTAGAAAGGCTTCTCAATGATCCTTCATTATATGCTTAAATGCTACACAAATGCAATACATTATTAGGAAAGGTTAACTATTGAGCTAATTAAGTGTGCTCCTCGAAGGCATGGTTGATTCAGTTTTACTTCTCCACCCTTCTGCCCCACCCTGCCCATACTGACATGGAATCGGGCAAAATGCCTGGCATCCCTCTGTTTGTTCTATCTCTATCCATCTGTCTATCCATCCATCCCACCTAAATGTTTTCAATTAAAATTGAAATACAGTCAATGCGTAGCTTAACAACAGGGACACGTTCTGAGAAATGTGTTGCTAGGTGATTTCATCGTTGTGCAAACATCATAGAGTGTATTTACATAAACCTAAATGGTATAACTTACTATACACCCAGGCTATATGATATAGTCTATTGCTCTAGGCTACAATCCTGTACAGCATGTTACTGTACTGGAGGCAGTTGTAACACAGTGCTAAGTATTTGTGTATCTAAACATATCTAATAGAAAACATGTAGTAAAAATATGGTACAAAAAAACACAAAACAAAACACCTGCATAGGGCACTTACCAGGAATGAAGTTTGCAGGATTAAGGCTGCTCTAGGTGAGTCAGTGAGTGGTGAAATGTGAAGGCCTAGGACATTACTGTGTGCTCCTGTAGACTTTATAAACACCATACACTTAGGCTACACTAAATTCATCACAAAATGTTTCTTTCTTCAATAAATTAAATTTAGCTTACTATAAGTTTTTTACTTCATAAACTTAATTTTTAACTTTTTGACTCTTGTAGTAACACTTAGCTTAAAATCCAAACACCCTGTAAGCTATTAAAAATATTTTCTTTTTTATTCTGCAAGCGTTTTTCTATTTCTAAAAGTTTTAATTTTACTTTTTAAATTTTTTTGGCTAAAAACTAAGATACAAACACACACATTAGCCTAAGCCTACACAGGTCAGGAGCATCAGTATCACTGTGGTCCACCTCCACCTCTTGTACCACTGGAAGGTCTTCAGGGGCAGTAACACGCATGCAGCTGTCATCTTCTAGAATAACAATACCTTATTCTGGAACCTCCTGAAGGACCTGCCTGAGGCTGCTTTACAGTAAATTTTTTTTCTATGTAAGTATGAGTACATTTTAAAATAATGATAAAAATTGTAGTAAATACCAGGCCACAGGAATTTTTTAGGTCCATTATCATCTTATGGGACCATTGCCGTATATGCGGTTTGTCATGGACTGAAATGTCGTTATGGGGCACATGACTGTATAATATTAAACTGGTCTGTACAGGGCAATTTATAATTAAAATAGTATCTGCCTAGGGGAGAACATCCCTTAGGTATAGTTTTAGAGGTTGAAACCAACTAACCATCGAAATGGAAGAAGTGATTGTGTTGGTTTAAGCGAGGTCTCCCTTCGGCTGCTGCTACAGGAACCAAATTCTCATCCAAATTCTCTCCTTGATGGTCTTCCCTGACACGATTATTGTCGGCAATATTAAGAGACATTCTGCATGTTGGACAGGAGGTGTCTTGTTCTAGCCAGGAACGAAGACAGGAGCTACCAAAAAGTCCAAAAGAACATACGTCAGCATCCTCGATTGTTCCTTAGCATACTTTGTGAGAATTCACCCAGAAGTACTCTGGATCTATCAAATGTGCTCCAATTTGATTTTCTCTCCACCACTAGTGAGATTTAAGTGTTGAGAAGCATTTATGGACATTACCTCTTTGCCCTACTTCACTTTAATACACTTCCAGCGTGTCCTGCTGGGGACATGAATTCTTTACCATATGAAGTCATCTACCAAGCTCCTGGTTGTGACCCCTTTTCAATGGGACTTCCTAGCATGGCTCACCATCTTCTCATCCAATTCTATTTGGCTACTTCAAAATCCATGTGGCTGAATCATCCAACACCCTGGCCTCTCATATCCTTGAGTCCTCCACTCTGACGCTCACATCTTTCACTCTGCTTTAGCTACCACTAGCACAGTCATAGCCTTGGCCTTGTCTTCAAAATCTTGATGTCAAAAATCTCACTCATTCACTCAAGCTCCTCTCCTTCCAACTCACTTATCTGGCACCAAACTTGCTAAGACCTCCCATCTGCTTTTTCCTTAAGCATGACAGCCCTACAGGTCCTTACCTCCCCGTTCCCCTGGCTCACCTGTAACTTCTCCTCTCCATTCAGCACCTCAACCTCCTCCACCCTCTTCTCTTTGCATGCTGCTTTCCCAACAAGGCTGAAGCTTCTTTTGACCTCTCTCAGGAGATGATAATGCCTTAATTATGGTAGACACTCAGTAAATACTTGAGGTGTCCATTAAAGGAAAGGATACTAGAGTAAGAAGCAGAAAATGTGAGATCAGTCCCAATTCTCCCTCTAACTAGCTGTGTGATCCAGGCAAACCCTTCAGCCTCTCTTGACTAGTCCTCTCCACTAAAGAATGAGATGACTGGATGAATTAATCTCCAAGGTCCCTCCCATTTTATGAGAATTTGTTATCTTTCTCTAAGGGCGCAAGTAGGCACTCAATAAAAATGCTGTATCTTCTTTTAAATATCTATGAACATGTGTAGATATAAAGTTATAAAGGAAAACCTCACCATAATACGATAATCCTCAGAGTCTCCAGCAACCAAATGGTACATAAGTAACAGGAGTTTCCTAGAGGCCAAGATAGAGCTACTTCTTACTCACTCCGTGTCATGAGAGTGTGTGACAGTCGTGTTCCAAAATAATGTCATCTGTCTGTATGTATATACCCAACTCTATCATATTTTGCAATAATTAAATACCTATAATTTGTCTGTGATAATTTAGTCAAATAAGTGATTTTTTTTAAGTCCACTTCTCCTAGTGACACCCTGAAATCACACCACTAGTAGAATAACATTAGCCTTGCGGGGGATTACAAAAGTATGCAAGATCCTTGCCTTCCAATAACGCTACACTGTGACATACTTTTTATAAGCAAATCTAAATTTATTTCACAGAGTGCAAAATCCTCCCACATTAAATATAACAGCCTAAAAACTCCAAGGTGAGTACAACTAGTTAGATATAGTTTTCTGTTTTAAAAAAAAATGCTAGAGTTCCTTAACTGAGAGAAATCAAACTTTAGAGAGAAAACGGATCTATTCACTGGACTCTGAAATGTTGTAAAAATATCCTCTATAGCAACAAATTATCTAGCTATTGTGTCTGCAAGAATATAGGCATTACTTTTATCACAAATTAAAATGAATTTGCCTTAGATTCTCAGCACACAATCATTCCCAAAGCTACAAAGTAAAGCCAACCAAGAGCACATCTTAACAACTATTTGTTCACTCAACCCGAGGCAGATAAGTGTTTTAAAATTAAATCCTAACTCTTAAGCAACCACTGAGTAAAGAAGAAATCACTTTGGGAAATGAGACACTTTGAGACAAATGAAAACAAAACCACAACGTATCCAAACTTATGAGATGCAGTGGAAGCAATGCTCAGAGGCCAATTTGTAGCAGAAAATGCCTAAAAAGAAGAAAGCTCTCAAGTCAAAAACCTAACTTTATGCCTATAGAACCAGAAAAATAGCAAACTAAACCCAAAGCCAACAGAGGTATCTAGAGTAATTCATAGAGACAAAATATAGAATGGTGGTTGCCAAGGGCTTCGGGAGAAACAGAGAGGGACTTTCTGTATACTGGAGACAATTTCAGTTTCATAAGATGAAAAAGTTCTGGAGATAGATGGTGATGAAGGCTATACAACAATATGACTATACTCCATGCCACCAGACCATATACTTAAAAATAGCTAACAGTAAATTTTTTGTTATATTTTACCAGAATAAAAAAACTATATTTAAGAATTATTACTAAAAAACAAAACAAAATTCACCATAATGAGATAACACTTCACACCCACAAGAATGGCTATAATAACAAAAATAGAAAATGACAAGTGTTGGCAAGATGTATGAAGAAACTAGACCCCTCAGGTATTGTTGGTGGGAATATCAAGTGGTACAGCTGCTGTAGAAAACAGTTTGGCATTTCCTCAAAAGTTAAACAGAATTATCACGTGATCCAGAAATTCCACTCCTAGGCATATACCCAAAAGAAGTGGGAACAAGTCCTCAAACAGATACTTCTCACAAGCACATGTTCCTACCAGCATTATTCACAATAGTCAAAATGTGGAAACAACCCAAATGTCCACCAACGGATGAATGGATAAACTAATTGTTTAATTTATAAAATTACTTAAATTCACCCATAAAAAGTAAAGAAGTACTGATACATGCTACAACTTGGATGACCTCAAAAAATACTAAGCGAAAGACGTCAGTCACAAAAAGTCACGTTATATGATTCCTTTATATGAAATGTCCAGAATAGGTAAATCCATAGAGACAGAAAGTGGATTAGTGGTTGCCAGGCGATGGAGAAGGAAGGAATGAAGAGTGCTTACTTAGTGACTATGAGGCGCTATTGTGAAGTGATAAAAAGGTTTTGAAACTAGCGAGAAGGGTGGTTGCATAACATTGTGAACACATTAGCAGCCACTGAACTGTACATTTTAAAACGGTTAAATGTATATTATCTGAATTTTGCCTCAAAGAAATTAAATCATAGAATCTAACATATGCTTGAAGATATTATTTCTGAGCTAAAATAGAGTTATTCTGAGTTTATTCTTCCCAACTAGCCTCCAAGCTCCTTAGGGGCTAACTGAAATAATTTTGAGAAATGTGTGCAAATTCCCTGGTCTTCCCAACTTCAACGAACGTGCACCGCTCTACACCCAACTGTCCAACCCGCACAACTAGGGAAACCCTGGCACCTCTTTCATTCCTCATTTTCCCTTGGCCGGTCTAGCACCACATCCTTCCTGATCCCCTCAAATCTGTCTTCTCACTAACTCTACTTCTACCACCAGAGTCCAAGTTACAATTTCTTTTTTTTTTTTTTGAGACAGAGTTTCGTTCTTGTTGCCCAGGCTGGAGTACAATGGCGTGACTTCAGCTTACTGCAACCTCCACCTCCCAGGTTGAAGCAATTCTCCTGCCTCAGCCTCCCAAGTAGCTGGGATTACAGGCACCCGCCACTGCGCCCAGCTAATTTTTTTGTATTTTTAGTAGAGGTGGGGTTTCACCATGTTGGTCAGGCTGGTTTCAAACTCCTGACCTTGAGTGATCCACCTGCCTCAGTGTCCCAAAGTGCTAGGATTACCCCTGAACCACTGCAGCCATTACTAACCAATCCCCCTGGATCTCTTCAAACAGCAAATCTTACCCGCCAATCCTTACTTAATGTTCAACAGCATCTCACCACTCCCAATGGTCCTCCAGACCCTGCCTATGTGTCTTCTGCCTCAGCAGACACCCCTGTCCTTTACTCTCTGGGATCAGCCACACAGCTTCTCTTTTAGTCTCTTCCATTTCTTCCTGCTGCACAGATGCACTCTCTCTCTCAAGTACCTAGTACCACCTGATCCCTCCTTTTGTTGACTTAACTCCTACTTATCCTCAAGAGTCACTTCCTTCAAGTTTGAGTCAGATTTTTTCATTACAAGCTCTCAAGAACCATGTTCCTTTGCCTTAAAGCACTTATCTCATTGATACTTTAAAATTCATAAATATGCCTGGTTCTGATTCACGTTTGAATCCTCCGTTTGACTGTAAGCTACAGGAAAGCAATGACCACACTAGTCATTTTCATTTTATCCCCAGAGCCTAACACAGCACTCAGCACATTAAAAAAAAAAAAAAAGAAAAAAAAGAAAAAAATTCTGTCAACAATGTGTTGAGTTACTGAGACTCTAGCTCCAAAGCCCTATATGAAAAAGAAGAAAAACTCTTTGAGACTATAAAATAAAGAAAGGAAGATTAAAGATGCAAAGATCAGAACTTTCCCAATATGCAAAATTGAAAACACATGCAAAAGGCCAAAAGATACCTCAAGGTCCATTAACATCAAAACATCAAACTTATACACACAGTCATTTATGTGAGACAGACAGAGCCCCAGTGACATCTTAGATCTACTTCCATCTGGAAGGATTACAGAAGAGACTATTTGTAATCCTTGATAACAGACACAGCTCTTTTGTGCTGTTTAGTGGTCCTGGTCTACTCCCCATCTCAATCCACTTCTCTGGTGAGATTTTAGGCTTCTTTTGGGCATATACAAATGCAAAATTATATATTCTCTCTCTCCCAGTTAGATAATAAGCTGTCTGAAAATAAGAACTCCCTGCTAATCCTTTCTTTTAAATCTTACAGACATATTTGCTGTACTTCAGAGCTAAAATGGAGAAGAAATATGAAGACAGCTACCATACCCAGAAATTAAGATGGCAAACTATGGGAGGGAAACAGTCCTATGATGTAGGGAAGAGGCTAAGGAACAAAGAAGGACACCCAAGAGCTTCCCAGAACACACAGTGCCAGCAGCAAGGCCAGGCGGAGGTAATGTCCCCACTCCTCCACTAGGATGAGTCTCAAGCCTGGGTACAAAAAGCACCCACACACCCTGGACAGAACACCCGTCCCACAAGGCCCTTCACAAAGCTCCTACTTGTGGAAAAGATGTCCGCAGGGCAGTTTCCGCGCAGCCTGCATGGAGTCCCAACAGATGGCACAGTCGTCATTGTTGACAGCCAGCTCCTCTGGAGTTGCAACTGCAAACCTGTGGAAACAAAACAAGCCCAGCAGGAACCTTGGTCAGTTCCACACACACACTAAACACCACTTGATAGACTGCGCCTATATCACAGCACAGTTACAGAGAAAGCGTGTTCAGCAAAACATTCTTGATAATCAAAAATATAATTTACCTTCAAAGCCCATTAAAAAGTGAGTGAGAAACTTATGCACAGGAACTTTGTCTAAATAATGGCTGCTAGGCCAAGTGCGGTGGCTCATACCTGTAATCCTAGCACTTTGGGAGGCCGAGGCAGGAGGATCATGAGGTCAGGAGTTCAAGACCAGCCTAACCAACATGGTGAAACCCCGTCTCTACTAAAAACGCAAAAATTAGCCGGGTGTGGTGGCGGGCGTCTGTAATCCCAGCTACTCAGGAGGCTGAGACAGGATAATCGCTTCAACCCAGGAGGCGGAGGTTGCAGTGAGCCGAGATTGCGCCACTGCATTCCAGCCTGGTGACAGTGCGAGACGACGTCTCCAAAATAGTAATAATAACAATGACTGCTGTTAGTGAAGACCTCGGAGAACATATCCAGACAAATCAGAGAAGTAAGGCCCCCAGAGATCCAATCTGTGTCCCTGGCCACAAAGAAGTGATCCAGGCTGTCCCCCTGGACACAAAGAGGATACCCATTAATCTTGCACCTCCAGGCATGGTTTAGCCTCAGCTTGGCAAAAGAGTGCCTCCTTCAATGAGGTTAAGTATGTGTGTGTAAACATGCATATGCAGAGAATAATTGAGACCCACTTTCACGAAATGAGCAGGACAGAAGCCCAATGAAGCGTCTATTTGATAATAATGACAATAAAATCATGACAAATAAGAGCCTAATACTGAGCACTATGTGCCCAGTACTATTCTAAATACATGAATTATCTCACCAGATTCTCCCAAAAGTTCAGGCAGAAGGTTCTGTTTTCATCCCTAATTTAGAGATGAAGTAAACTGCCCCAAATCACCCAGCACCTAAGCGGGGATTCACACCCGGGCAGTCTGACTCCAGAGCCTCTCCTCTCCACCACTCTGTTAGCAGTTTACAAACATACATTCTGACATACTCTGGAATCTGTTGTTATTAAAAAGCTAAAATGAGTAAACTTAGGCAACATCAACTTATGTTTCCTCACCTGGCCTCCATGTTCCCAACCACACGCAGATAGTTCTTGTGCCGACGAATTCGACGCTGCACCTCATGAAACAGGTAACGAAGCTGCATAAAGATGACCAGGCTAGCCATGGATAACCAGATGTTGCCAAATAACTTAGAAAGAAAGAGAGTAAAATACACGGTAAAAGTGAACATGAACTTGCTAGTGATGAAGGCGCAGTATGCAGCAGAAGTTCTTCACTGTTGGTGATGGTGAACTGCAATATTTTTCAGAAAGGAAATACACAGATGTATCTCATTACTCGAAACAAGGCACATCCTCGTCTGCCTAAGTGCTCCACTGCCAGTCATCTTTCCTGAGAAACTCATCAGAAACGGAAAAGCTTTATGCAAAAAGATGTCTATCCATGAAATTATAAAAGAGAAAATATGAAAATGAACAAAATGCCCAGCAGAAGAACAGTTAGGTTGTAAACTTATATAATGTAAAATTATATACTCATTAATTACATTTATTTATATTATACAACTACATATTACACTATTATATTTGTATATATAACAGTTCTGAAGGTCAATTATGGGAAGACAGTATTAGATTAAAAAAAGCAAGATATAACTAATTTTATCAAACTAATACATGATAAAAAATATGTAAAAATGTGAAATAGCAAACAACCGAATATAATCTAAATAACCCACTGTGAGATGTGGTTTATTAAATCATGGTACAGCTATCTGAAGACATTTTTATCCTGAAAGTATTAAAATGGCTTAGAAGAACTGATGCTAGCATAGGAAAATGTTCATAATACATCAGTTTTTTTAAAAACTATATGTCTATATGTCTAAAATATCTCAATTTATGAAGGTATGTACTCAAATACATAAAAAGAAAACTGTTAAAAGAAGCAGTTAAACACAACAAAATCTTCAGGAAACAAGCATGAGGAAAAAAATTAAAATTTAAAAAAAGAAGACAAAAAAATCTTAAGAGTTATCTTTGGCCATTTGTCCCCTTTTTGAGGGGGGAGGGAGGCTTTTTTTTTTTTGAGATGGAGTCTCACCCTGTCGCCCAGGCTAGAGTGCAGTGGTGCGATCTCAGCTCACTGCAACCTTCATCTCCCAGGTTTAAGCAATTCTCTGCCTCAGCCTCCCCAGTAGCTGGGATTATAGACGTGAGCCACCACGTCCGGCCGAGCCTCTTTTTTTAAAAAAAAGAATTACATGCTTTCTTTAAAAAGTATGTTTTCAAAGTTTCTTTCAAAAAGCAGACTTAGAAATGTGCCATGTCTAGCCCAATAATTTTTAAATGATACTTACTGGGCTTATAATTTAAATAAACTGCCCACCAACTATTTTAATTCTCACCATTACTAGATCACTGAAAGGCCAACCAATGAAGCAGATCTATGACACTGTAACTTCTAACGTATCAAAGTAAAATGTAAACAATGATGGTAGTAGGAATGTAGGAATTAAGTATAAAGACTTTTTTTAATTACAAAGATGGAAAATGTATGAATCCATGAAGTAGCTAACACTGCAGGAATTCCCATTACCACCTACAAAGTAACTGCTAAATATTTAAAGCCATAGAAACTGGGGAAAGGCAGCTCCTTACTTTCATGCTAAAAGAATAATCTATTGACTTGGTCAGCAGAGTTAACTAAGTCTCCCAGGACAACAAACACCTCCTGAGTTAGGCACCAGTCAAAGCAATTCCACGGCACTGCCTTACACCCAGTGGCAAAAAGAGGGAGGGTTTGCAGCCACATTCATTTTTAGTCTTTTAAGTAGTCCATCCGCATCTTATTCCTAAAGTTTCATTTTTTAATAAAGAAACCGTTACTGTTCCTGATTCTGAAAGGCTTGCCCTCTGTTAGAGCGTCTTCTGAGGAAACTTACCAACATGTGAATATGGTGCATGAGGTCCAGGGACAGGAGAGTGAGCTCCATGACGAAGTCTGTGTAATAGACGTACGTCCCCTTTCCTTCCCACGTCCCTTCGTGATTGAGGTCCCAGAGGTGAATTACGTATCTGTAATGAAGAGAGAAAACACCTTAGTAATTTACTGTTACAACTGAATTTGGTTTAATCATACTGTAATTTAGTCAGATTTTTATATATTTCATACCTGCTACATCTTAAAATCAACTGTATGAGTAGGCCTCAATCACCTCCCTCTCCAGTTTCACTCACCGTAAAATCACATGCGCAGTCCTCACTGTCACAAGAAGAGACTATAAAAAAGGATATTTTCTTTTTAGTAAAATTTAGCGTTGCTCAGACCAAACTTATTTTTATAAAATGATAAAAGACAAACATTTCTCAGTTCAATTAAAAAGCAGATTGTTCAAGTTTACCCATTATTTTATTTTCTCTGCTTCAAAGTTCCATAAAATATTTTTATGACATAGAAACTCAACTTTTATTGAGGAAAAGTCCTGTTAATAAGTGACAACCAATTACACTTATCCCCTGGGAATCCCCCTACAATCTTGAGGTTTATCCTGGTAGTTTGACCATCAATTCTATTTCACACAGCATTAAGTCACTATCACTGATTACTCAGAAGGGTGATGCTGTAACTCCAAGTATAGTTCAGGTACTGCTATCGTAGACATGAGGACCTGCTCTCTCCCTAGTGCTTTGTGCACTCCCTTTGTCCACCAGCAGAAAAAAGAATGAAAGCAAGCAAAAGCAAAATAAGGCCAGCCACATCACACCTTTAATCCCAGCACTTTGGGAGACCAAGGCAGGAGGATTGCTCAAGCTCAGGAGTTCAAAACCAGCCTGGGCAACATGGTGAAATCCCATCTCTACAAAAAAATACAAAAATTAGATGGGCATGGGGGCACGTGCCGGTAGTCCCAGTTACTTGGGAGGGTGAGGTGGGAGGATGGATTGAGCTCGGGAGGTGGAGGCTGCAGTAAGCAGAAATTGCACCACAGCACTCCAGCCTGGGTGACAGAGCCAGACCCTAGACTCTGTCAAAAGCAAAAGAAGAGAAGAGAAGAGAAGAGAAGAGAAGAGAAGAGAAGAGAAGAGAAGAGAAGAGAGAAGAGAGAAGAGAGAAGAGAGAAGAGAGA
>NW_012100876.1:2174316-2178933 GCF_000951045.1 Mandrillus leucophaeus | reverse complement strand
CCTCTCGTGGCTTTTTTTGTTTTTTTTTTTTTGTAGAGACAAGGTCTTTCTATGTTGGCTAGGCTGGTCTTCAAGGGTATTTTTTATTATAGAAATTGATGGCCAGGCACAGTGGCTAACACCTGTAATCCCAGCACTTTGGGAGGTCAAGGCAGGCCGATTGCTTGATCTCAGGAGTTCAAGACCAGGTTGGTAACACGGCAAAACCCCATCTCTACAAAAAAAAATCAAAAATTGGCCTGGCATGGTGGTTCATGCCTGTGGCCCCAGCTACTGGGGAGACTAAAAAGGGAGGATCACTTGAGTCCACAAGGTGGAAGTTGCAGTGAGCCGAGATCGCACCACTGCACTCCAGACTGGGCAACAGAGTGAGACCTTGTCTCAAAAAATATATATATATATTTTTCATTAAGAAAAAAGTCCTCTTAATCTAGTAGAATAAAACTATTACATTGTTTATGTTTTAGATTAAATTCCCATGTGTAAGTGAAAAATATTTTACAGGAGAAACACTATGAATATAAGAAATGATTTAGTTTAAAATATCAAATCTGTAATATGATAAATTATCTTAAAAGAATAAACACTAACAATCTAAAATAAAAGTATATACTATAGTATGATCTGACAGGCCTAAGTTAATTGGGTTTATTTTTAGGTATATCCTTTTCAAAGTTTGGACTAATATTAGCTGAAAGTTAAGAGAACCAAAAGAAGGCAAATGTAAGTAGCATTCTAACTGTGCTTTGCAATATAATATACCTAAAGCAATAAGTCATTATAAATAGATTTTTCAACAGGTTTTGTGTCAAGATGAAATACAATTGCATATTTTTAAAATACAGAAAGTATTCACCTAAGATTACATATCCTAGTGTTTATATTAGGACTATTGTATTTTAATTATATTATAATATGATAATTAACATTATATATTTAAATGTTCCTTTTCTAATTTTACTTACACTACTAAATGTACTCCAAAATGAATGCTGTCAAACAGAAATAAACTTTAACTCTGCTCTACCAAATTCCCAATTAGTAGTTCAAATTTAGTAAGTGTTTTGATATTAGCCAATTAGCTTCAGTTTATCTAATATCTCATTTTTTAATTAATAATACTAATTATGGGTATTTTGCCTTTGGCCTAAGGAAAAAGCAAATACAGCCATTAAATATAAGGACATACAAAGAATTTTTGTTTTGTTTTTTTTTGAGACGGAGTCTCGCTCTGTCACCCAGGCTGGAGTGCAGTGGCGTGATCTTGGCTCACTGCAACCTCTTCCTCCTGGGTTCAAGCAATTCTCCTGCCTCAGCTTCCCGAGCACGTGGGACTACAGACGTGCGCCACCATGCCCAACTAATTTTTTTTTTTGTATTTTTAGTAGAGATGGGATTTCACAATATTGGCCAGGCTGGAGAATTTTTATTTCTACTGAACAGAAATTGGTATTTTCAGAAAGGTTTAAAAGAGTAAAAAATTTTTAAATCTTAAAATATTCATGAATAGACCAGATTTTTCCTTCAAAATTTACATATTCATCATTTTGTAAAATCTTTATCCCCCATGTAAAGAAAGAATTACATAAAATACCACACAAAAGCATTCAGTACCAGTACCCAGCACACAAAAAGGAACTGAAATGCTTGTTAAAATGAAAGACCAAATATCCATCTGTCATTTCCTGGGTGAAAATAACCTGTCAAACATCCAGCTTCCTTGAAAACAGACAGAAACACAATCTGAGAAAGTCCTGCGTCCAGCATCTCACCTCTGCAGCCATGAAAGCCAAGGTGTGCATTCCGTGGGTGTAGCCGGTGATGCAGCAGACGGCCGCCAGTCCACAGCAAGAAAGCAGCATGGCAACCAACAGGGACAGGACTCGACCGTGGCTGCTCATTGGCGTGGTGGGCGAGAAGGAAAGCTGAAATGCACACAGTGAGAAACTGCTCATTCTTCTTCATGGAAGTGTTAAACTTCACTGAGAAATTCAAGGTCAATCTTGGCTTCTCTACTTAGGGTTCTGTGCTAAGCACAGAAAAGCATCCCACTACTATACGGTCCTATTCTACAATAACCCAAATATGAGCATGAGCTGATATTTAGAGATCCTTGTCATTTAATATACTGAATATAACAATATGCATTATATTTTTATCCCTTACTCTCAAGGATCCTCCTAGCACTGGGATTATAAACCCCTAGAAGCAATGTTCTGAGGGTATACAACTCTCTCCTCTCACCTTCAACAGGACTCAGGACATGCCTGTTCTGTTGTATTTCTTTCTTAATCTTGCTCTAGTCCTCCTCTCTGAAATTGGCATTCCCAGTCTATTAGGGCTAGAACAACTGAAATGCAATCCAGGCGCAGATTTACCACTATTACAATGTGATGTCAGCACTATGCAAGGAGAGGCAACTGTCTGAAAAGAAGGCCTGGAGCTGTAACTCCTGAGGTCGCAGGCGGAGATTTAAAAAACCAGTTTGGGAGGTTAGAAGTTCCTGTTTGTGGCTTCAAATGAGGGTTGAATGTGAAAGAAATAAAGGTTTGAGAGTGAGATTAACTCACACCAAGGTGCAAGGTCCATGTGGACTGGGTAAAGACAGGGAAAAACACGGCCCTGGAGTGGGTTTAACTGAGGGGCAGCATTGTAGGTGCACATTTATCTGGGACTCATGAGACTACTTCAGGTCACTAATGGATGGGGGTTCACCCATACAGCTATGATCTGAAACCAAGTGACAGATCTTGTACCAGACACAAAAGGATTCACTTCTGCAACCAAGGAAGCTAAGGGAACTAATTCAGTCCTGGCCCGGGGTGGAAAGGGTATAAACTAGTCAGAAAGAAGAGCTCCAGGAACCAGGGTAAGCTGGGGGAGACAGAAGGAGACTGGAACAGAAAATATCTAGAAAAGACCAGATTTTATTGTTTATGTATCAAGGTTTCCTTGCACTGTGAACAAAACAGTCTGCATAGGTGAAGTGACCCCACGTGAGCTGTAATGTAAACACTATGGGATTGGGAAGAAAGCTCACCAGGAGACTACGATTCTGCATCTCTTGGCTGCTGTAGAAAGTTCTTCAAGAAACAGGCAATGGGGGCCTGATCTAGAAGTCTTCCCAGGAGAGCCACCTTGACCATGCCTGCTGTGGCTCATTCACGTTACACAATTCAAAGCTGGCAAACGTGTGACTAAGCAAGCAAAAAGCTTGGCTAAAAACTCACATATTCAAATCGATCCTTGCAGAGCTGAACCATCAGGTGCAGAAAGACAAGTCCGGCAAACCAGAGGCACCACATGACCACCTCTTCCACTGTTTGGACATTCAGCACACCAAAGATGAAAATGAACTTGTAGAAAATAAAATTCCAAAATTTGTCTTTGAGATGCTAAAAAAGAAAAATGTTTATGAAGGTGAGTACTATCACACCTACCCCATTTGAGGGAAGTTACCATAACAAAAGCTGGTTTCTATGGAAGATGTATTCTACACTTGGCTTTCTAACACTTGTCCTCAAGAAAACAGAAGAAAAAACAAAAAGCAGCCATCTGAACAGAGGTAAGACACCCAGAAAGTAATCTATAAACTCTGGACTATAACCCTAAATCAATTATGGTATGTTAGCTATTCAAAGGATAGTGATATGAGTTTAGTAACTTATGTATTAAGAAATAGGCCCAACGCAGTGGCTCATATCTGTAATCCCAGCACTTTTGGAGGCCGAGGCAGGTGGACAGCTTGAGCTCAAGAGTTTGAGATCAGCCTGGGCAACATGGTGAAAACCCATCTCTACCAAAAAAAAAAAAAAAAAAACAAAAATTAGCTGGGAGTGGTGGTGCATACCTGTAGTCCCACCTACTCAGGAGGCTAAGGTGGGAGGATTGCTTGAGCCCAGGAGGTCAAGGCTACAGTGAGCCATCATCATGCCACTGCACTCCAGCCTGGGCGACAGAGCAAGACCATCTCTCAAAAAAAAGAAAAAAATGCTTACATTTTTAATGCACAATGAAAAAGAATGGTAAGGGCTATCATTTTTACTACTTCTACCTTCCAGATTCTCACACAATAGAAAAGATTAGACTTTTTTAAAAAAATTATTAAATTAAAAAATAACACAATCACTTGCCAGCCCATAATAAATGGGGCATAAAAAGGACAAAGAAAACAAAAAATGATGCCTTAACATTTTTATGAATTTTCCTGTCTTTTCCCTATGTGCAAGACACATTAATTTTTGCACAATGCTTTCTTTCACCTATCGTATTGTGAGAACTTTACCAATGTCAATGAATATTCTCTGAATATACCAATATACCGTTTTAATGGCTAAAGATGGACACTGAAACTGTTTTAAAATTTTCACCATTCAAAGAAACATTATAATGAGGGCCAGGTGTCGTGGCTCACACACAAAATCCCAGCGTTTTGGGAGGCCAGGGCAGGCGGATCACTTGAGCCCAGGAGTTTGAGACCAGCCTGGGTAACATGGCAAAATCCTGTCTCTACTAAAAATACAAAAATTAGCTAAGCAGTGGCACATGCCTGTAATCCCAGCTACTCAGGAGGCTGAGGCACGAGAATTGCTTGAACCTGGGAGGTGGAGTTTGCAG
>NW_012100876.1:2171829-2173781 GCF_000951045.1 Mandrillus leucophaeus | reverse complement strand
CCTACCTCTTCCCCCCCTTTTTTTTTTTAAAGAGACAGGGTCTCACTCTGTCATCCTGGCTGGAGTACAGTGGCCCAGTCATAGCTCACTGCAGCCCCAATCTCCTGGGCTCAAGTGATCCTCCCACCTCAGCCTCCTGAGTAGCTGGGATTACAGGCACATGACATCATGGCTAATGTTTTTTATATATATATTTTACAGAGATGGGGCCTCCCTCTGTTGCCAAGGCTGGTCTCAAACTCCTGGGCTCAAGTGATCCCACCTTTGTCTCCCAAAAGAATGCTTTTATATGTAATTTGGAACCATGTAATTGTTTCAGAAATTCAAAAAATAAACAGAAAAAAGCAAAATGTACTACAAATTAATAATGTGACTCCTTAAACATTTTGAGAACTTAAACACACTGTACTCTGACCAGACATCTTTCGTAGAGAACAAAATAAAGTGGAAAAAACTCATAGACTATGCCCTAACTCGATCCACCAAAAGGGCAGAGACACCCCAGTAACAATGAGCACACTCAGTCAGTATACAACTTGGCTTCTAAATATCATTGCCCAATAACATGAACTAGGAATCACTGGTGAATGTCTGTTTCCAGACCTGATGCAGGGAAAGTACAAGGTGAACTTAGGACATTTTGTGCCCTGGTTTTGAATGATACTGCCACTTGGCTCTGCCATTTAGTTTCTGTGTGACCTTGGGAAAGTCACTTAACATCCCTGTGCTTTAGTTTCCTCATCTATACAATAGGTCTTACAATAACAGCATATACCTCATAGAATTTTTGGGGGAATTATACATAATATATGTGAAATGGTTAGACAAGTGCCATACTAGGCACTAAGCACTTAAAAAAAAAAATCAAAAAGCTTCCTTGCTCTAAACCTCCACTTAACATTTTAATCATTTTAGATATTCGATGTCTTTGCCTCTAGCATTACTCTATTTCTAGAACTTTAAGTACCCACAGAGCAAACCCATGTCAATCCTAGGGATTTCTAACTCAAAATGGTTCCTAATTGATGCTACTGGATGACATTAAACATCAAATAAACCAACATAGAACAGCAGGGAAGATGCGATCGATGCTGAAAAAACCAAAAGTGGAGCTGGATAAGAAATAGGCTCATTAGGCCGGGCGCGGTGGCTCAAGCCTGTAATCCTAGCACTTTGGGAGGCCAAGACAGGTGGATCACGAGGTCAGGAGATCGAGGCCATCCTGGCTAACACGGTGAAACCGCGTCTCTACTAAAAAATACAAAAAAAAAAACTAGCTGGGCAAGGTGACAGGCGCCTGTAATCCCAGCTACTCGGGAGGGAGAATGGCGTAAACCCAGGAGGCGGAGCTTGCAGTGAGCCGAGATCGCACCACTGCACTCCAGCCCGGGCGACAGAGCAAGACTCCGTCTCAAAAAAAAAAAAGAAATAGGCTCATTATAATTACCTCTGGATCTAGTAAAAAAAAATCTCTAAAATACTCCAAGGTTATACTTTCTATAAATTTCAACCTGATAGAACTAACCTTTTAGGGAAAAGAAAGTATATAAAGCCCACTGGTGCCAGATCAATCCACCAAGCCTGCCTGGCCTGACCAATTTCTGGTCTACAAATAAAAAATTTGAAGAAAAACTTGAAGAAGTATCAAAAGAAGCATTTAAGCCAGTAGAAGTGGCTCACACCTGTAATTCCAGCACTTTGGGAGGCTGAGGCGGGCGGATCATTTGAACTCAACAGTTCGAGACCAACCTGGGCAGCATGATGAAATTCTGTCTCTACAAATACCAAAACAATTAGCCGGGTGTGGCACATGCCTGTAGTCTCACTCAGGTACTCAGGAGGCTGAGATGGGGGGAGACTGCTTGAGCCCAGGAGGTTGAGATCGCAGTGAGCAGAGATCGCACCACTGCACTCCAGCCTGGGTAACAGAGCAAGACCCTGTCTCCAAAAAA
>NW_012100876.1:2159664-2171235 GCF_000951045.1 Mandrillus leucophaeus | reverse complement strand
AAAAAAAAAAAAAAAAAAAAAAAATTATTCTACACCCTACCCACTCAAATCCTCAGGGAACTGCCAATCTATACGGTATGCTTGTGGCATAATTCTTCATTGAAAGCGTTCCCTGCCTGTTCTGAGTCACTTTCCACTTTCAGACAATCTCACCCAAAACAAGAACAAATCTCCTAATTTTATGCTTTTAGAATTCTTAATTCACCTTCCCACAGAGAAAATTGTCCTGGTAAATTCTTTTGGAAAAGAACCCACATTCTACAGAGTGACATTTATGATCATTCAAAATCAAACAAATCTAGGCTTCTCTAAAAACGACATTCCTAAAAATCATGAAGAAAAACAGCCATAAAAAACAATATTGGGACAACTTGGCTGCACTGAATATGAACTGTGGATAGACAAAGTATTTTTTCAATGTTAAATTTCCTAATTTTAATCACTGTGCTGTAAAAATGCCTTTGCTCTTAGAAAATGCAAACTGAAGTATTGAGGGGTAAAGGGGTAATGATGTCCACAACTTACTCTCAAATGAATCAGAACAAAAGTATGTATAAATAAAAAGTGACTATTAAAGCAAATGGAACAAAATATTAACAACGGGCGAATCTGGATAAAGGGTATATAGGAGTTTTCTGTAGTATTCATGGAACTTTTCCACACATCTGAAATCATAAGAAATACAAAGTTTAAAAAAAAATCTAGTCACAAGAATCCATCCTTTCAGTGTAGCCTTACCTGTCTCTCACTCACTCGAAGAGGGCCAAACACGATACACTGGATGAGCTTAGCCACCAACATCAAAACACAGCAAGCAGTATTTACTAGAACCTGTAAACAAATCGGAGAAAGGAAGTTTATTTCTTCCTGCTGAAAAATAAAAGCAGCTCTAAAAATCTCATATTAGGAATTCAGCCATCATTTCCAGTGACTGAGCCTTTCTGGTTCTCTCCCAATGCAAGATAAGTAATATCTGAAAAGGCACACTGTTCTGGGCAGTGGGTGTTAGGGGTAAGGATTGGGAAGAGAGGCACCAGCTCACCAACTAAGTCACAGCTCTTCTTCCAATATGCACCTCCAGCAGGCCACCTTATCTTTCATCCTTAACTGAATTGTATGTATACTTTGTACTCTTTGTGCAAAACTACATGAACCTTGTAAACTGCAGGTCCTTCCCAAGTACCTCATTTCCAACATTATTTTGATAGCCTTAAAGAAAACTGTTCTGGAAATTGAAGTTACCATGAATAGTAAAATCCAGCAGCCAGAGATTCTGCCCTGCCAAACAAATAGGAGGCAGGGGTAGGAGTGTGGATGGTCACAAAAAAGTCTCATCATGAGAAACTAATAACCAAAAAATATAACAGAGAGAATATTTTAACATTTATTGGAATGGAAAAATCTTTCAACCAAAAGATAAATGTGCTCCATGCTTGGTGCTGGCTTTGAATTAAAGCTTCTGTGGCACTGCAGTGGGGTGGAATGGGGAAAACAGAAGGCAAAGAAAACTGGCGAGAGGGGCTAAGAGATGAAAGGCAACCTGGGGATACCAATGCAAAACTAAGGCCTTCTTCAACAGTCTATGAGAAAACTTAAAAAACAAAACTAAACAAAACAAAACAAAACCCTAAATGATGAATATCCTTACACCTAAACACCAAATCTTAATGCTTACAAAATGGAAGAGTTGGCTGTCTCCAACCTAGAGATTACTGTGGGGTATCACATTACTCTGAATGACTCCAAAAAGCCAAAAGGACCTTGATAAAAACAGTACAGATGACCTGTTGAGAGCAAATGAAAAGGAACTCCAATTCAATGTAAAGCTGCTTCTGCCTCTGATTCACTACATTTACCATATTACCCTTGCCAAGTCATTCTTCCCTCTACTTTTAAAAGCAAATGATAATTTTAAAGAAGAAAGAAAGGGGACAGAAGAGAGTAATTTAACAAAGCAAGATCCCGAGGCCGGGCGCGGTGGCTCAAGCCTGTAATCCCAGCACTTTGGGAGGCCGAGACGGGAGGATCATGAGGTCAGGAGATCGAGACCATCCTGGCTAACACGGTGAAACCCTGTCCTACTAAAAAATACAAAAAAAAAAACTAGCCAGGTGAGGTGGCGGGCGCCTGTAGTCCCAGCTACTCGGGAGGCTGAGGCAGGAGAATGGCGTAAACCCGGGAGGCGGAGCTTGCAGTGAGCCGAGATTCGGTCACTGCACTCCAGCCTGGGTGACAGAGCAAGACTCCACCTCAAAAAAAAAAAAAAAGAAAGCAAGATCCCTGAGATCACCTCAGGGTGTGTTTAGTACCTCACACCATCCCTCCTTTGGGAGAACAGTTAAGGGCAGCCCTGATTCATTACAAATGATTAAATTTAGTTCTATTCTGTCTGCCTAATGGGCCAAAGTATGTAATATATTTTTAATGGATTGAAACAAAAATAGTTCTGCTGAAAAAATAAACTGTTTTAGTACTTAAATCCTTCAAACAACCAGGAACAAAAGCTGAAACTAGTTGCCCCAAATATCCTAATTTGTGTAACAGGCCTATTCAAAATGGTCCAGATCACCAGGAGCGTGGTGGCTCACACTTGTAATCCGGGCACTTTGGGAGACCAAGGTGGGAGGACTGCTTGAGGTCAGAAGTTTGAGACCAGCCTGGAACACACAGCAAAACCTTGCCCCTACTGAAAAATATATAAAATTTTTAAAAAAGAAAAAACAATTCAGGTAACTTGAAATGTTCATTTTTAAGGTGATGAAATAGATGCTAAAGAGACTCACCTTCATTGTGATCTAACCAGTCAATCTCAGCCACATTAACTAAGAGAAATGTTGTAAAACAAAACCACAACCCCTCATGTCACATCCCCCAGACAAACATGCCCCAGCTTTATTACGACGCAATTTCTTAAAAGAATTCTTCCTGTTTTTACATGTAGTCATACGAATTTAAAAAATAAATGCAACACATTTAGCACTTGTTCGAGGCATGTGGGAAATCAGAAAAATGATGGAACTCTGAACCCTAAACTCAAAGAACTTTTAGAATCTACAAGAGATAGAACATGGTAAGCAGTTTAACAGAAGGCCAAGCAGGCTACCATGAGAGTAATGATGGAGAAAAAAAACAAATTTAGGGGCACTTAAACATTTCTCTATTGAAAACAGCACTGTCACACACATCTCAAGTTATCAAACAAAAAAAGTATTATTTACTATTTCTCAAACTCTTTAAATAAAAGTCTATTTTTTTTTCTGACAGTCTCACTCTGTTGCCCAAATTAAAGCACAATGGCGCAATCTCCGCTCACTGCAACCTCTGCCTTCCAGGTTCAAGCTATTCTCCTGTCTCAGTCTCCCAAGTAGCTGGGATTACAGGTGTGAGCTACCACACTAATTTTTGTATTTTTTTGTAGAGACATGGTTTCACCATGCTGCCCGGGCTGGTCTCGAACTCCTGAGCTCAAGTGATCCATCTGCCTCGGCCTCCCAAAGGACTGGGATTACAGGCATGAGCCACTGTACCCAGCCTAAATAAGTCTTTGAATTCAAATAAGGTATAAAAAATGTGTATCTGTAATTTATCAAAAAAAAAAAAAGTAAAAGTCTCTTATAATCCCATCACCCATAGACAACCACTTCCTATTTTAATTTAAATGAAGATTTGAAAATTAACATGGCTAAGCAGGAAAAAAAAAAAAGCTTGAGTATACTGATACTAAAAAGGGAATTTATGTAAAAAGGAGAAAAGCTGTTGTGAACTTTGTAACCAAAGCTACAAAGGATTGAAAGCAACTGAAAATTATTTTAAGATTATAAACAAAGTTTTTTAAAACACCTTAATGATTATTAATAACATTACATGTCTATTTATAGAAAAATGCCTTAATTATAATGATTATATGTAAATTACAAATACTGACCAGGCACAGTAGCTTACACCTATAATCCCAGCACTTTGGGAGGCCAAGGTCGGGGGATTGCTTGAACTCAGGAGTTCAAGACCAGCCTGGCCAACATAGTGAAACCTCATCTCTACAAAAGATACAAAAATTAGCCAGGTGGGATGGTGTGCACCTGTAGTCCCAGCTACTGAGGAGGCTGAGGTGGGAGGATCTCTTGAGCCCAGGAGGTCAAGGCTGCAGTGAACTGTGATTGCACCACTGCACTGGGCAACAGCGCAGCCTGGGCAACAGAGTGAGACCTTGCCTCAAATAAATAAATAAATAAATAAATAAATAAATAAATAATATTGTGTTATACATATAACTTCTCAACTTCAGTTAACAAAGGCTTGAAAAACTGTAAATACAACTGAGCACCCCTAATGCAAAAATCCAAAATCTGAAACGCTCCAAAATCCAAAACTTTCTGAGCACCAACATGGTGCCACAAGGGGAAAATTCCACACCTGACCTCATGTAATGAGTCACAGTCAAAATGCAGACTTACAAGAGGTTACTGAGTGTCCCTAAGGGAAAAATGAAACTGCCTTCAGGGTATGTGTATGAGGTGCATATGAAACAGAGGAATTTCACGTTTACATTTGGGTCTCATCCCCAAAATATCTCATTATGTATATGCAAATATTCCAAAATCCAGGAAAGAAATCTCAAATCTAAAACTTCTGGTCCCAAGCATTTTGGATAAAGTATTCTCAACCTATACTGAAAGAAACTTAACTGGAGCATTCCTTATTTAAAAGCAAATCCCACTGGCTCATGTCTATAATCCCAGCACTTTGGAAGGTCAAGGTGGGTGAGTTGCTTGACTTCAGGAGTTCGAGACCAGACTGAACAACATGGTGAAACCCAATCTCTACTAAAAACACAAAAAACATAGCTGGGCATGCTGGTGTGTGCCTGTAGTCCCAGCTACTTGGGAGGCTAAGATGGGAGAATCACCCTAGACACAGGGAGGTCGAGGCTGCAATAAACCAAAATCACACCACTGTACTCCAGCCTGGGCAATCGGAGTGACATTGATTAAAAAAAAACAAAAAAAAAAAAACTGCTTAAAAAGTAAACTAAAATAAATAAAATAAATCCCTGGGTCAGGTGCAGTAGAACATGCCTGTAATCCCAGCACTCTGGGAGGCAGATGAGGGAGAATCACGAGGTCAGGAGTTCGAGACCAGCCTGGCCAACATGGTGAAACCCCATCTCTACTAAAAATATAAAAATTAGCCAGGGGTGGTGGTGCTCACCTGTAATCCAAGCTACTCAGGAGGCTGAGGCAGGAGAATCACTTGAACCCGGGAGGCGGAGGTTGCAGTGAGCTGAGATCGTGCCACTGCACACCAGCCTAGGTGAGAGTGAGACTCCATCTCAAAAAAAAAAAAAAAAAAAAAAAGAAATCCGGGGTCAGGCGCAGTGGCTCACGCCTGTAATCCCAGCACTTTAAGAGGCCGAGGCCGGCGGATCACGAGGTCAGGACATCGAGACCATCCTGGTTAACACAGTGAAACCCCGTCTCTACTAAAAATACAAAAAATTAGCCGGGCTCAGTGGTGGGCGCCTGTAGTTCCAGCTACTCAGGAGGCTGAGGCAGGAGAATGGCATGAACCCGGGAGGCAGAGCTTGCAGTGAACCGAGATCGTGCCACCGCACCCCAGCCTGGGCAACAGAGCGAGACTCCGTCTCAAAAAAAAAAAAAAAAAGGAAATAATATGTGCACATACATGTTTGTATAATATGTAAGTGTGAACTGTCAAGGACTTGATCAATTTGGGTATTTCTTAGTCTCCTACTTAACACCAGCACTTACTACAAGAATCTGATAATTGCCATTTCTGGAAGAGAGAAGCAGGTAACAGGGAGAGAGCGAGAGATCTACTTTTCACTGCATATCACTTCTGTACCCCGTAACTTTTTTTTTTTTTTTTTAATTTTAGACGGAGTTTCACTGTGTCGTCCAGCTGGACGGCAGTGGCGCGATCTCAGCTCACTGCAACTTCCACCTCCCAGGTTCAAGCAATTCTCCTGCCTCAGCTTCCCAAGTAGCTGGGATTACCGGCACCTGTCACCATGCCTGGCTAATTTTTGTATTTTTAGTAGAGATGGGTTTCCCCATGTTGGCCAGGCTGGTCTCTATCTCCTGACCTCAGGTGATCCTCCCGCCTCGGCCTCCCAAAGTGCTGGGATTACAGGCGTGAGCCACCATGCCGGGCCTGTACCCCTTAACTTTTGTACCCTGAGCATGCATTATCTATTTTTTTAAAATTTTTTTAAAGTTTAGAATCTACTAAACTAACCTGACTAGTTCTACAATTCCACATTATTTTTCTCACCATATGAGTAACAAACCAAAACAAGTTTGCCTGTTACAGCACAATATTTCAACTATGGCTGGGCGTGGTGGCTCATGCTTGTAATCTCAGCACTTTGGGAGGCCAAGGTGGGTGGATCACCTGAGGTCAGCAGTTCAAGACCAGCCTGGCCAACATGGTGAAACCCTGTCTCTACTAAAAATAGAAAAAATTAGCTGGGCATGGTGGCGCACGCCTGTAATCTCAGCTACTTGGGTGGCTGAGGCAGGAGAATCGCTTGAACCCAGGAGGCGGAGGTTGCAGTGAGCCGAGATCATGCCATTGCACTCTAGCCTAGGTGACAAAGAAAGACTCTGTCTCAAAAAAAAAAAAAAATTCAACTATATTAAAACACTTCAGAATGTTTCTCATAGCTATAGTGCTGTCAAAGGTTCAAATCATTTTTTAAAAATTCACCAAATGCCTTTTTTTTTTCCAGTCTACACAAAATAAAAACAAGTTTTACTTGTCCCTGTTTAGAGTGTAGCAGGTCAGGCAGCAGTGATCCCAGCAACTCTGACTTACTCAAGGCTCAAAGTTAATTCCCTTCACTCCGAAGCCCAGGAGGAAAATGTCCCCTCCAGAATGGTTCTTACTCTTCCACTGGAGAAAACAGAAACTAAATTATAAAATAGTTAGGCCTGCCGGTGAGGAAAAGAGAGGAAGGTGCATTTATCACCATGTAACCCTACAGGTGTTTTTGACCCTGTAAAATGTTGGCCACCGATGGGGGCTTATTTATGAGCTTGCAAAGACATGGGATTAAACTACCAGGAACTGTTTCCAAGACATGGTCAACCTGGATATTTTTTAAGACACCTGCCTACACCAGCACCACTCCCCCGCGCCCCCTACCATTTGGTGGTTTCCTCCCTTTAAGGACAATCCACGTACTGTTACCTCTCTGCAGGCTCCCAGAGACAAACATATAATACAAACATGCACACACTCCCCCCCTCATCACATAGATGATGACTGTGTTCCTCCTTTAACAATACTAGGGAAGTAGATGACAGTCCGCATGCAAAACACACCTAGGAGGTGATCAAATAGCAGTCCCCTTCTCCCTTACCCAGAAGGCATTCCTTTTATTTTTAATTTATCTAGGCTCACATCCAATTATTCACCAGCTTAGTGTTTTTTCCTTCAGCTGCCCCAACACTTCTGGAGCTAACATTTTTTCCTCATATACCTTGAAATAGTCAACTCATAGAGACTCATACCTAGGAAGTCACTTTCAGCTCTTTTGTTTTGTTTTTTTTTGAGATCAGGGTCTCACTCTGGCCCAAACTGAAGTGCAGTGGCACAATCATAGCTCACTGTAACCTTGAGCTTCTGGGCGGGCTCAACCAATCCTCCTAACTCAGCCTCCCAAGTAGCTAGAACTACACTTAATTTGCGTAATTAAGTCAGAACCTTGACAGTAGTTTCCTATTTCTATTTCTCCATTTACACGCCTTGCTCTTAGAATTTTAGAAGCAGGTATTTCATATTTTTAAAGGGTTGTAAAACAAATTAAATAAGGAAGTTGCAGCGCCTAAAATATTCACCATCTGAGAGCACTTTAGAGAAAAATTGGCTGACTCCTATTTTAAAAAGCCTATTTTCACATAATTATAATGGTGGCTAATTTTTTTTTTTTTTTTTCTTGTAGAGCAGGGGATCTCACTATGTTGCCCAGACTCCTGGGCAGCTCCTGGGCAACTCCTGACCTCAAGCAATCCCCCCACCTCCTGCCTCAGCCTCCACCTCCCAAACTGCTGAGACTGCTGGTGTCAGCCACTGAACCCAGCCCTTAAGTGTTATAATAATATGAAAATAGGCTCTTTAAAATAGGAGTCAGCCAATTTTTCTCTAAAGTACTCTCAGATAGTGAATATTTTAGGCTCTGGAACTTCCTTAATTTATTTAATTTGTTTTACAACCCTTTAAAAATATAAAAAACATTCTTAGCTGTTAAGACAAAAATAGGCCTAGTCAAATAGGCCACGAGTTTGCCAATCCCTGTTCTAAATGGTCAATTCACTTTTATCCACTTTTATTTGTAGTTATTTTTCCCCTTGAGAGTTCTATTTAAATGATATTATTTGCACAATTAATCAGAACCTTGACACTAGTTTCATATTTCTATCTCTCCATTTGCATATCTTGCTCTTACAATTTTAGAAGCAGATATTTAAGAAAGCAGAAAAGGGAACTAATAAAAGTAATGAGTAAGAATTAAAAAATGAAAAAGCCAAAACACCTGAACAATCCAAAACCATGCTAGAATGGACCAAGAGGGAGCTGAATGGAAGCATTATCTGAGCAATGTAAAATAGCCCAGAAATGAGTAACAAAATAAAAACTCATCTGAAATCAAACTTTAGGGTGGAAGTTTTAGAAAGACAAGGGGAAACAAAAGGTCAGGTCAAACCCACATATCTGTTAGTGTAAAAACCCAGAAGCCTCCTCCCAAATCCGTTCTCAATGTCACGTATGAGGGCCACCTGGAGAGGCCCCCTTGCGAGGAGGAAGTTATAGGTCACTAGATCTCCCGTCCTCTTCCCACTCTACATAACTCTATCTTCCACACTGCTCCCAGATTATCTTCTGAAAGAAATCATGACAGCACCCCTATTCCTCCATGCCCCACCCCCACTTAAGCCCCAATACTGTCCACACTTGGTAGAGCAAGCAAGGTCAAGGTTACATGACACCATACTCCAGCCTCTTCCTAGGTTAGTTTTTCAACCACTAGTGTCCCTCAGATCACCTAGGGCATTCATTAAAATGAAGATTCCAAGGCTCCACCCTTCTCTCTGAAATGGATCCCCAGGGAAACTACACTTTACAAGTACCCCAGATGACCACATACCAGACTGCCAGAGGTCCACACTTTGAGAAAGAAACCTTCAAACGGGTTGCTCACCTCCTCCTCTCACAGCAGAGGCACCTGCCCCACCTCCTTCACCCCCCAGTCTCCTCTTCACCTTCTCAACCTCCCTCTTAAACCAGAAGATTCAACAGATTTTTTATTTAACAGCCCAGCTTCCGGACCACCCTGCCTGTGCCCAGCACTGTCCTCCCCCAGCCAGACTGAGCTCCACATGCTGGTTTCTTTATCTGGAATACCCATTGCTGCTGGTTGAGACCCTTCCCACCTTCCAAGATGGTTCAAACACCACCTTCCACGAACACTTCCCTAGGCACAATTCCTTTCTTTTTCCTCCAAACTCTGCTGCATTTTATTTATCTATTATCACCTGTAAAGTTGTGCCATATTACTGAGGGTAGGGGAAAGTGTTGTTCACAGATATGCCCTCCAGAGTGCCCAAAATAACACCTTCGAAAGGTTTTAAATTGAGTTTGTTCATGAAAAACCTCCTGTGATGCTATCAGACCGATATTATTCTAAACTGTGCTCCACAAAGATAAGTTTTAGGAACTGCAATATGTTAAACAGTATCTAGCAGGCCTTGCACTGGCAGAAGGATCAGTCTTTGTTTTGTCTTACTTGGCCTTGGCAGGCAGTGTTTGTGAAAAAGTTGAATCCGAATTCAACAGAACTAGGGGAGGATCCAGTTGACAAAGGCACCACCACATAGGGTATTCACTCAACAATCTTATCTGTCCCACCACTGGGGAAGGCTTTTGAGATTGTCACTTCTACTCAGCTGCTAAAGCAGAAACTACATAAACACTGAGTGATGAGACAAACTCACAGTGAGCACATGGAGGCTCTGAGAAACCAAAGCAGGCCAAAATAAACACGTGGAAACAAACACCCAGAGGAAAGATGGAAGAAAAACAGCACTAGGATCAACTGAGAAATGAAAATATCATCAGCAGAGAGTAAGAAGTGACAAACTTGCCAGAGGTAAGACCTCTACTGAAAATGCTGGAAGAAAAGGAAATTTCCTAAAAAGTAATCATCATCACAGAAAAATCAACAGCCTTTTATGTAATGTTTTCTGAAGAGGTATTAACCTTAGAATCTGAACATGGCTTTTATCAAAAGAAAGTCCTGCGGGGGAAAATCCATTAAATAATGCCAAGGTTGTTACATAAATAAAATAAGGGTTCCTTCTCAAAGGCTTATTTATATCTCAGACTTAAAAAATATCAAAGACTACATTATTATCGTAACATATGGCAAAAACACTCTCTATATCACTTTAAGTTGTTTACCTGCTAACTCAAATGCAAAATCAGATTTGAAATTAAGCAAGAGATGTGAGTGAGTTCTTTCTCTTCTCCCTTCTTTGGGTCTGTAAAGTTCAGTTTTACACAGCAGTAGACAAACAGGAACTTCACCCTTCACTGCCTTCTACTGTACTCTCCATCAGAAGGACCAGGAGACTTAATCCACAGCCCACAGAGTCCATAAATCCCACCGCTTCCTGATGAAGCACAGTGGGACTAATTATAACAAATGAGTTGCATATCATCCTATCAACTTGGAATATTAATCTCTCAGTCATTTACAGACTACTTTCAACCCCAAATGGGAACTTGGAAGGAGACAAAATCCAAGAAGCCATATTAAATCCAAGTGAGACTTTAAATCCTGGAGAAACTTTTCTGATCACTGTGGGATTTACGTAAGTATTCAAGGCCAAGGTGAAAGCAAAATTCTGTAGCCAAAATATCATTGATCTGCTCAGTCTGAAATTATCTATTCTAATGAAGGAAACCAGCATGTGTGCCTTATCAATGCTGCTTACCTCGCGGGGGCAGACAACCTGGAAACTGCGTTAGAATAGATCCTCAAATAAGAAACATTCAGTTAACATGATGGGCTGCCTCTTGACACTGCGAATGTTTTGCTGTGTTCATACATCAAAGGAAAACTGTCATGAATCATCAGGTAAAGGCAGCAGAAAAGGAAGCACAGTTTGCCTGGTGTTTGTTTCATTAAACAGCTCCCAAAGGGGACAATCGAATACTAACCGGCAAAAAAGTTGTAGGAGACGCCTCTCTCCAACGGGAATGTCCAAAGACACCCAAGTGCTGAAAATTCCCCCATACTCAACGTCTGAATTCTCCCCTCTGCCCTCTCCTCTTCGTCGGAAGAAAACCGGCTAACAACAATCCCATGCTTGACCAAGTGGGAAAAGCTTTCAACTTCCCTCTACTTCGTCCAACCCTAGGGATAACGCACTCCCAGATCCCGACCTCCCCTTGAACCCGCCCTCTGAGATCTTAGTCTAGTTTCTCCCGAGGGTCCCCAGCCCCTTCCTCCCCACTGCCCTTTAACCCCTTCCCCTGCCCCGGGCCCCG
>NW_012100876.1:2133779-2158603 GCF_000951045.1 Mandrillus leucophaeus | reverse complement strand
GCCTCAGGGCGCGGGGGACCCTGGCCACCAGGCCACTGGTGCCCACTTAACCCCCACCATTAACCCTCTGAAGCAGGTTACCCCCAAGCACTCCTAGGGGCCGAGCAGCTTCCCTGGTGCCCAAAACCCCAGAAGAAAAAATATTAACAGTCTTTCAAGTTTCTGCTGTTTACTAGTAGCCTCCAGCAGAAACTAAAAAATGAACCTGATTTAGCGGGAAATAAAAATGTGTTCCCTCATACACCAGAAGTGAGAATGTCAAATGGTGTGGCTGTCTTGGAAAATAATCTGTCCTTTCCTTAAAGTCAAACAAGAGTGACCATTTGACCCAGTAATTCCAGTCCTCTAAGAAAAGTGGAAACATACCTCCACACAAAACTTGTGCACAAATGTTGATACCATTCTAACAACCAAAAGATGGTAACAACGCTGATGTCCATCAAGTGATGAGTAGATAAATGTGATATATCCATACAATGTACTATTCGGTCATAAAAATGAACTACTGAAACATGCTACAATAGGGATGAACCTTAAACACGTGCTAAGTCAAAGAAGACAGCCACAAAGGTCCACGTATTGTGTAATTCCATTGATATGAAATGTCCACAATAGGCAAGTACATATACAGACACAGAAAGTTGATTAATGGTTGCTTAGGGATGGGAGGAAGAGGGAAGGTAGGGGGTGATAAAGGGCGCAGGTTTCTTTTAAGAGACAGGGTCTGTGGCCCAGGCTGGAGTACGTACAGTGGCAGGAGCATGGCTCACTGCATCCTCCACCTTCTGGGCTCAAGAAATCTTCCTGCTTCAGTCTCTCCAGTAGATGGGATTATAGGCATATGCCACCACACGTGGCTAATTCTTAATTTTTGGTAGAGACAGCGTCTTGCTATATGGTCCAGACCTGTCTGTGGCTCCTGAGCCCAAGTGATCCTCCCACCGCGGCTTCAGAAAGTGCAGGGATTACAGGCGTGAGTCACTGGCTAGGATAGGTTTGTTTTCAAAGTGATGAAAATGTAAAATTGAGGTGATGATTGCACAACTCTGAAAAATCATTGAATTGTACACTTTAAATAGTTCTATCTCAATATGTGAATTGTATCTCAATAAGCTGTTACCAAAGGAAAAAAAATGTTACCTTGGGAGTTTTATTCCTTTTGCATCCCCAAGGCCTGTAATACTTCCCAGCCCAGAGTAGGTGCTCTGTAAATATTTGTAGGATTTTCCAAACTTCCTAAAGAAAAGGACCAAATTATCTTTCAAAGTCTTTCTTCATGCCTAATATTCTAAAAACAAAAGATCTCTCAGGCTTACCATTCCACTTTGGAAATTTTAGAAACATCTTGTTAAAGGGTCTTTGATGAACGTTTAGTTTTACCGGGACAAGGAGAGGTCTTACCTTTGTACACGTGCATTTTTTTAAAACAAGGTCTATATGAATACTAGACTTGAGTTCACTTTGGTTTTTTTCCCACAGCCATGCAATTAAAATGCTACACTTTAAACTTTATCAGTAAAACAAAGGAAAACTTTATTTTGAAAAAAAATTGTAATTTTCAGGGAAGTGTTCTACTTTACAGGTCAAGATCTGGGCCATCATAACTTTTAAACCACTAACTGGTAATCTTTATTCAATCCTAGCCACAGTAGTTCTAAACTATCACAAACCAAATTTGTCCTGTCACCCTTAGAAACAGGCTGCTCTTGATAGATCTGCCCTTATTAAACTTTTAGAAGCTTGGACTTTCTGAAACTTCACATGAACAGGGGAAGTTAACCCAACTATAAAAGCTTATTTTTTGTTTGCATTTTTAAAGAATGTAAACGGTTTGTGTTTGGATCTTTTACTAGAATTAGTAATTTTTCTACCATTACTTTTTCCTTTCCCACTCCAAGAAGGTACTTTGCACACCCTTGTCTCAAGGAAGGACATTTTGGCAATAACCAAACAAGTCTTCTTAAGTCTTAACCAATACTTCTAGTTCTTGGTAATTGCATCTTACTCCATGAGAGGACCAGGGGAGGAGGCAGGACCCAAAAGGGATGAATACTTAATGTGCCTGGGGAGACTGAATCAACATACAGGCTACCTGTCAGCTGTGTCCCAAGCCCCAAGTGTGGCAGACTGATGACAGCATCAGACTTTGAGAGGCTGGTCCTGCTTGGACAAGAATCAGTAGAGTCCATGATGAAAGCTCGAGCTCCCTCGTCACCACCACCTTCATTTCAGAATACCACTATGCCTTCTAGATTTGAGACTTCAAATAGCTCCTTCATTTCCATTATGACTGATAGACTGAATTTCCTGCCATCTTTGTGGGATGGTGGTTCTGACTTGGTTTGATTTAAAGGGAATAAAATAATTATTTCAGACAAATCAGTTTGTGTGGACTAAGATTCATACCTAGATACAATGCTATTTTCATTTTTAAAATATCTGAAGTCCTTTCATATTCATGACCTCATTCACCATCATGTGAGACTGGTTGAGTGGCTTTGTTGTTGCTTAAGATTCTCAAAATCCTAGAAGCTGAACTTCACTATCTAATCCAGTAGCTTTAAATGTATTCCCATGGCATGCTAGTGTTTCATCAGCTGGACCAATATGTTCCACAGCTAAATCTAGCAGAGAGAAAAATAACCAACTCTTCAAGTTTTTAGAGGAAAAACTAAATTAATGGATACATTTCTATTTGTAGCTTTTCTTTCATATTTATTTTTCATAGACCTCTGGTGCCTGCTATAAAATACACAAGTAGTAAAGTTTTCAGAAAAACCTTTCAATTACTTTCTATCAGGTTTCATTCAAACTTCTGTTCAGATATAAAGGCTGAAAAGGCTATAGTTTTATCAGACACACATATATTCCCATATTTTGGGTAAACTTTCTATTTAACATGACATTGAATTACACAGTATTACATATGCAGCAGGCATAGTGTGTGTCATAGAACATTAAGAATTCCAGGCAAGTTTGAGAAAATAACTAAAGGAGTCAACCCTCTCTTTGCAGATGACGAAACAGCCTCAGTCCCCAATGATATGGACTACACACAGTTAACAACGCAATTTCTAACTTCTGGCCTTCATGTTCCAAATCTAGTGACCCTTTCACACCGCAGGAAACTAAGTCTGCTAAAAACACTGCTAACACATAATGGGATGGGTGGGAGTGTGTGGGGCACAAGGCGAGGGCAACATCAATGACCCGGCCATCAGGCCCTTGCTATTATGCTAAGCTGTCTCTTACCTAAAGGCCCTCCGCCGCTCACAATGAAGAACCATGCAAGATTTCTACTAGCACAGTAGGGTCAGCAGCCACACATACAGGACTATCCCAAAACAATCACAGAGTCATTCTCTTTCAAATATTTTTTATTGAAATGACAATAAAATAAAAAAAGAACAGTGATCACTTTAACCAAACTTTTACTTTACAAATATAAAAATATAACCAAAACTTGTTTCTTTTATACCTTTTCCATAAACATAATACCAGAAAAGTTCTCAAAGCCAAACTATAAATGATGCTTGTATACTATGATATAAACACAATAACCAAAAGTTTAAATTTCTAAATACATGACCTTTCCCTCAACAGAACAGCATAATCAATATATCTTCCCAATTTATCTCTATTTTTACGATATGATCCATTACTAAAATACAAAATACACCTAAACTGGCCCAATCTAGACTTACCTAGGTTTTAGTAAGTTTTTTCCCACAAAAACAAGCTTAATAAATATAATACAAGCTAATATTAAAATGTGTTTTATGGCTCAAATCAAATTACAGTATTAAGTTTCTCATCACGATTTGAACAACAAAAGCAAACTGCTTGAAATGAGTCCAGTTTAACCCAAATAGTCAATGATGTATAACAAGTGGGGTAAGTATGGGAAAATCAAATCTTATGCTACAGAAAGTTGACTTATACTACAGTCAACAACCACTAAGCCTTCTTTGGCAATGAAACTTACAAAATTGCAAACTCTGAAGCAGTCTCAGTGATTGGCACATACTGTTCCAAACACTATGAACTACAGTAAAAACATTAAGTTTGAGGATAGAAAAGCTACCCCAAGCATTTCATCTCAAGTGACTGAACAAGTACTGTAAAAATAAAGTCATTAAAAAGCCGAGAGCATAAGAGCACAACATTTAAGGAAGGGAATTTTAAGCCGATTGCTTGCTGGCCTGTTGAATTTGAAGTACTTCTACCTCTCACTTCTAATTAAACATGGAAGAAAACAGACTGGCTAATTTGGTTACACTTCGTCCAAACACAATGTTAACTTAATGGAACCCTTAAATATCCAAAATAATAAGTGAATGCTAGTTATAAGACAATAAAAAGTTTAAAATTCTTCCAAATGTGCTGTTAACAGTACAAATTCAAGTGCAGAATTATTATGCCACTTTAAGTATTATATACTTTTTTTAAAAATCACAATGGTCTTCCATCACATGGCGAAAAAACAAATTTCACTCTTCTCCAAAGGGGTAAGTCCATCCTAAAGGTAACTACAAACAATTGTGTAAAACTTTATAGTTTTTTCCCCCAATCTATTCAACATATTCCAGTGTCATTTAGTAGTTTTACATAGAATCTGCACTATACTTGGATTACTCAGGGAAAATAAGATGACATATATTGTAGTTTTAGAACGCAAATGAGAGCTTTCATTTTAGACAAATGTACAACATAGGAGCCACTAAAAAATATGGGTCTATTAATCAAGAGCCCATTTCAAAATGATTCAGCATTTAGTATGTAGATCTGGAATGCACAGTTTCTGGAAGTATTAGAACTTACGTATCAAAAGAACTTAGTGTTAAACAGTGCCCTTATACCCTCTTCTAATACTGTAGATATCTACCAATCAGATTTGATTTCCCCTAGTTCTATTATTTCCATCAGAAAACCAAAAACAAATTATTGGGATCCACCTGTAACTGACCAGAGCAAAAAGTTTTTAAGACTTCCGTTTATGTGTTACGAATTTTACATTCAAAACCAGATCTCTTACATTCCAAGGTTAGTAACCCAGCCATCCTGAATCAAAGGCTTTTCTCAACTAGGCCTTAGTGTATGGATGACTGGCTCATGTACTTACTGTATATTGGGAAGAAGTGAAGAAGTGGGAAGTGAAGAATTTGTCAAAGTTACAAAGAACATGAGTGGCCTCAAATCAGATGACTCTTCAACTCAAACACTCCTTACTGAGAGCACTTTATAAAACACACAACAAAAAGTCTACCTCTCTCTATCCTCCCCAAACTGCAAAAGCAAACATCTGAAATGTGGCCACTGTAGCTTTTCCCCCAGAAGCAATCATGGAAGGTGAGCTGAATCAATCCATCTTCATATCCACTTCCTCCAATCTAAAGGTCTTGCTCCCCGATCTAAAGGAATAGCTGAAGGATGCAGCTAATGGATGAGCTTACCAGCAAAATACATGAGAAATATGCTAATGTAGGCTAGAGGGGTAGGACTGTTAGGGGCAGGAGGGAAAAGGACAATTCACAGAACTAGTGGCTTTTTCAAAGGAAATCAGGGGGCATTTTTGGTCATGGGGACTGGTACTCACCTACCACTAAGGACACGCACAGTTACTCACTACTTAACTACCATGTGAGGGTTTGACATGACCCCAACTAAAAACACTTGAGTGTTTATTAATATAATTGCTCAGCTACACTTGGCCTGATTTTCTCAAGTATCATATACCTTTGTCATCACCCAATATTCAGGAAAATAGCCCTGTGACTGGTACCATACTAATCAAAAGTTCATTCCTATTAAAACCCTTTTTTCCTTAAGTAGCTACATCTGGCAAGATTCCTTTTTACATTAAGCCTACAGTCAAGTCTATAATAAGGCATACACACTACACTTTGATCATTAAATAACGACACAACCAGCAAACTCCTTTGCTCTAATATTTTTTATTCCCTCAAATTTGATCTGAATTTATCAGTACTTTTAAAGTTTTTAAAATTTCGTATTTTTCTCTTAACCTGACAAAATCTGTCCTCTGCCTTACCCCCAGTTTTTGGTTGATTCACATTATTCCAAAAATATTTTCGAAGGCTCCGTCATTTGCTAAAACCAAATTTTCTTCTCTATGTATGTAACTTCAAGTTAATTGAATATTTGTGCAATCTCAGAGTTCAAAACCTAATACGTCCAATTTTAGAAATTTCCTTCACAGATCACTATTTTTACCATGGCTTTAAGAATAAGACACATAATTTTGCAACAGCACAAATAATTAATACCCCCATTATGTGAAGAAAACTCAGAGCTCTAAATGAGTCTCTTCTTATACCAATTCCTATGATTGCTGATCAAGCCAATTTTAATAGTTTCCTGTACGTTTAAGGTCTGTTGCTTGCAAACCAAGGCCTGGATGGTTATAAAATGTACTGGCCAGTGAATTATATTGGGAGTTCTCTGCTACACAATTCATTTAGGAGTTGCACCTTGGACTCAATCAGACAAACACAGTTTTCAAAAGTAATGGAAGCTCTTCATCATAAAAATCTAATACAGTCTTAGAGTATGTGCCCAAGAATGGTATCAAAGCAAGGGTTCAATAAACTTGACTGACCTAAACCTGTCATTGTGTTGTAACATTCACCATCCTAAGGTGGAGGGAAAAATAATCCTTACCTACAAGAATTTTAGAAGTTTAATAAGAAATTAAAATAAAAAAAGAAGTCAATTTTCTTTAATGTTGTACAAAAAGTATGAGTAGAACCAAAAGTAAATAAACATTATCACATTTGTTTACACCACTATCTAGTTCTTCATATTAATTTTACTATTCAAACAAGTAGGTGGCAATTTAGGGATCACAAAAGAGATAAAACCAAAAAAACTTTTCTACCACATTTATTCTACACTGTATATAGCTGTGCTCACAGAGACAAGCGGCTTCTTTTACTTCTCCACTGCGCAGGAATTCAGTTGTATATAAAATTGAACCTGAATTTTAAAAAGAATAATACCTTTATTAAAGACAGTACATACTACTTTCCACGTAAGATAAAGAAATTTATCTGGATGTTTCTACCCTCTCTTAACATGTCTGGCATTTTCTTTTTTTTCCCCTTCAAATGCCTTTTTACCACGTTTGGCATTTTCTACACCAGTTTTCTCTCACTGGTCACATCTTATGCATTAAAAACACTGTTGCTGAATACTTATAATAAAAAAATTAAGACTATAAATTTGATTAATTATCCACTAATAAGTTCCTTAATGCTGGAAAAGTTTCTACATGTCCTTATACTCTGACTACTCAGCCCAGATCCTGCACTTGGCAAGTAGCTGTTTGAATAAATAATATGACTCTTTTTCCCCCATATGCATTTCAACTTGTAATCTATCAGGAGGCCCAAGTGGAGTGACAAAAGATAAAGTTTGATTAGTGATGAAGTAGAAAGAGCAATTTCATACTCAATAAGCTTTCACAAAAGGCCAATTTCACTAACATTTATTAAGTACGTACCAGATTACTGGCACTGTTGTAAGCATTTTATATGCATTATTTCACTTGGTCCTCACAATCCTCTGAAGTAGAGACTACTATCCCCATTTACAGATGAAGAAACAGTCAAATAGGTAAAATAGTTTGTTCCAAGGTCACACTGCCAGCAAGTATTGAGATTGTGATTCAAATCCAAACACTGACTGCAGAATCTACATTCATAACCACCATGTTATTCTGCAATTCCTATCGATGGCTGGCTCTAATAGAGACCTCAATCAGTACAAGTCAGTTTTCAAAAAACTGCATTTCGGTCAGGCGCGGTGGCTCACATCTGTAATCCCAGCACTTTGGGAGGCTGAGACGGGCAGATTACGAGGTCAGGAGATCAAGACCATCCTGGCTAACACGGTGAAACCCCGTCTCTACTAAAATACAAAAAAAAAAAAATTAGCCTGGCGTGGTGGCGGCGCCTGTAGTCTCAGCTACTCGGGAGGCTGAGGCAGGAGAATGGCGTGAACCCGGGAGGCGGAGCTTGCAGTGAGCTGAGATCATGCCACTGCACTCCAGCCTGGGCAACAGAGTGAGACTCCGTCTCAAAAAATAAAAATATAAAAAAAATTAAAAACTGCATTTCTTATCACTCTAACTGCCTAAAGATTCAAACCCCATGTAAAAGTTCAGGACCTAATCCCACAAGCCTCAATGTGGGCCAAAATATAGTAAGTTTCAAAAAAGGAAAGAGAATATATTACACCAAGATATTCAATTTGCCACCTTTTTTTTTTTTTAGATGGAGTCTCGCTCTGTCACTCAGGCTGGAGTGTAGTAGCGCGATCTCAGTTCACTGCAACCTCTGCCTCCTGGGTTCAAGCAATTCTCTGCCTCAGCCTGAGTAGCTGGGATTACAGGCGCCGGCCACCACGCCTGGCTAATTTTTGTATTTTTAGTAGAGATGAGGTTTCACCATCTTGGCCAAGCTGGTCTTGAACTCCCAACCTAGTGACACACCCACCTCAGCCTCCCAAAGTGCTGGGATTACAGGCATGAGCCACTGCATCCAGCCAATTTGCCACATTTTTATACAGACAACTCCACTCATATTTACACACTATTTAACCATCTCTTCTTTGAATAAAGACATCAACCTTAACTCTTGAGAATATCAGAATTAGGGAAGAGCATTTGCACAAATACCAGAATGTCATGCCAAAACTTAATAGTCTGGGAATGGTATTAGACACAATTCATCTATGGCTTGCACATGACCTAGGAGACTACTTTCTTAGTTTCCTTAAAGACCAAAATTCATGAACCATACCTTCTCAAGTGGCTCAGAATATTTTAAATTTTACAGTTAATATGGATGAACCAAAAAATGTTCAACTTTCTGTACCTGCTCAACAGCTGAGGGAGACTAGAAATGATGGGTCCATATCCTGGTGCATTGTCATACAATTCAAACAATGGTGCAGCTACCAGCTTGTAATTTTTAGGGACTGCAAACAAGGCTAAAATAAAACAGAATTCAGTATTATAAGTTCTTATATAATCACTGCTTCCATTTCATTTTTAAATTAATTACCAATTTTACATTTAACAAAAAGTTTAAGAAAAAAGATAATCTCATTAACACATTTTGGTTATGTCTTTTAAGGTACATTTCCTAGTCACAGATTTTAAACTAAAAGCATGGTATGTATTTTTAGTTTTACAATAAACCCCAAATTCAAGGAACTTTGTGAAAACACAAATAGAGGTATCCTTGAAATTACTGTCTAGAAGTTTTTAGATGGTTACCTTCGAAAACAAAATAACTTACCTTTTTCTTGAAGCTGAACCAGAAACAACTTCTTATGTTCCTTAGGCTTTGTAATATGTGCAGGAATATATGGATACTGAAATTACAAATGAATACAACTTTAACATGTATTCCATGGCTTCATTTCTTTACATGCTTACTCCCCAGCATAGTATAAACTGTTGGGAGAAGCATACTACTTTCTGTTCTCTTTACCAGGACTTATCTAACAGATACACTAGTAAATAAATGCTTTAATGCATATAAAATAACAAGCAGTAAACCAGTCAACCATTCAAGATAAAATATGTAGTCACAGGATTTATAGCTTCAGATACTTACAACATAATGAAGTCTGATTTAATTAGTATCTTTAATAAAGGCTTTTGTTTGTTTGTTTTTTGGGTTTTTTGTTGTTGTTTTTTTTTTTTGAGACGAGTTTCGCTCTCGTTGCCCAGGCTGGAGTGCAATGGCGCAATCTCGGCTCACTGTAACCTCCGCTTGCCGGGTTCAAGTGATTCTCCTGCCTCAGCCTCCTGAGTAGCTGAGATTACATGCATGCGCCACCATGCCCGGCTAATTTTGTATTATTAGTAGAGGCAGGGTTTCTCCAGGCTGGTCTTGAACTCCCGACCTCAGGTGATCCGCCTGCCTCGGCCTCCCCAAGTGCTGGGATTACAGGTGTGAGCCATCATGCCTGGCCTAAAAGCTGTTTTTTTTTTTTTTTTTTTAAATATATATAGGCTGGGCACTGTGGCTCACGCCTGTAATCCTAGCACTTTGAGAGGCCGAGGCAGGCAGATCATGAGGTCAGGAAATCGAGACCATCCTGGCTAACACGGTGAAACCCCGTCTCTACTAAAAATACAAAAAATTAGCCAGGCATGGTGGCGGGTACCTGTAGTCCCAGCTACTCGTGAGGTTAAGGCAGGAGAATGGCATGAACCCAGAAGGCAGAGCTTGCAGTGAGCTGAGACTGTGCCACTGCACTCCAGCCTGGGCAACAGAGCGAGACTCTGTCTCAAAAAACAAAAATAATCATCATCATATATACATATATATGTGTGTATCAGTACGTTAAAGAGTCTAGAATCCTGATGTAGACCTGTTTACTACATTAAAAATTCAAATATAGCCTGTGAGGCATTTGACAAGATGCTTCTTGCTCCTCCTCCCAGCCCCAACCTCAAACCTCCCCGTATCCCAGGGTGCATGCTTCAGGAATACCAGAAGAGCAGTCTAAATGAAGTTTTGCCAGATGGGCAAAGCCAAAGCCATTTTACTTGATGAAATTTAGAGAATTTAAAGGGATGAAGAGAATCAGAGAGGGAAGTTGCTACCCGGGAAGGAAAAATTCTGACACAGAGAACAAAAAAAAAAAAGTCTAAGGGTTATACAATTCTTGTATAAATTTCTCCACAATACACTGAGAAATCTACTTTTGCTGTTGGAGTTGTATTTGAGCAGGGGAATTTAAAATTGCTGAAAACAGATAAAAGGGGAAAGTGAGATAAAAGCAGAAGCTGCCAAAAGGAGGTATTAGCATCATCCTCAATTTCCATAGAAACGCATGCTAAGAGAGGCTAAGTATCTTTCCCAAGATTACTCAGCCAAGTTGTGAAGCCAAGATTTAACTGTATCTATTCAACTCTTATCTAATTATAAAAGCCTACGTTATTTTCCACTATGTTACTCATTGGCACCTAACCAGTATTCCAGTTAGAATAATTATATACCAGAGCCATCCCTAGGGTACAATGAACTGAGGCAATTGTCCCAGGCTTTGGAGGTTCCTTAAACTGTCATGAAAACCAGATACAATAACAGTTGCACAGAAGTGAGAAGTGGCTTGAACAGCACAAGCTAAGAGATCTGTGGATCGCATACAACACAAGTTCCCAAACCATGACCAAACAAAATGAGTAGCATTTCCCCAAATTTCCTCTGCTGTCAAGGCTACGTGTTCCTATTTTTTTAAGCCTTTCTTCTCTGGTCTTAATGTTTAAGTCGACTGTAGTTTATACAAAAAGACTGAGATAGGGAGATGATAGGCTCCTTTTCCACTGACACCTAACTAACACTCTAGGCTTCCTAAATAAATCAATACACTTACCTTATATCGAATACCACCAGGGCAAACTCTAGGCTTTAGTGAATGAAGGGAACTGTCCTAGGACAGTGGTAGGGGAGATGAGTGAGGATATTCAGAAAAGTTATCTGGAAAATGACTGGGGTCACTACTAAGGATTTTTCAATTAGATCAAGGAATGTTCAGAAAGCCGAAAAAAGTTTAGAATAATTGTACTATGTATCTTTGAACAAGTAACTTCACTGTTTCCATATGAAATTGTTCTTCCTTAAAGCCAAGATGTGTTCCTGGCAATTCTTAGTGAACACCAGCATCAGCTTCCACAGCTCCTATCTTCCTGTCCCTCTGCCATACAAGGGAGTCAGAAGCAAGAGAAAAGAACAGTCTTTTGCTTGGTTGGTATTTTGTGCAGCGCTTGACCTGAAACATCTTGTCATGTAAAGGAGCTATAAAGTCATAGGGCTTTTTAATTTGCCTAAAGAATTCAGGATTCAACTTTAAGAAGTTCCACCATTAGCAAAAATAGGAATATTTGAGCATCAGTAACATTATCACTCATTATCGTGGAATAAAATATTTCAAATTATTTAAATCCAAAAGGTCATACTGACACTTTGAAGGTCAATGAAACATGTTTTTTTTGTGTGTGTGTGCCCCCATTACACTACCTCCGATTTCAGGGCAGCTGTGTTTGAAAGGTATCAGAGAGTTCCCTGTTTGCTGCCACTGTCTCAACAAGCAATCAGACTCAACATGGAAGTGCAAGGGAGTTCATTATTCCATGGGGGATAGGAGTCCCTAGCCATCTATCTTTCTGACAGACAATTATGAGGTACATTCCACATGGTTCCCAGTCCTTAACAGAACAAACCCAGTTGCCCACAGGTGTAAAAAGATCAGTAACGTGCCCTGTCTTACTTCTGCTGCTTCTGGTCTCACTCTCCCTGTATTCTGCTGCTTCCTGGAATCACCTCTCAAATTGCCTGTACCCAAGTCTTGGTCTTATCCTCTCTTTTGAATAAAGTCAAGTCTTTAGATGATGGTAAGGAATTAAATCATTCTTCTGAAAAATGTTAAGTAAAGGAAAAGCAGCATATATATTTTTTTCTACACAAACCACATACTTCAGTAGTACATAAGTTTCTTTTTACATGAGGATCACAACCCTTATGAATTCATAGACCAGGAAATGATCATCAATGAGCTGCTAACATTATAAAAAGAGACAACCAAATATTTTTAAATTCCTGATGGAAGTACACTATACCACTTGGAGTAGACTGCCTTAAGATGACCCCCAATGACTCCTGTTTCCTGGTATTCACTGCTTTGTGTAGTCCCTCCTACAGTGTACCAGGGTTGGCTTGTGTGACCAACAACATACTGCAGAAGTGATGGTATGCCACTGCCAAGATTAGGTTATCACAGGCTAAGGGTTCCTACTTGGGCACTCCTCTAGCACTCTGTCTCTCACTATCTCTTGGATCACACAGCCTGGGGGAAGCCAGCTGCCTGAGAGTTGTCCTTTTAGAGATGTTCTCATGGCAAGGAACTGAGGGAGACCTTGAGACAACAGCCAGCAACACCTGAAGCAAAGCTTTAGTCTAACAGCCCAGATGAAACCGAGAAGTCTGCTAACACACAAGTGTAAGCTTGAGATCAGATACTTTAACCCCAGTTCTGCCTTATGATGCAGTCCCAACTGACAGCTTGACTGTAACTTCATGAGAGAGCCTAAGCCAGAACCACCCTAAGCAACTCCCAGAGGCCAAAAGGCTGCTAAATTTTGAGGTAATTTGTTATGCAGCAATAGATAATATACCACCTATGACAAGCCTTGTTACCCCTCCCCAAATTAACTGAGCCTGAATACAATTTCTCGATCTAACTATCAATTTGCATGACACACAGGGGAAATAACTACATATTCAACAACAGGGGAATGCAATCAGAATGGAAACATTAGCCTATTTTCATTAACGAATAAAATACAAGGGAAAAAAAGGTGCCAACTGTGTAAAAGAGACTTTAGAGACTATCCTAATCCAAACAAATTATAAAAAGAAAATTGAAATAATCAGGATATGTGAACAGTGACTATATATTTGACAATAATATGGAATTGTTTTAGTATGATAATGACAGAACTACGGTTGTTTTTAAAGAGATCCTTATCTTTTATGATTCACAATGAAATATTTACAATTGAAATGAATAGCTAGGATACGCTTCAAAATAATCCAAGATAAGGGCAGGAGAATGGTGCGGTGGAACAAGGGGCTGTGATGTGCTAACTGTTAAAGGCAGATAACGGGTAGCGCAAGTCATTCACTTTTACCATTCTCTCTTCTTTTGTATTTGTTCTATTTATTTATTTATTTTGAGAAGGAGTCTCGCTCTGTTGTCCAGGCTGGAGTGCAGCGACACGATCTCGGTTCACTGCAACTTCTGCCTCCCAGGTTCAAGCAATTCTCCTGCCTCAGCCTCCTGAGTAGCTGGGATTACAGGTTTGTACCACCAAACCCGGCTCATTTTTATATTTTTTAGTAGAGATGGGGTTTCACCATGTTGGCCAGGCTGGTCTCAAACTCCTGACCTCAACAGGTGATCCACCCACCTTGGCCTCCCAAAGTGCTGGGATTACAGGCATGAGCCACCTTGCCCAGCCTTGTATTTGTTTTACATTTTCCTTTAAAATAAGAAGTGCTTGGCTTAATTTTGTAATTTAAATTAAGGAGGGAAGAAAAGAAAATTTCAAGTCAAATTCTACTTTAATCTTTTTTAAAGTGGCTAGAATTAAACGAGCTTTCTGCTTCCAAAATGCCTAGCAAATATAACTGAACACTAACCTGAGGAGGTTCAAAATTTGGTCTCCACCAGTTACCAATGCAGTCGTCAATGACCCAGTCTTGCAAAACTCCATCCTGACGACCCAGTATCTGTCAAAAAGAAATAAGACAGCCAGTGAACAACTAAATATATGTACTCACGAATCCCCTTCTTCAATGAAAAGAAAATTCTTAGCAGTGCTCCTAATAGAGACAAAGGGATAATATGCCTTCCATATAGATTTCATCTCTATAATCTGTTATTATAGATGTCACTCTGCCCAAGACATACAATATTAGTTCAAAATTGGCAAGCTAGTATTAACATAAAAACTGTGTTCAAAATTCAACTTTCATTTTTATTAATTTGTATAGCAGAACATTAAACTTATTTTAATCAAAGTCATACTCTACATTTTTTAAGTGGCCAAAAACAGTTCCACAATGTTCATGGTGAGAAACTGCAGTTCTCTGTCCTGCTTCACCCATTCCCACTGGCTATAACTTTCAACTCTTGGTTGTTTTTCCCCTGTTTGCTTCTATTTTTAAAGCATTCTTCTTGGTCTTAAATAAACGGTTTATTTTAGGGTAGTTTTAGATTTACAGAAAACTTGCAAAACTTGAGCAGAGACTTCCCATATACCCCACACCCAGTTTCCCCTATTGTTAACATCTCACATTAGTAAGGCACATTTGTCAAACTAATCAACCAATACCAAGACAAGGTTATTAATTGAAGTCCATATATTATTCAGATATCTGTAATCTTTAACCTAATGTCCTCTTTCATTTTTCAGTCCCAGGATCACATCTAAGATACCATATTACACTTAATCTTCATTTCTTCCGAGGTTCCTCTACATTGTGACAGCTTTTCATACTTTCCTTGTTTTTCATGATCTTGATAGTTTTGAGGAACACTGGTCAAGTATTTTGTAAAACATCCCTCAATTAACTGAGGTTATGAGCTTTTGGGAAGAAAAATACAGAGGTAAAAGGGCCATTCTCATCACCATCATATCAAGGGTACACGCTGCATCACTGTGGCTTATCACTAATGCCAACCTCGATCACCTGGCTGAGGTACTGTTTATCAGGTTTCTTCAATGTAAAGTCATATTTTTCAAAACTTTTTTTTTTTGGAGACGGAGTTTTGCTCGTTGCCCAGGCTGGAGTGCAATGGCACAATCCCGGTTCACTGCAACCTCCGCCGCCCAGGTTCAAGTGATTCTCCTGCCTCAGCCTCGTGAGTAGCTGGGATTACAGGCACACACTACCATGCCCAGCTAATTTTTTGTCTTTTTAGTAGAGACGGGGTTTCACCCTGTTGTTCAGGCTGGTCTCAAACACCTGATCTCAGATGATCCGCCCGCCTCAGTCTCCCAGAGTGCTGGGCTTACAGGCATAAGCCACTGTGCTGGGCCTTAAAACCACATTTTTCTAAGAGATAGGGTCTTGCTCTGTCACTCAGGCTGGAGCGCAGTGACGCAATCATGGCTCACTAAAACTCCTGGCCTCAAGCAATCTTCTGGCCTCAGCCCCACAAAGCACTGGGATTACAGGTGTGAGCCACCATGCCCAGCCAAAATATTCTTTTATGATGGTTTCTTGATTTTTCATTTTCATTTTATTTTTCTGAGACAGAGTCTCGCTGTTGCCCAGGCTGGAGTGCAGTGGTGCAATCTCGGCTCACTGCAACCTCCGCCTCCTGGGTCCAAGGGACTCTCCTGCCTCAGCCTCCCGAGTAGCTGGGACCACAGGTGCCCGCCACCACACCCGGCTTTTTTGTATTTTTAGTAGAAATGGGGTTTCACCATGTTGGCCAGGATGGTCTCGATCTCTTGACCTCGTGATCCACCCACCTCGGCCTCCCAAAGTGCTGGGATTACAGGCGTGAGCCACCGCGCCCAGATTTTCATTTTAAAAACTTTTTTAAAAGCCTATAACCCTCTACTATGAATGAGAATTTAGATATTAAAATCACATGACCTAGTTATACTTTTTCTTCCAGCATCTTCCCATTATCAATATTTGGTTAAGTCAACATTCAGTATTTAAGTTAGTATGATCAGGTAGATCAGTCACAACAGAGTAACCATATCTCCTCACTTGTTCAATCTTTCTGTTCTTTAGTTAGTAACTTTCATTTCCTTTGCTATCACTAAATTCATTTCCCACATTCTCCACGAGAATTTAAATTTCTTCTCAATTCAAATATCAATTGTCAGTTATTCTATTAATTTCATCTTTTCTAAGACATGTTTTTGTTTTTTTCAAGACAAGATCACCCACGCTGGAGTGCAGTGGTGTGATCTCCACTCACTGCAACCTCCACCTCATGGGCTCAAGTGCTTCCCTCACCTCAGCCTCCCCTGTCCCCCAGCCTCCCGAGTAGCTGGGACTGCAGGTGCAAGCCACCGCACCAGGCTAATTTTTTGCCATGTTGCCAAGGCTGGTCTCAAACTCCTAGGCTCAAGTGATCTGCCCATCTTGGCCTCCCTAAGTGCTGAAACTGCAGGCATGAGCCACCACACCCAGCCTAAGACACGTTTTTCTATCATCCTGCTGTAATCTGTACTTGATAGTCTCAACCCTGCTTCCCAGCTGGAGTCCTAGGGTTTCTCTTGGTCTCTCTCCTATGTTGTTAGATCTTAATATTTCTAATTCTCTATCTTCTTATTTTATTCCAGTTTGGGAGTGAACACCCTCTAGTAGCTTCCTGAGAAAAGGTACAAGAGATGAAACTTTTTGAAACTCTGCATGTCCAGAAATAACTTTTACCCACACATTTGATTTATAGTTTGATTAGAAAATTCTTGGACAGAGATCACAGTCTCTCAAAATCACAAAGACAACACTCCACCATCCTTTAGCTTCCAGAATTATTTCTGGGTAGTTTAATGCAATTTCTGATTTTGATGTTTTGCATTTAACCTCTCTACTTACCAATCCTCCACCTCCCACTTTGGAAGCTTTTAGGATCTTTTTGTTTTTATTTGTTTGTAGGATCTAAAATTTCATGATGATATGCCTTTGCATGGATCTTTAAACATTCACTATAGAAGCAAGGCCAGTAGGCCTTTTCAATCTAAAAACTCATGCTCTTTGAGGTTTGAGAAATTTTCTCCAATTATGCTTTACTAATTCTTCCTTTACTCTGTTCTATTTATCTGTAGTTTATATTAGTCCTTCTAGAATGACTCACTAATTTTATCTTTTCTTACCTACATTCTATCATCTTTTCATTCTATTTTCTGGTAGAATGAAACTCTTAACTTTTTACTGAATTTTTTATTTCTTCCAACATTTTTTTAAATATCCATGATGTTTTTGTTGGCTAAAATGCCTTTTTAACAGCACTGTTTCACAGGTGCAAAATCTCCTCTTATTTAACCAAGAATATTAATCACAGTTTTGTCAATGGTTGAATTTACTGCTTCTGTTAAGGTCCTTTTGCTTCTTTTGATCTCTTTCTTGTTAAGAAGTTTTCTCCAAAAGCCTAGTGATATTTGGTTGTGTACTCACAAGGTAGAAGCAACAAGAGGCTTAATTGTCACCTCTGTGTGCATGAGTGACAGGACTACAATTTTTTTTTCTTTTGTTTTTTTTGTAGACGAAGTCTTGCTCTGTTGCCCAGGCTGCTGTGCAGTGGCGCGATCTCGGCTCACTGCAACCCCCACCTCCTGGGTTCAACTGATTCTTCTGCCTCAGCCTCCTGAGTAGCTGGGATTACAGGCGCCCGCCACCACACCCAGCTAATTTTTTTTTATTTTAGTAGAGACGGGGTTTCACCATGTTGGTCAGGCTGTCTTTAACTCCTGACCTCGTGATCCACCCGCCTCGGCCTCCCAAAGTGCTGAGATTACAGATGTAAGCCACTGTGCCCGGTCCAGGACTACATTATTTCTATAGAAAATTCTTGCTTTGTTTTGGATATGGTTTGTCTCCCTGCCCCCAAACTCATGCTGAAATCTGATCCCCAATGTGACAGTGTTGGCAGGCAGGGCCTAGTGGAAGGTGTTTAAGTCATGGAGGTGGATCCTTCATTAATAGTTTTAATACCCTTCTGCCATCAGGAATGGATTAGTTCCCTGGAGACTGGGTTGTCCAAGAGTGTGGCTTCCCGGATTCACTCTTGCTTCCTCCCTTGCCATGTCATCATCTCTTTGCACATGCCCACTCCCATTTTGCTTTCTACCATGAGTGGAAGCAGCATGAAGCCCTCGCCAGCTACCCAATCTTGCCACCGCAACTGGTGAGCCAAATAAATCTTTTTCTTTATAAATTACCCAGCCTCAGGTATTCTGTTATAGCAATATTAAACAGACTAAGACAGCTCCAAAATGGCAGTATCTGAAGTTTTTCTTGGACTGGTCACTTTTTCCAGAAACAAGATTTCCAACCCTCAGCCTGGGATATATAAATCTAATTGTTGGCTGGGCCTGGTGGCTCATGCATATAATCCCAATGCTTTGGGAGGATGAGATGGGAGGACTTCTTCAGGCCAGGAGTTTGCGACCAGCCTGGGCAACATAGCAAGATCTCATCTCTATAAAAAAATTTTTTTTAATTAGCCAGGCATCGTGGCACACACCTGCAGTCCTAGCTACTCAGGAAGCTGAGGCAGGAAGATTGCTTGAGCCCAGGAGTTTGTGGTTACAGTGAGCTATGATCACACCACCGTCCTCTAGCCTGAGGAACAGAGTGAGACCCTGTCTCTAAAAAAAATAAATAAGCTTAGACCGCGCACGGTGACTCACATCTATAATCCCAGCACTTTGGGAGGCCAAAGCAGGCAGATCACCTGAGGTCAGGAGTTTGAGACCAGCCTGGCCAACAAGGTGAAACCCCATCTCTACTAAAAATACAAAAATTAGCTGGGCATGGCAGCGGGCACCTGTAATCCCAGCTACTCTGGAGGCTGAGGCAGGAGAATCGCTTGAACCCAGGAGGCAGAGGTTGCTGTGAGCAACCATTGCTCACATTGGATATCACAACACTGCACCCCAGCCTGGGCAACAAGAGCAAAACTCTGACTCAAAAAAAATTTTTTAAAAATAAGCCCAATTGTTAACATCCTGTCAGCCTAATAGAAGTCCAAAAGTCTGACTATTCAGAATGGGAACTCTTGCTTATTCTTCCCCATCCCCTAAACTTTTTTCATTGCTAGCTGTTCTCTGATTCAATTACTACAGAGAATCAATCATCAGCCAGTCTTTGCCTAATTACAGAGTGGGGAAGACAATCTAGATACACAGATTGAACATCCCAATCTGAAACTCCAAAATCTCAAACTTTTTGAGCACTGAAATGATGTTCAAAGGAAATGCTCAGGCCGGGTGCGGTGGGGCACGCCTGTAATCCCAGCACTTTGGAAGGCCAAGGAAGGCGGATCACCTGAGGTCAGGAGTTCCAGACCAGCCTGGCCAACATGGTGAAACCCCGTCTCCACTAAAACTACAAAAATTAACCAGGCATGGTGGCAGGTGCCTGTAATTCCATCTACTGGGGAGGGCGAGGCAGGAGAATCGCTTAAACCCGGGAGGTGGATGTTACAGTGAGCTGAGATTACACCATTGCACTCCAGTCTGGGTGACAAGAGAGAGACTTCGTCTCAAGAAAAAAAAAAAAAAAGGAAATGTTCATTGGAGCATTTCAAGTTTTGTATATGGGATGCTTAACTGGTAAGCATAATGCAAATATTCCAAAACCTGAAAAAAATCCCAAATCCTAATCACTTTTTTAAAAATTTTTTTGCGTATATAGTAGATGTATATATGTATGGGGTACACAAGATGTTTTGATACAGGCATGCAATGCATAATATTCACATCATGGAGAACAGGGTATCCACCCCCTCAAGCATTTATCCTTTGTGTTACAAACAATCCAATTACACTCTTTTAGTTATTTTAAAATTTACAATTAAGTGATTACTGACTATAGTCACCCTATTGTGCTATCAAACAGTAGCTAAACACTTCTGGTCCCAAGCTCTCAGATAGGGAATACTCAACCTGTATAAATATACTTCATATATACTTTGAACCAGTCCAGTTTTCAGCCCATGCATGCCCCCACTTTCATAAGTACCTAGCACCTTCAGTTCCTCAGTCATTCTGGTACTCTGCAGTGTTGGATTCTGCCTGCCTGTCTGTTGGACTAAGGTTTCTGCCAAGTTAGTTATAATTTGCCCATCTGTTTTCCAGTTTCCAAAAATTTTGCTTTTGTGAGTCTCTCATTTTGCACTCCCTCAATCCTACTGCACTTATATCTTTGTACCAGACATTACATAAACGGAAGTCCAAGCACAGTAAATGTTTAAGGGTTATAATACATTTTTAGAAATACTAGAAAGACAAACCAATAGGTCAAAAGTAGGAGAATTACAGGTTACTTTAGTTTTGTTTCTCCTTTGCTTTTCTGTGTTTGCCAAGCTTTTTGCACAGAGAATGTATGAGTTTTGTAAAGGGGGCAGGCGGCAACTGCATGTTAAAGAAGAAAACTAACACTGAAAACAACTTACAGTCTCAAAATCCTCAGTATCTATGCATTTGGCCCCAAGTCTTTACATGCAGGCATTACAATGATTTTTTAAAAGTAGAATAATTTGGGCAAAGTCTAAAAAATATGTGAAAAAAGTGAAAACACAGGCATCTTTCTCTTTTCAAAATTCCATAGAGGCCTACTCTTGAACAAAACTACCTGCATTCAAACCTCTAGCTCTACAACACACTAGCTATATAACAAGAAGTAATTTAAACTTAATAATATCTGCTTCCTAGAGTTGTGGTGGTGATTAAAGGAATTAGCACATGTAAAGCACTTAGAACAGTGTCTAGCACAGTAATACTTAAATGTCAGTTTTTATCATTGCTGTGACACAGTTTAACATTTTAAAAATTGAAGTAAGTGTAAGTTCAACTTGTAAAAAAAAATCAACATTGTACTAACATTCTGGGGTTTAAGTTGTATTTATTGAAAACTCAATATTCCAAAATAAACATCCTTTTTACAAGACATTAAAAGCCAAATTAACTATTAAGTTGATGGTATGCAAAGTTAGGTTAAACAGAAAAATACCTCTGTCATTAAGCGTTTTAGTCCTTCAACTTCATCTTCTCCTGGGTTAAGTTCACCACCAGGTCTGTATAAAAGTTAAGAATTTCAGCTTTCAACTTAATGCAATTTGGAGATAACAAAGAACACAATAAATGTTATGTCTATCAAGTCACTAAGTAACATATTTCAGTGTAATAAGGCAATCAAAACAAGTATCAAAGTGAAGGGGGAGAATATGCTTGAATTCATGTCAATTCCCCAGACTAACAGTATACAAACCCTAGGTTTTCTTCCTCTTTGTATATATTTTTTATTTTATTGTCGATTCAAGGGGTACATGTACAAGTTTATTACATAGGTATATTGTGTAATGCTAAAGTTTAGGCTTCTAGTGAACCCATCACCAAAACAGTGAACATAACATCTAACAGGAAGTATTTCAACCCTCGCCTCTCCCTCCCCCTCCCCACCTTTGGAGTATACAGTGTTCATTTTTTCCAACTTTATGTCCATATGTACCCATCACATAAACCCTAGTTTTAAACCAACAGAATACATAACATAGCACAAACATAAACAAAATTGCTAACCACCAGTCCATCCCAATCTCGTCTCTGGAAGCTATCTGATGATAATGGAGTCTAGAAATGCCCAGAGAGGAATGGATCATATTCTTTAGGCCTAAACAATGGGACACTTTTTCAAGAGCACCATCTAAGTATTGGAGACCTTTCTTTTTGGTATAATCTAGTCAAATAGTTGTGGATCAAATGTTTGAGAGATGCAGGAGCTTAAATGACAAAAAAATAAACTGTTATCCACAAAAACCTAAGTCATCTTAAGAATAGGAAACGCAAATCATACCAAGAAAGAAATACCAATTGTTCTTGGTGATGCTACAATGACATCTAGACATTGATCTTGAACTCAACTATTCCACAGGGTTTCTACCAAGCTCAATCACTAACATCGACAACATATAGAAACACGCAGATTACTAGTCAGGAAAATAAATGAGCACCGCAATGGAGAAAAATTACTCGTGATTTTCTCTTTCTAAAGACATCATTAACAGCAGTGTTTGTTGAAATAAATGACCGAGGGCTAAAATTGTAGTCCACAGCTGCATAAACAGCAATCCTACTAAAAACTGTCTTGCTGTTAATTTCCAACACTACTTACAGTTTGAAGAAAGTTGTTCCCAGCTGTAGCAGTAACACATGGGGTAGCCGGTGCTCATGTACAATCAGAACCCCTTCTACAGTCCTCCTCATTCCAATTTTATCAAATTCTTCCCTCATGCGCTGAAATCTGGCTGCCACAGAGCTGTCCTTCTCATAGAGGGGCTCTTTTGTACCAAAAGTATAATTGGTAAGAGGGTACCTGTGATCCAAAGACAAACATCTAACATGAGAACTGAAGAATATAATTTACCATGACAGACATTAGCATAAAGAAACCACAGTACAAAAAAAAAGTGCATATGTTGTACTCAGAGACACAGGATTTGTACAGTTACATAACTAAAGTTAATGAGACAGTAGAGATTGGAATCTTGTTCTCTGGACTCTTAAAGCCAGAGCTTCCATGAGATCAAGCTGCTCCTCCATACTTAAACTTTCAAGTGTAGATAACACTATCCTTAAATGCTTAGAGAAATGGTTATCTGAACATTAGTAATCCTCTGGTTTTAGACCACGGCTGCTATTCCAACAAGACCAATTTGGCTAATAATTAATGTCCCCCTGCATTCCTCTAACTACTAATCTAATCAGAAAGTTTTAATTATGGGTGCTAATGGCTAATCTCTTTTTTCTAAAACTAAGCCACCACTTTTCATCAACATCCCTCCAGTTATTTTCTATTTCTCTCAGTCAACTATCCTCAGATTTTTCTTGCACCACAGCCTTTCCTTTTCACAGCAACTCTTCTACTTTCTCTTTTTGTCCTCTAACCCTATTTACTAGCCTTGGGCATTTATTCTATTCAGTCTCCTTATTGTTTCCTTCTCCTCATCTGAATCTTCTACCCACCCCTTTACCAAGAATTTAAAATATGGCTCAAACTGTTAAAGACAGTTTTCATCTTGCCTAGTAAGGATCAAATTTTTCTTTAAAGATACTTAAAAATTCCATACTTATATGTCGTACGCCCTTAATTAAAGCCTTACAGCAAGAAGCCTTTGAGTAAGAATTTAGGCCACATTTGCCCACCTATAGTATCTATTCTACCAAAAGCCCTTGACATTAATAGTCAACATTATTGCATCTACTACACTCAGCCATTCTTGAAAGGGGAAAAAAATCAAGGTTGCCAAAACTTTAAAAATTACTTTAATTCCAGAAGCCAAGTTCTAGGCATATGAAAAAGCTATAAAATAATTAAAATATACCATTTCAAGGATGCTTTAAAGATTTAAAGAACGTCCCCAGTAGACCCAAGGCTAAATCTAACACCATCATCCATAGCAGCAGCAGATATGCTACACAGCACGATGTGCCAGGCAATTTTTTCAAACGCTTTACATATATTAACATTTAATTCTCACAACCTGAGTTAGAAAGAATTAAGGATAGCCATTACACATCTCTGTTGCAAGAGCCGGCTCCAATATATCAGTAAAGAGATGTCAAGATGAAATGTCAGAATTTTCACCTGTGAAATCAGAGCGCCAGCCCAGACATACATATTGTTCTCATCATACTGTGAGCTTCATAAAGCAGGGGCTACACCTTACTTCCTCACCACTGTGCACAGGCACTGTGCACAGGCACTGTGCACAGTGCCTGGCACAAAGTAGGCATTCATGCAATATTTCCTGAAAGAAAATATACTGGGGAGAGCGCATTTGTTTTCAACTTAATATTAACTCAGGTGAACTTAAGTTCACAACACAATGATTATTTCTGAATATTTATATTTATATAGGAGAAGAAATGTACTGTAAATCAACCCATAATTTTAATAGAGCGAAGATTAAAATCTTGCTGAAAGCTAACTATTTTGCCAAGTTAATTCTACATAATGGCTTGATGCAAATTAATTCAGTAATCAAGACAAAACAAGAAAAGACTGTGGGTTTTAGCTCTAATCACCACTGAAAGTAACCCAGAAGCTGTGCTTTCATACTTTTAAAAAGGATAACATTTGCCTTTACCATTTGATGGATTTTTTTCTTAATTTTTAAAAACATTTTTGTAGAGACAGCCTATGTTGCCCAGACTTGTCTACAACTCCCGGCCTCAAGTGATCCTCCCACCTCGGCCTCCCAAGGTGCTGGGATTACAGTCTTGAGCCGCCACTCCTGAGGACTTTTATATACACAACTATCGACTAATTCCAAATTTTATAAACCCAGCATTTCCATCATCTAAATTTCCAAGCCAACACATTTTACAAAATAAAACAATGTTAACCATCTTTTCAACTTCAAATCACTTTTGGTTGGGGGACGGAGAGAGAACGTCCATTTATTTTAATATAAAACAAGAGAAATCAGGAGCCGCGGTGGCTCAGGCCGGTTGCTCTGGCACTCTGGGAGGC